>NC_081420.1:50355935-50674640 GCF_949786415.1 Peromyscus eremicus | reverse complement strand
AGTGCTGGGATTAAAGGCGTGCGCCACCACCGCCCGGCCAGTTCCTCATGTTTTGGTGACCCCCAACCATAAAATTATTTCTTTGCTACTTCATAACTGTAATTTTGCTACTGTTATGAATCATAATGTAAATATCTGATATGCGGAATATCTGATATGTGACTCCCATGAAAGGGTTATTCAGTCTCCGAAGGAGTTGCGACCCATAGGTTGAGAACCACTGCTCTAGGATACCCACTCAATCCATAACAACTCTTTCATGTTTGGTAAAGTAATAATTGTTACCTCTTTAAATACTTGTTATCTGTAAACAGGGATAACCAGGCTACCTTAACAGTGAGTTTGCACACAGAAGACTTTTGTTAGGAGGTTTTTTTATTCATCTCTTCCCATTGCCCTTTCTTTTTCCTCACCCCCTCTTCTGGACTCTGTAGGCACCTGCATTCACATATACACATACCTACACATAAATATGCATATCTTAAAAAATAAAAGCCTAAAAAGAGGTGACATAATATAGTTCATTTTATTCTACTGCTATTGTATCTTTTCAGTTTTCTAGTAGATTTAATTTTTCTTGAGCCAACAAGGAAGATTGTAAGGAAAGAGCTTCCTAGCTCCCTAAGAGGGCTGAAGGTCTCTGACCACTTTCAGTAAAGCTGCTTTAGCTGCTTCAGTGATCAAATTATGTTACTTAAGAAATAATTCTGTTATCTCACAGATAATTGAACTAATTAACAATCAATTCAGTTAGCTATATAGTAGCAAAATTAATTTCTCTTGATGATAATTTTTCTATTTCATTTCAAAATCCACAAACCTACATTAATTCTTGATACCTGAGCTCAGACTTCCCAAGAACTCATATAATATGGCAAAGCATCAAGCCCCCCTATGGCTGACTTACTACTGCAACCCCAATCAAAGTGAAGTAATATCCTGTGGTAATGGAAGCAGAGAAAGGAATTGCAATTCACATCAGGAGACTCAGAGATGCTAACATTTTAGTTTCTTGTCAGTTAACTTGGCTTCAAAATTGTGTCAGTCTTGCCTCAGGCTCACAAGTGTTGAGATTTCAAGTATGAATCACTATTTCTAGCTATAATTCTTTATAATAGTATGTACCCTTTTTAAGATACACCCTTTTTTTCTATTCTTTTTAAGTTACTAAATTTGGAAAATGAATGACTGTAAAGGCATTTATTGGGCACTTAGAATATATTGTGTCAGGCACTGTGCTAGGTACTTTACTACCTTTATGAGGTCTAAGTGAGAGCTTCATTTCTAGTTATGTTCAATATCCTATTTGCATAATCAGAAACTTCACAAGAGAAAACCTTGATGTTTAAGTTTGCATGTTATTTAAAAAAAAGACCACGACAATGAAGAATATTAAAAGTCAAATGCAAGATACTGTTTTGTAATGTGCTTAGAATGGGCTCAGATCTGGCTTGAAAAACCATGGGATTGTTTGATTTTGCTTTGCTAATGTGATTAGGCACTCTGATCTCAGTGCTGGTCTCCTTTGTGATCCAGTCTGGAACAGAGCTGGCAGCTCTAGAATGACCTCCATCCTTCTGGGGAGATCCACAAGGTTCTTCTGTTTTCAGAATGATACTAATATGCTACTTAAAAAATTCTCATTCTCATAGAGTAGACAGTAGGATTTGTTTGTTTTGTTTTATTTTCCCAGAAACTTCACACATGTGATGATGTATGGTGGCAACAAATGGATTCTGTGCTTGTAAAGTTTGGGATTTAAAAACAGCTGTTTATCTTAGTTTTTATGATTAGTGTGTTGGATTTTATGTGATGGTCAAAAGACAAGTTTGTAGAGTAAGTTCTCTACATTTACATGGGTGCTGGATATCAAACTCAGGTTGTCAGGCTTGGGCAACAAACACTTTGATCTACTGATACATCTCATTGGTCCCTACACAATTTTTTTAAAGTACTTTATGTGCACTGTTGTGAAGGCGTCAGATCCCCTGGAACTGGAGTTACAGGTAGTTGTAAGCTGCCATGTGGGTTCTGGGAATTGAACCTGGGTCCTTTGGAAGAGCAGCCAGTGCTCAACTCCTGAGCCATCTCTCCAGCCAACCCCCCCCTTAAATTTTTTAATACTGCATATATGAATATTACCCATTAGTTAACTAATTTTAAGCTTTACAATAGTTAAGAATTAAAAGCCTTTTTTGAGTCAGAGTTTGGAAATTATTGTCACAGGTTTTTTTCAAGTGTTACTTTTGATATGAGCTAAAAACTTTAGTATTGAAATTTATGTCTTGGTGGGGTTTTTTTGTTTGGTTGGTTTTGGTTTTTCGATACAGGGTTTCTTTGTGCAACAGTCCTGGCTGTCCTGGAACTTGCTTTATAGACCAGGCTGGCCTCAAGATCCTCCTGCCTCTGCCTCCTGAGTGCTGGTGTTAAAGGCATGCACCACCACCACACAGCTGAAATTTACCTCTTAAGCTTTTTTTTTTTTTCTCTCCCACCCCAACCCAATTCAAGATGTGAACTTAGCTACACTTAGTTTCTAGGGATAGACTTGTATCTTACTCCTCTGTTCTTTTTCATTCTTTCTTTCAACAAATGTACAAATTATTTTGTATACTGAGTACTTTGCTATGAACTGTGACTGAGGCAAAACTGTAGCAACACACAGTCCCTGGTATCAAAGAGCTTCCTAGAGTAATTTCTACTTTTATCCTGAAGTTTAATTTTCTAGTTGGAGGTTTTTCTTTCTCAAGACAGCTGGTTTTACTCATGGAGATTCTTAGGGCATGGCCTGTGCTTTCTCTGAACAACTCAATTTCTTCCTTATTGATTATAATAGAAATATGCTTATTTCCTTATGTTAGAATACTTTGGGCTATTAGACAAAAATGCACATAGTAACATTGAATTCGTCTGTGAATTTTACTTACTATTCCTAGAATGGTGACAATCCATCTGTAGAGGGATGCCCTGCCTGGTGGGGTTGTCAGTATATACATAAGACCTGTTAATTTTAAATGAATGAAGATTAAATTAAATTTAAAATTATGTTCTACCTTACTAGTAACATTTTAAGATGAGCAGCTTCCATAGTGCACACTGCATATAGGAACTTTGCCATACCTGCCAAATGATCTATTACAGTAGCATTGTTCTGGGAACTCATTGAAGAAAAGGCAAAAGATGCAGTTAAAAGAACATAAAGGTTTATTGGCTCCACACTAACGAAAGTGAAACTAATTTGGTTACCTATGCCTAGTCCATAGGAGATTTTAGAAAAGTGAATATAGCAGAAATATATAGGATAGACTGGTAGGTTTGGGATGGATATAACTCTAAGCAGAAACAGATTAGATGCCTGTTAGATTATAGCTATGAAGAAAAGATGCAGAATTAAAATCTGTGCAATGGAAACAGTGCTTAGGAGGAAATTAATGTCAAATGCTAAGGAAAAGGAGATATCCTTGAAAGTGAAAAAAAGCATTTGACTTAGGACATTAGAAAAGAAAAATTAATTCCACACAAAGAAGAAATTAGAAAATAAGGAAGGTAAACTGAAATCAAGAATGTACAGGCCTGTTGTTAGGTTGTAAGGCACTCAGAAACTATCAAACTTGTCCTTGTAAGAAAAAAACTGAACATACTGAAAACTAAGGATTCTTCCTAGATTCATCAAAGAATTGTTGGCCTAAAATTGCAAATGGATAATGTAAGCAGGGATATGGAGAGCCTGATCCTCAACATTTGATAACATCTAATACCTGTGGCAGCTCATTTTCCTTCTCCCAGCAGTCATTACTTGCCTACAGTTCTTTCTCCAGGAGTGAGGTCCTGTGAAAAACTTCCCCTTTCATGTTAACATGTACATTGAGCTACTGTTCTGGTATTGTTTATGTAGCCATTTCTAGGAGAGACTGTTTCACAGCAGACTCCCTATTGTCCTGGCTCTTAAAGACTTTCTACCCCCTGTTCCCTGAGCCATAGATTTAGGAGCTATACCTGTCTGTTTGTGTATATACACACATAATTATTTGTGTATACACATATGTAGCAATAGTAAAGAAAAGAATCTATCAACTTGAGAGCAGGGATATGGAAGAGAGCACTATTGGGAGAAAAGTGATATTCTATTTCAATTAAAAACATTAAAATAGAATAATTTTATATTGACCTAACAGACAAAGATAAAGTAATTGTAGCCACGTATTAGTAAAATGAATTACAGCAGTAATGCAAATGACAGGATGAAGATTTGGGGAATAATTTGTAATAAAGTCCTTATACCATTTTTGAGGTGATATTATCTGCATTCAAAGTCTACTTGGATTAATTATAAATGTATGTTTTCAACTCAATGGCAACCATGCAGAAAGCATTACAGTAAAGTATAATTGACATGGTAAGAGAAAGGAAAATGGGATTATATAAAACTCAGTACTAGAAAAGGCAGAAAATATGTGTTAAATAAGAAAAGAAATATAAATCAATGGTAAGAAATTTATTAATATGTAAATAACTTTCAGCAACCAGCATAAGTCTCAGAAATCTAAATATGTGAAGAGATTTCAGAGTGGATTTAAAAATAAGACTCAGGTCTGTATTTCCTACAAGAGATCTAGGTTTAATATGCAGTTGTAAATTAAAGAGATGGGGAAAGTAAGCATTATAATTCTAGTTAAGATACCTAGGGGTCAAGGTCAGTTGCCACAGATAAAGGCAAGAAGAGGAAAGGCAACTAAACAATCCTTAATATATAGGTGACCAATGATAAACTATCACTGTATGTGAGGCAAGAAACCTAGCAACGAGGAATGAACCATTATGTGATAGTGGGACATGACAGCTTCACGGTACCAGTATCAAAAGAAGAAACAAAAACTCATTGAGACAGTTATTAGAGATCCAGGTTTTTTTTTTTCTTTTGTTGTTATCAACAAATTTTTTCTTAAGTTCATATGGAAATGTGAAGACCTAGAATTAAATATCTTAGTTCATGGCCTGCTATGAAACTAAATGAGAAGAGAACAGAAGTATTAGCCAGTGGAACATCATAGACAGCCCAGAAGTGGACCAGCAATGGGGAAAGATCATCCTGTCGACAAATGGTAGTAGGACAACTGCACATGTATATAAAAACAAAACAAAGCAAAAAAAAACCTAGACATTGAATTTAGGTTTGAAGTGGAAAAGGATTACAGTTCCATATGTAAAACACAAAGTTCCTGGAAGACAGTGTGGAGGAAATAGAGATGAATTTCAGTGTGGTGATGAATTTTAGGTAACATACCAAAAGTGCAATCCACAAGGAAAAATTAAAAGCTGGACTTGACTGAAATTAGAAGGCTGTGCTCTTATATAGTGAAAGATAGGCCACAAATCTGAGTTTCTTTTAATCTTTCAATGATAGGTTATAAAGGACTAATAGCCAGCTTATTAAAAGGGTAAGAAAGCAATCAAATTAAAACATGGACAGAAGATGTGAATAGACATCTCCCCTAAATAATACACAGATGATTAATAGAGCATGGGAGAAGATGCTCGGCATATGTCATCAGAGAAATGCAGATTAATAAGATAAGATACTATCAAAATAATGAAAATTGAAGGCTAGGAAAGACATGGAGCAACAGGTCTATCATTGGTGGCAAGGATGCATAATTACATAGCCATTTAAGGAGATAGTTTGGCAGTTTCTTATAAAGCTAAACATACTCCCTAGTGTGTACACAAAGGAGTTGAAGATGTGGTTATAAAAAACAAAAAACAAAAAGCCTTCACACTAGTGTTCACAGTGACTTTGTTCTTGATGGGTAAAAGTAGAAGAACCTAAGATGTGTCTTCATTTATCCATTTTAAAATACACCAGACAGGGGATTACTAGTGGTAAAAAGAAGTGCACTATTGATCCATGAAAAGATACCAATGAAACCTAACAGTGTCTTAGTAAGTGAAAGCATCAACTTGAAAAGGGCAGGTGTCCTGTGACTTCATCTTCATATCATTATGGAAAGTGTACATCTAGCGAGGGTTAAAAAAGAGTCAGGAGGTTGGACAGAGATTAGAGTTGAAAGAATGAAGGTCAAGGCACAGAGTGCTTGGGGAGCAGTGAAGCTATCATGTATGACACTGGTATCTTCATGTTGTTTCACACTGTTATTCATGTTTCATGTTATTAAACACACTGATTATTACCACCAAATGTGCACTTGATAGCATGGATGTTATTTAACAAATTGTCAGTGTTTCCTTATTAATATCAGCCAATGTATTGTACTAACTGAGCTGGTAGCAGATGATGGTATTTGCTCATTATTTTTCAGGATACTAGTTATTTTCAGAGTGAGACAGAGTGTTTCTGGGTGTGCTGTTGTACTCCTTCATTCCCAGCATGTGAGAGGCTGAGGCAGGTGGATCACAACTTTTATGTGAATTTGGGCTATATATGGAGGTTCTATCTCAAAACAAAATTCAAAACTCCAAAAGTAGAGTTCTCTGCTCTTTAAGAACATCTGTCTATTTCCTGACTTTGTCTTACTTAGACTTTTGACTTGGAGAGTCTCATGAATAGAAAGAACCTGTATCCTAGTGGTTGTTTTTTGTGGAGGAATTGGAGGGATTTAACTCCAGAATTCTCAATCAGAGCCTGTAGGTAAATGGTATGGCTAATGGTAGGTAAATGGAATAGAGTAATTCACTGGCTCCTATAGAGAGTTGAACACCATCTATTTTATTCCTTGCTGTTCACATGTGGTTCATAGCTGTTTTTTCTTGCAGTCTGTAGCCAGACAGGAGCATCTACATCAGAATAAGTGTATTTGGGTGACTGCCAATGACATGTGCACCACAACTGTCATGTGTTCCATAGTATTATTGCTTTATGAATTCATGGTGCAGTATACGAAGACCAGGTTGAGTCAGCAGCCAAACCCCTCTGTGCCTTTTAAGTGTTGCATACTCAGTATAATAATCTGTTTGCCTCAAAATATTGATGAAAGCAGCTTCACCTTGTACTTTTGCTTGTTGTATCTTATGTAATTCTTTCAGCAACTATGTGATGATATTCAATATTTTATAGATGATGAAATTGTATTCTTGCCTTAAGAAAATCTATTCAAGCCTATTATGGGAGTGCATAACTGTAATCCCAGCATGTGGGAAGCAGGAGGATTGCTGTGAGTTTGTAGCCAGCCTGGATTATGTATCAGTACACTACCTTAAAACACAAGTCAACAAGACCAAAATTGTATTTAAAGTTAATACAGACAGTAACAAATAGAACTGGTGTGTTTTTTTTTTCCACCAAAGCCTAGGTTCTTAATCCTGTTGTTTCTAAAGAAATACAGATGTGTTTTCCTGTTGCTAAATTCATTGTGCCTTCCATCATTAATATAGATCCTCAGTTCATAGAACTAAATGAAAAGAAAAACTTCAAATGTCTATTAGAGGAAGTAATAAAGTAGATAAATTGTTAGAAGCCTGAAAGGTCTATCTTGGACTGAGTTGGAGGAGTGGGAACTGACTGAGTAGATTTACTGGTGATTACTTTAGAAAGAGTTGCTTGCAGGAAATGGGGACAAATGAGCCAGAGTTACCCAACATGTTGTTGTATTACTGCGCTTTTAATAAACTTGCTGAGGGAGACACTAGTGCCTTTTCTTCGAGCACTGTGTGTCATGCAAAGGTGTTTATTATTTCCAGTACTTTCTGAAATTCTGCTGAAGAAATGACCTTAGTATGATGTGCTTAATGTTATAAATATAAGAAATTCCTAACAAATTGTTTACTAATAACAGTGATCTGCTAATTTGGTGCTGTGTAAAGCTGGCCTTGAATCATTTAGTGTCTATAGTTGAGTGCTTTTGGGCTATTAATAGAAGGAAAGTCAATAAAGTGAATAAACTATAAACTATTAGAGCAGAGAAGAGCACAGACAAGAAAGATTGACCCTGTATCACTGAAGGAGAAAACTATCAATTTCTGTCACCTAGTTCCAAAGACAACTTCCATGATGTTCTCTAGTAACAGTGAATCTGAGCCCTTTACAGATTTGGGCTAGCTGTTCATAGAGGACAACAAAATGTGGTTCCGTAGTCTAGCTATCCCTCCTGGATTCCTTATGTCTGTCTCATTTACTACTTCCTAGGTTATAACTTTGCTGCTTAGCTTTACTTTTTGCTTTGGTACTATATTAAGGCCACCTTTTGATCTACCCCAAAGTCATTTTTCCATTTCCCTGACATTGTAGGCTGTCACTTCCTAGCTTTTGGCCACCTTTTGGTACTCCTGGATAGTGATAGTTAGAAAGAGAGGAAGTCAGTTATCTTCTGCAGCATAGTGTACACTAGGATCTAAGTCTTCTCCTGTGAGGTTTGTCGTTGTAGCTATTTGTATTTCAAATGGAATTTCAATTGGAATTCATGACATGGTCTATGTGTCTAGTGTGATCCTCAGGTCCTGTTAAGGTCTTGTGGACGTTACAGACTCTCATTAGAAAGACATCATGACATCTCAGTGTAAACTAAACCTCATTATCTGACCAAATACCTTCACATGAGTGAGGTTTATTTTTTTCTTTTCATCATTTCCCTTTCACAGCCTCTCATCTAGTTTTTAATTCATTTGGCTAGAAAAACTGCATCAAGAACATTTTAATTAAGATTTTGTGGAGCACTTAATCAAGTGCTTTAATGGGTTTCTAATGCATCACAGCTGGTAAATTTCATTCATAGACTCATGAAGATAAAAGGAAGATCTGTTTTGTAGCAACCTATTTATCATATTACCATTTTGTCCTCAAAGTTTTTAATTGTATGTGCTCTTTTAGAATTTATGTGGGGTTTCACCCTATATCTCAGATAATACCCACCCTTTCCAGTCTTAAATGTTTAAACAGTTCTTGTTTCCTGTGTCCCAGATACCGAGACTAGCTGGGGTTTGGGGGACTTCCTGTGATCCCTTGGTTCTCAAACCTTCAGGAGACAGAGCATACATCATCAAGTTCTCATTTTCCCTGAGCCCAGATCTTAGCCTTGCCCTTTTCTTCTTCAGGATTTGACTCTCTGGTTGTTAGACATTATATCCATCACTTTTCCTGTGGCTGTCACAAAATAGCTAACAAGAAGCAACTTAAGAAAGGATTTCTTTTGGCTTATAGTTTGAGGGAATGTAATCCATCGTGACTGGGAAGGTATGGAACAAGAGGTTATTGGTCCCAGTGTATCCATGGTCAAGCAAAGAGCAATGAATGCCAGCACTCAGCTAGCTTTCTTCTTTCTATGCAGTCTGGGACTCACCTACAGCACACAAAGCCCTTAGAATGATGCCATCCACATTTCAAGGTTCTTTTTTTCCATACCAGTTAATCTAATGTAGAAATTTTCTACATACCAGACATACCAGAAGTTTGTCTTGAAGGTGAGTCTAGATCATATCAAGTTGGCAGTCATTATTAAACATCACAGATCTATAGCCTTTTAATCCAGATTCTTTGAAGCCACTCCCAGTAACAACAGTGGGCGTTTCCTTTCTAGTGGACAGTTAGACATACACTCAACTTTGTGGATAAGAACAAAAGGAAAGTCACATAGTGACCTGGGCTTAGTCTCTCCTCTCATTGATGCATCTTTTTAAAGCCATCTTTCCTCAGAGGTCTATTTTCTCATCTGGCTGATCACTTTTCTAAGATGTTAGCAGTCAAACACTCCTGTTTGGTTTGAGTAGTTGAGGTTTGATTTAGATTATCTAACACTGGATCATCTTAATGCATGGAGGAAAATTCTGTCTCAGACATTCTTACTTAGCTTTGTACAGAATATTTTGAGCCACAATGAAGCTGCAGGCTCAAGAGGCTTCTCCAGCTTTAGAAAGTTAACTCTTTCCTACCTTTTTTTTTTTTTTTTTGCCATATTTGAATGGGCCTCATGTGCTGTTGGAGGGGTCTACAGGAATCGGTTTGAGGAGGAGATACTATTGTTTACCTTATAATTATTATTCACAATATAATTGATGAAATCATCAGAGTGCTCTTTTAGATGTTTTAAACCAATGCGATACTTTAAGGTTAAAGTATTGGTGAAATTATTAAGGCCACTCCACGTAGTTAAAAGGAAAGTTTATTAGTGGCGTAACTTACAAATGAAGGGATAGGTAGGTCGCAGGGTCTGGGGAAGGTGTATCGCAGTCCAGCGGTGTTCTCTGGAGCTCTGCTCGGTCAACCTCCACCGTCCAGGGTCCAGGAACAGAGAGAGCTGGCCCATCCTGATCTCGGGTCTTCCGGGTCCTCCCTTGGCCCCGCCTTGTAGGCGTGACAGTTACCAAAGCCTCAGTGGGGGTTGGAACTTCCAGATCAAAGCTGGAATGGCTACCCACTACATTAAAGTACAATTTAGGCTTGCTGTTATTGAAAATATTTTAATGTATACAGTCCAGTGGATTTATTCTGTGTACGTGTGTGTAGCCATTTAATGGCATACATGTAGAGGCCAAAGACAATTTGTGGGAGTAGCTTCTTGCCTTCTTCCATGTAGGTCCTGAGTATCAATCTTAGGTTTAGGATTGGTGGTAGATACTTTTATTCACTGACTCATCTAGCAGGCTTTAAAAACAGATTTTTAAATTTTAGTTACTTTATTGGATTTATATATTGCTTGACTTGGCTAGTAAGTCAACAATCTGTCCTTATTATGACTGCTATGATATGTATTTCTTGTTTGTGTTACTGGATCCCTGTAGCTCAGCTGTAAGTGAACTCCTCCACATCTCTTATTTATTATGAAGAACATTCCCTAACAAAGGGATTCTGGTTTCTTTGTGACTTGAAATATCCTTTTTTTAAAATTGTTTTCTTTCGATTGTGTAGGAAGAATTTAGTAAAACTGTGTATGAAACTGTTTTAGTCTTTCATGAAAAAACCCATAATGATGTAGGGTACGCTTTTCTTGTGTAATCAAATGATTGTTTTGCTTATTGCTCAAGTAACTTATATTTAATAGGAGTAACTTAATGCTGCATGGAGCGAACTTCAAGCTTTCAAAACATTTGGGTTTATCAGAGTCACTACTTAATAATTGTGGTGATTCATGCCAATCCTCACCCATCATTTCCACAAGATCCATTTAACCCCTCATTGATACATTGGCATTTTGTAGTGATGTAGTGTTCTCAGATTTTCCAATTATAACAGTCATTTATTTCATAGGAATGGTTTGACTTTTTTACTTCTTAGCCTGGACTAACCTACATAATCACTTTTCTCAGTAAAATATTTCCTCCTCAGAAATCTTTAAAATAGTTTTTAAAGTAAGTAGTATTTATATATAAATATTGCTATATATGTAGTGTAGAACTTCACCCAGGCTTGTCTGAGAGTTTTGACAGCAGCAATAACTAAAATCAAACTCAGCAGAGAAAAAAACATATCTTTAAGTCATGGTTAATTTGTTTTGTTTTATATCTTTCTTTTGCCCAGTTAGGTAGAGAAGTTGAGCAATTGCTTTTTTTTTCTTTTAAATGTATCCACAGTTTCAACGGATCTCTTTGTAGATTACTTTGCCAATGGGGTGAGGGCATACTGGGAATTGAACCCAGTGTCTCTCATGCAAGTAAGTGTTCTACCACTGGGCTATATCCTCAGTCCTCTTTTCATCTTTTATTTGACTTGGAGTCATGCTAAGCTTCTCAGATTAGTTTTGAGTTCAGTATAGAGGTCAGACAGACCTTGAACTTGTGATCCTTTTGCCTTCACTTCCTAAGTAGCTGGGATTGTTAGACCTGTTCAGCCACTTCTGAATTATTTCTTATTTGCAGTGGGAAGCAGGATCTTTTCTCTGGAAGAATTTGGTGGACACCACTGTACAAAGTAACCAGTGTCAACATTCACCTACTTTGGTGAATTAGTCTGTGATGTCGCCATTGGCAAACTTAAGCTAAATGCAATCATAAGGAAACAACAGTTCTAAATCCAGTCATAAGGAATAGTTTAAGCTGTGAAGAAAGTGGTCTTCCATCTTTAAAATGTCCAGCTTGTAGAAAATAAAATCTGAGAAACTTCCAGATTAAAAGAGAATAAAGGTAATGTGACAAATCCAGTCTATTATCATGGGATAGATCATATGTTAGGAAGACCAAATAAATATAAAGAAAATTACTAGGTTGATTGACCACATTTGGACATGGTCGTTGGATTAATTAGTAATATGTCATTGTTAAATTTCCAGATTTTTAGAGAAATAATTGTTCTGTAAATGAAAATCCTTGTTTTGGGGAAATAAACAGAAATATTTAGGTATAAATGATATATCTTCTACAGCTTACTTTAATACAGTTCTGAAGTGATCCATGAAGCAAAAAGAGGAAAGGAAAAATTCTTAGGAGAAAGTGTAAATAGTTGCTCAATCAGGATAAAATCACATAGGAGTTCTCTCTTGTTGCCTTTTAGGATTTTCTCCAAATTTCAGTTTACCACCAAAAAGTTTTAAAAGAAAGATATATAAAATTGAAAATGTTGGATTTGAAGATAATTCATAACATCTGACCTTCTTTGAAAACTTCAGATAAATCATGAATCCATGGTCTTCTGTTTACTGGCTTTTGTTCTGTTAACATAAGAAAAATAATAACTAGAAAACTAGATTATCTCATGGTACTGAGTCTAGTTGATGAGAAAACAGTTCATACAAAGGCTGAAAAAGATTAAGCAGTATAATAAGTTAATTATGCATGTCATTTAATAGCTTTAACATGAGATCAACAAATGTTTTCTCTAAAGCGCAAGATGGCAAATGCTTGGGGCTTTCTGGAACATCACAGTGTCCCTCTGTGGTGTGGAATAGCCACAGACCAGAAGTTTTCAACCTTTGAGTTACAATCATCATAAAATACATATTTCTGATGACTGAGACATAACTCTGTAACAAAATGAAAGTTATGAAGTAGCAATAATTTTGTCGTTGGGGGTCACCACCTGAGAAACTATAGTAAGGGGTTAGGAAGTTCGAGAACCACTGCAATAGACTATGGATAAGCAGTGTAGCTGTGTGCCAATGAAATAATTTGCAAGAAGAGTTTGAGGCTATAATTGACTGAGCCCTGCTCCAACAGAAAGTTGAATTGCCTGTGTAGAGTTTGGGGAAGATGTAAAGATCCTGTCCTGCAAGTTAATGGCTAAACCATTGGGGAGGGGGTAGCAAATGTGTGGTGGCATCCTTAGAGTTAGTCACACCTGTCTTCAGGTAATAGTTCTTAAGTTTCATAACCTGTTTGCTCCCTGCTACAATGGGAATAAGAGGTCTTATTCTCTGTAAATGGTCTCATTTTTTCTTACACTTTTCTACACACATTCCAGAAAGATCTCTCTCTCTCTCTCTCTCTCTCTCTCTCTCTCTCTCTCTCTCTCTCTCTCTCTCTCACACACACACACACACACACACACACACACACACACACACACACCAACAACGTCCTTTGCCTGCTTAAAATCATCTGTTTTCTGTCCTACTTAAAACAGGACTTACCCTGTTTGCAATTCCAGTATGTTTGTAGCCTCCTTGACCTCTGGTTTTCATTCTCGCAACCAACATATTCTGCGTACAGTTTGGTGCCTAGAATCTCAGTATCCTTGTATGCTTTAGAAATAATCCTGTTCACTTATACTCTTCAGAAGTACTTCTCTGGCCTCACAATTCAGAGTAACCACTCTATGCCTCTGGGTTACATCTTCCATTAGTTCTCTACCCTAGCTGGTTGTCTCTTGTCTATCTCATCTCATTTAGAAAGTTGCAACATGCAAAGCTCACAGCCAACATCAACCTAAATGGAGAGAAACTCAAAGTATTTCCACTAAAATCAGGAACTAGACAAGGTTGTCCACTCTCTCCATACCTATTCACTATAGTACTTAATGTTTTAGCTAGAGCAATAAGACAACTGAAGGAGATCAAGGAGATATAAATAGGAAAGGAGGAAGTCAAAATAGCTTTATTTACAGATAATATGATTGTATACATAAATGACCCCAAAATTGCACCAGGAAACCCCTACAGCTGATAAACATTTTCACAAAATAACAGAATAAAAAACACATGAGTCCATAGTCTTCCTGTATGACAGACTGAGAATGAATCAGGGAAACTGTAGCTAGAGTTTTCCTGCCTGGCCCACAGTCAGGGCAAATCTCTCTCACCTGCCAGTCCCACAGCCACTCAGACCCGACCAAGTAAACACAGAGACTTATATTGGTTACAAACTGTATGGCCGTGGCAGGCTTCTTGCTAACTGTTCTTACAGCTTAAATTAATTCATTTCCATAAACCTATCCCTTGCCACATGGCTTGTGGCTTACCAGGATCTTCACATGCAGCTTGTCATGGTGGCGGCTGGCAGTGTCTCTCTGACTCAGCCTTCCACTTCCCAGCTTTATTCTCCTCCTTGCCCTCCCTATACTTCCTGCCTAGCCAACGGCCAATCAGTGTTTTATTGATTAATCAGCAACACATTTGCCATACATCCCACAGCAGGAAACTATATCTTTCACAATAGTCTTAAAGAAGGTATCTCGTGGTAACTCTAACCAAATAAGTTAAAGACTTGTATGATAAAAACTTCAAGTCCCTGAAGAAGATACCAGAAAATGGAAAGATTTCCCATGCTCATAGGATGGTAGGATTAATACAATAAAATTGGCCATCCTACCAAAGCAATCTTCAGATTCAATGCAATCCCTGTCAAAATTTCAACACAGTTCTTCACAGAACTTGAAAGGACAGTTTTCATCTTCATATGGAAACACACACACACACACACACACACACACACACACACACAAGCTAAAACAATACTAAATAATAAAAGTACTGCTGGAGATATCAGCATCCCCAATCTCAAATTGTACCACAGAGTTATAGTAATAATAACAGCATGCTATTGACATCAAAACAGACATGCTGATCAATGGAATTGAATTGCAGACCCAGACATAAACACACAAACCTATGGACACCTGATTTTTTTTTTATTAAAAAAGCGAGAAATATACACTGGAAAAAGACATCTTCAACAAATTATGCTGGTCAAACTGGATGTCTGGATGTAGCAGAATGCAAATAGATCCATACTTATTACCCTGGACAAAACTCAAGCCCAATGGATCAAAGACCTCAACATAAAACCAGATACATTAAATCTGATAGGAGGGAAAGTTGGGAAAGTTGGAGAATACCCTTGAACTCACTGGCACAGGAGACGACTTCCTAAAGAGAATACCCATACTGAAGGCACTAAGGTCAACAATTAATAAATGGGATCTCTTGAAACTGAAAAGCTTCTTTAGGGCAAGTATACCATCACTCAGACAAAGTATCAGCCTACAAAATGGGAAAAGATTTTTTTTTAACCAACTCCACATTTTATTGAGGACTAATATCTGAAATATTTAAAGAACGCAAATATAAAAAAACCAAATAATCCAATTAAAAAATGGGATATAGATCTAAACAGAGAATTGTCAAAAGAGGAAATACAAATGGCTGAGAAGCACTTAAAGAAATGTTCAACATACTTAGTCTTCAGGGAAATGCAAATCAAAACTACTTTGAGATTTCATCTGACACTAGTCAGAAAGGCCAAGATCAATAAAAATAAATGAGAGCTCATGCTATTGAGGATGTTCAGTAAGGGTAACACTCATCCATTGCTGGTGGGTTTACAAGCTTGTACAGCTACTATGGAGATCACTGTGGTGATTGCTCAGGAATCAGTGAATATGTTTACCTCAAGATCCAGCTATACCACTCTTGTGTATTGTGGTTTGAGTAAGAATGGCCCCCATAGGTTCATTTATATAAATGCTTAGTCACCCTAGAGTAGAACTCATTGATAGCTTTAGAAGGATTAGGAGGTGTGGCCTTGTTGGAGCAAGTGTATTACTAGGGGGTGGGCTTTGAGTTTTCAAGGGCACATGCCAGACCTAGGCACAGGTGTGCGCCCTCTCTCTCTCTCTCTCTCTCTCTCTCTCTCTCTCTCTCTCTCTCTCTCTCTCTCTTCACCATGCCTGTCATGCCTGCTGCCATGCTCCCTGCCTTGATTAAATAATAAGCTTCTCCACTAATGGATTAAACCTCTGAAAATGTAAGCAAGCCTTCAAGTTAAATGTATTCTCTTATAAGAGTTGTAGTGATCATGTCTCTTCATAGCAATAGAACAGCAACTAAGACAGGCATGTCCCCAAAGGACTCTGCATCCTGCTACAGACACTTGGTCAGTCTTGTTCATTGCTGCTCTATTCATAATAGCTAGAAATAGGAAACAGCCTATATGTCTGTCAACACAAGAATGGATAAAGAAAATGTGCTACGTTTACACGATGGAATAATGTTCAGCTGTTAAAAAAATGAAATCATGAAATTTGCTGGTAACTAGAAGGAACTAGAAAAAAAAACCATAATTCTGGGTGAGATAACCCTGGCCCCAAATGATAAATATGGTATATATTTGCTTATCTATGGATGTTAGCTGTTAATTCTTTGATAAGTAGGCTACAATCTGTATAACCAGAGGTTAGGTGTAGAGTAAGGGACTAGGTGTGTGTGTGGGTGGTGGTGGTGGTGGTGGTAGGTCTCCATAGAAAGGGGAAATAAAATAGATAGTAAGGAAATATGGGACCTGGGATTGGAACAGGAAGATCAAAGGGGAGAGGGAAGGGAAGAAGTGAGGAAGGTAATATTGGAAGAGACAGATACAACTAAGGGCCATTTGAGGAGTCAAATGTAACCTAATACAGTAGAAGCTTCTTAAAATATGTACATATGTGAAAGAAGTCTAAATGGAATCACCAAATAACACGGGAGACAAAGCCCTGAGTAGACATCTCTTATCACCAAGTGAGTTTCTAGTTCCAAGAATGAGTTACATCTAATCAAGTTGTTGGCCAAAGGGGCCTCATGAACACCACCAAACAACTGAGGCTGTTTCCAAAGCTATTGGTTGTTCTCCACAAACTGATGGTAACTGAAGACAATACCTGTGTAACTCATTAGCACAGAGAAGTCAAGCTGGTGCCTACTTAGAGCCTTCACTCCTACTGAGTAGTGTTCATGGTACTGGAAGGTACTGTCCATACCAGAGGAGAACAATAAACACCAACTCAGCTACAAACCCTAAGTTCTACAAGGGTCACCTACCCACCTGATATGCTGGTACAATAGTAGCACAAAGCTTGGAGTAAACAACTGTGCTGAATAGTTTTATGTCAATTTGACACAAGCTAAAGTCATCTGAGAGAAGGGAATCTCAGTTAAGATAATGCTTCTAGAAGATCAGACTGTAGGCAAGCCTGAATGGCACGTTCTTAGTGATTGATGGGAGAGGACCCAACCCATTGTGGGTGGTGCCATCCCTGGGCTGGTGGTCCTGGGTTCTATAAGAAAGCAGGCTGAGCAAGCCAGTAAGCAGTACCCTTCCATGGCCTCTGCATCAGCTCCAGCCTTCAGGTTCCTGCCCTGTTTGAGCTACTGCCTTGACTTCTTTGATGATGAACAGGTACAGTAGAAGTATAAGCCAGATAAACCCTTTCCTCCTCAGCTTATTTTTTGGTCATGTTGTTTCATCACATTAATAGAAACCCTAACTAAGGCACCAACCAATAGCTGATTAGATGTAAGGTCTACTCCATGAGATATAACCCATCCCTGACACTGCTGAGTTGGCCAAGAACCTGATTAGAGAGATCAGGGACCTAACAGAAATCCAAATACTGCTATTCTGGGAAAGGAACACAGCCATAAAATGATTCCTAAGGACATTCTCCTGTACTCATAGAACAGTGTCTTTGCTCAGCCATCATTAGAGAAGCTTCACCTGCAATAGATGGGAACAAAAACAGACCCACAATGGAACAATATGCAGAGAGTGAGAGACTTTGGAACACTCAGTTCTAAATGGGATGTCTCCATCAAATTCCTTTCCTCAGAGCTCTAGGAATCTGTGGAAGAGGAGGCAAAAAGATTGTAAGAGCCAGTGAGGATAAATGACACCAACGGAAACAAGGTCTCCCAAACACAGTGGGACTTATGCACATATTAATTCACAGAGACTGTGACAGAAGCACAGGCCCAAGCCTAATGTGGTTTCAGCACTGAGAGGGGAAGTGGACACAAGCCCTCATCCCAGAAGATCTCTTCAATTGATAACTACTTGTAAAGGAAACATTAGTTTTCTCCAATGGAGTTTCACTGGGTGTATAAATCATTCTTAAGGACTGACTGTGTGTCCAACAGTAAATGACCAACAGAAACTTGATGCCATTTTTGGAGGTTCCTTGTCTGGGCATGTTTTTTCTTTTTTTATTTACAAGTCTTTTGTG
This sequence comes from Peromyscus eremicus, assembly GCF_949786415.1. NCBI lineage: Eukaryota > Metazoa > Chordata > Mammalia > Rodentia > Cricetidae > Peromyscus > Peromyscus eremicus. The sequence continues at coordinate 50,656,288 of NC_081420.1, read as the reverse complement.
TATATATTATGGTTTCTGGTATGTGGGATTTCTATGTTTGTGAAAGTGTGCATCTCTGCATCTGTATGTGTTTCTTATGCTTTCTCTTAGGCATTTTTTCCTTCTATTTTTTTTGTCCTATTCTGGTTTCTTTGTTTTTATTTTCCATTATTATTTTTAGATACCTATTTGTATTTTGAGAGAGAGAATGAAAGGGTATGGATTTGGGTGAATGGATAATCAGGAGGATCTGGGAGGAGGTGTGGGGAGAATCCTCAATTAGAATAAATTGCAAGGAAAAATCTATTTTCACTAAAACTGAATTATACCTTATAGTTCTCACCAAGTAAATAATTTGTCAAAAATTGTTACAGATAAAAAAAAAAATTCTCAGTGTAACTCAGTGTTTCCTACTATCACCTGACTCCAAGTCCTTAGTAATGATGCTGCTTTACAAAGTATGCATTCAGGCTAGGGATGTAGTTCAGTGTTAGAGCTCTTGCCAGTGTTTGCAGCATCTTGACTTCCATCTCTAGCAGTGGAGAAAAATAAACATAAATTTGGCGTTCAATAACATGTGGAATTTATATCATGGGTTAATATTTATAAAATGTCTAACACAGTGCCTGGATTGTAGCTTATACTTTCTGGCTATGAGTTATGAGGCACATATACTTCCTCTAATGGGATATTGAAAGAAATTATCAAGCTTGAACACATGACCTGTAATGGTCAAGGTCCATTTACTCTATGAAAAGCCATGAGCATTTTAGAGCCATTGTTTTGTTTATAAAGATTGAATGCTAATAAAGTGAATGAATCTAAATGTTTCTGACTACTGGGGATTTCAGATCGGTGAGACTAACTACTTTGCTTTCATTTACCCATTTATTTTTTAGCATAAGTACAAAGATCTCATGTACCACAGGGACAGAGAGTTGGTCTGAATGGTGGAATAATTGGGCTCTGTCTTGGTTTCAGATGTTCATACAGAAGCTGTCCAGGCAGCTCTTGCTAAACACAAAGAAAGGAAGATGGCAGTGCCCATGCCTTCCAAACGAAGATCCCTGGTTGTACAGACGTCCATGGATGCCTACACACCCCCAGGTGAGCAACACCTTCAATGTTTCTGCTTCTTAAATGTGTGTTTTGTCTGCCTTAGAATTAATTGATAACTATCTCAGCAACAGCAATCTTTTAAAAAAAAACTTTTTAAAAGTCAGAATACAAAATAATGGGTCTCATTAAAGCATCTTCACATTAAATTGCTGTTACTCCTCCTCCTCCTCCTCCTCCTCCTCCTCCTCCTCCTCCTCCTCCTCCTCCTCCTCCTCCTCCTCAGAGTCCTTCTGATCCCCCTCCATGATCCCCTTCTGCCTCTCATTTTATCCCATTCATTCCCCAATTTGTCACTCTTTCCCTTTTATGTCACACATATCCCATTACTCTCTTATTCGTCCCACTTTAGTTCTTATCTTCTCCTCTATAGTTCTTTTTCTGCTTTCACGTCCTACACACACACACACACACACACACACACACACACACACACACACACCCCTACCTAGATTCCGTGTATGAATGGGAACCTGCAATGTTCCTCCTTTAGTGGTTTGGTTTATTTCCCTTAACATAATGAACTCTCCTTCTCTGACCATTTTCTTCTAGATGTCCTCATTTTATTCTTTTTTGCAGCTGAATAGAAGTCTATTGTGTATACTTAACCACATTTTTCATTCATTTATTGATGGGCATATAAGTTGAATCTATAACCTGGTTCTGCTAAAATAAACAAGGATGGACAAATATCTTTAGTGTGTTGACATAGAGTCCTTCAGGTATATACCCAAGAGGTAACAATTTTATGAACCAAACTCCAAAAATAGTATGTGAGTTTAACTTGGAAGGGAAATTTTAACATCATTATGTATCATCAAGACCCAACTCTGATTACTCAAAGCCTTACAAAATTTTATTCAATTATTTATCCATATAGGAAATATTATACCTTTTAGTTATAATTGAAGTTAGATCTTCCTTCTGCTAGACAGATATATATGTATATACACATACATACAGATATATTAAACTGTAAATCCTTAAATCTTTATAATACCAATATCCTATATTATTGTGGAGGAAACCAAGTGAATTGGTCAACCAATTCAGATGGTGACCTGAAACAGGAGTCACTAGGCTTTACTTGTGGAATGTGAGACAGTATTTTAGCTTCCGTAGGCTTTCTCAGCTCCTCAACTCTGCTGTTGTAGTGTAAAAGCAGCCATTGTTGTATGCCAGTGGATGGAAGTACTGTATCCCAGTAAAAGTTCACAAAAACAGGTAGTAGGTGTGATTTGGTCCACAGATTTACTAACCCTTCATCTAAAATGGTTAGAAGTAGTGGCCTATTTACTTTCCCTTTGCCATGTTTGTGTGTTTAATGTGACTAGTGAAATATTTGTTGCTGTGTGCTTTATTTAAAAATATTTTAAAAGGCTGATATAAGTCACAGTTAGGGAAGTTAAGAAGCATGGTATCTGCTTGCCTGTGGTGAGGGCTTTCTAGCTATGCCAAAGTATGTTAGATGGTAGAGTGAGTGTAAGAGGGAGAAATCCCATGAGAAGACAGGGAGCCAAAGGAGCTTGACTAGTCTCACTTTTTATAACAGCATATTCCCACAGGAACTAAGAAGGTCCTGGGAAAACACCAGAGGGAATAACCTTCTTGTGGCACTAAATCATTGTACTCAAAGAGCCCACGAGCCCATTTTTCAGTAATTGAGAATTTTGGAGTATTTGTACTAGCTTCCCACCTATAAGATTACATCATCTGTGAATAAAGACCTTTTTTAAAAAAACAAAACAAAACTGGGTGTTTGTAACTTAGTTTTATTAGTTTGTTTCACTGACCATAACCTTCTAGATAAGGTTGACTAGAAGTTGAAAGAAAGATTTTCTTGTCTCATTTTCAGCCTTAGGAGGAATGCTTTTAGTTGTTTATTATGAGATGTAGTCCTAGCTGTGGATTTTTACTGATGGACGTTTAACATTTTAAGGAAATTTTCCTTATATTCCTAGTTTGTTGAATGTTTTCATCCTGAGATATCATCAAATACTTTTTGTGGTCTTAGAGGATGTCACATTTTGCCATTCTTTTAGTGTATTAGTAACATTAATTCAATTGTAAATGTTAACATGAACTTTAATTGTGGGTTTTAGTTTGTCTAATTCTAGCCACTTGGTCATGGTGTATCAACTGTCTTGTATGTTGCTTGTTTAGCTAACTAATATATTCTGGAGGATTTTGTGTCTGTATCCTATAGTTTTATATTGAAAGGTGATATAGGGTAGAGTAAGAAATGAAATATTGACTAGAAAGGGACATATGAAGAGCATCTGGGGAGAAGCTTATACATAGCATTAATATATGCATTTAAGGACCTCCCAAAGTCTTAATAAATATAGATAAAATATTTAAGCTTCACTTTGTATAACTAGTACTGTATATAAATTATATGCTAAAAGGCAAAGTGGGAGAGAAATCTTCTAATATTCTTGTTTTTCTAACCTATTTTAACAAAAATATAGAGAGCGTGGGTTATGATAAAATAGTGTAGCTATTCTTAATGATGCTGTTTCTGCTCTTTCCTGTTACATATTTCAGAGCTATTTCTGAGCCTTCTTGTTTCCTTTTATTTCACATAACTCCCCTCTAGGTAAGATCCTAAGTCATTCTTACACTGTAGGTTAGATAACAAACACTACAGTCATTCATTCTTAACCATTGACTGCTAACTGATCTCTCATTGAATGAAAATATATCTATTAATTTTCATGAATAATGTACATTTTCCTTAGGTTATCTCAGGTTTTTTTCAGATAGAAAGATAAACCAACTAAATGTGAAAACATTTTGTAATAAATGAATGCTTTAAAAGTGAATAGACTTTCATTGAACATAAAATGTGATCTTATGAGAGTATGTCATGAGCACCAGAGGAAAAGGCAGAGATCACAGAGTAGATAGGTTATTGGAGAAGAAGGTAGGGTATGTATACTTTAAAGTGGGTTCTTCTTTAGCTACCATTTCTTCATCAAAAGCTCAAAGTCTGAGGAGCCTCATAGGTATATTGTACTCATAGTAAGCCTAAAAATAAGTTACAATTGAGAAAAGTCTTTTGAACTTCCAAGGAATCACAGCAAACCTATTTGTAAACATGTGGAAGCAGCTCAAGCATGTCTTAGAAAATTGTGTCCCATCCTATAACTTAGTGGATGTGAAAAAGAAGATACTGGATTCGTCCTAAACAGTTACTCTTGAGAAAATTAGGATCTTTGCCTAGTATTTTAATGTCCAGGGAAGTGTCCTATAGTGTACTTATGGTATTTTAGTTATGAAATTTACTATATATAAAAGTTGCATTATTTGAAGAGTGGAATAACTTTTCAAGAATGTTTCAAGCCAAAAGTCATTGGGCAGTTATTATATGATCTGAAGCAAATCTTTTGGCAGTGTGTAGAAAGGCAGTGAGACTGAGGATCATCTTTGTTACACTGTTTAACAAATCAAATCTCTTCTTGAAAACAGATACCTCTTCCGGTTCAGAAGACGAAGGCTCAGTGCAGGGTGATTCCCAGGGAACCCCGACCTCTAGCCAGGGCAGCATCAACATGGAGCATTGGATCAGCCAGGCCATCCATGGCTCTACTACATCAACCACCTCCTCCTCCTCCACTCAGAGTGGGGGCAGTGGGGCAGCACACCGGCTGGCAGACGTCATGGCCCAGACACACATAGGTGAGTGAGATGCACGTAGCCTGGAGGACTGGGTGCCTTTGCCTTTGCTGTTCTCTGATTTGCTCTTGTCATTAACCTGAGTTAGCACTGAGTGTTGGTTTGTTCTCTAGGAATGCTCTGGTTATAGGATATATTGGACACCTGGGTTACTGCATTGGACTAAACATTTCTAAAGGTCTTGCTTTATGGTTATTCAGCATCTCAGTCTCTTGTAGCAAGAATTCTGCCATCTTTGTGTGGTCTTTGAATGCATTCTTATTCATTAGGAAATCTTGCAGCCACATCTACTTACATGTTTGTGTTTTGTGCTACATACACTACCCAGTGAAATTGTGGTGCTGGTATACAGATTATAAAATACAATTGCTGTTACTTAGGGGGTCATTTGAGAAACTTGAAGGACTTAATGCTTTCTGACAAAGGCATTCAGATTATTTAGGTATGCCATATTGTTCTGTATGTGGGCTCTAGAACGAGGAAGGCTGTGTAGATTAGAAAAAGTAGAAGATGGGCTAGAAAGATGACCCAGCAGTTAAAAGCCCATACTGCTCTTGCAGAGGACCTGAGTTTTGTTGCAAGCACATTGAACTGTTCACAACTCCCTGTAACTTCAACTCCAAGGGATCCAGCAGCCTCTTCTGGCCTCCACAGGCAGCTATACTCATATGTGTCTATCCCTAGATTCATATACATAATGAAAAATAAAAATCTTAAACCCACAAGGTCAGAAACATGACCGTGGGGCATATGAAAATAGTTTAGGAAAATAGGTAAGCAATAATTAGGGGAAACATGTTAGATGAGTAATTAGTTATATGAAATGTGTGGATGACACTATCATTCTGGTCCATGCACTTGTTATATACTGTGCCCCAGTCTAGTCCTCACTCTCAGGGCAGAAGTAGGACGTCTAGATCTCTTTTCTCATCCGTTGTTTTCTGTGGATTAAGATGCTCAAACAATTCAATGGTAAGAGGTTTTCACAAGGTAAATTGCTTGAATAAGATCCAGTATGGTCTCTCCATCATGGTGCCACCAAATAAACAGCCAGGTACTTGGAGGCAGTTGCATTTTACACTATTATCTATATTGAGAGTATGAGTGAGATACAGATGCAGTCCTCCCAAGTCACACCTGCAATACTGCAGGAATACCTTTCCATATCAGGAAACAGGAAGTGGAATGAATGAGTTAAACATAGCATAGTCAGCTCAGATACCCAGAATGTGGCTCTTTAAGTACTTGATGGGCAGGCAAAGTCATTTCAAACTCACATTTTAGGCTTCACCCCATTTGAACTCAGTGAGCACAGTTAAAAGCATTGACCTTTTTGTATCCAAATGAGTTTGTTTGTTCCATTGCCTGAAGAGCAGCATCTACTTTAAGTTCTCCCATTAACAACTGGGATCTTGAAGTCACTTTTTCAGTGAAGGGAAAAAACATGTGAACCATAATTTCTTGCCCTTGTTCCTCTCAGAACTGTTGCAAGTAAAAAGGAGAATATAGGAACATTCTAAATAAGCAATGATCCTTTCAAAGTGATATTACTTCAGTTTAACACATTTTGAAGAAAATTACCAGTCAGTGTACCTAATAACTTACATTTGAAACATCAGAAAATTAAACATTGTATATAAATGTCACCATCAAATATATTTAGACGACACAATTCATTTTTGCTTATTGGAGCTTAGGATGGCTGCTGAGGCTGTCAGCTGTCCATGGTACCTGAGCAGAGAGATTACCCACCAACTGTCACATGGAAGTGATTATATTATCTGCTTTTGTTCTTTTAAGAAGGTTCTCAGAATCTTACTAAGAGGACCACATATTTCTGAACAAATTAATCACTGCCTTTGGCTTTCCCTTTGTGAGTTTACACTTGAAATACTGGAGGAAATTATAGCATGCAGAATTAAATTTATCCAAACTATAAAAGGTTGCATTACTCATATACACCAAGGCTCAATGTGACCTAAATATAACTCCTGAATGTGTGACATTTCAGTAATTTCTCATTTGGCACAAGGATAAGTTCCTAGAATATCTGGGACTTATCTATAGGAATTGGCATTTTTTAGGCAAAGGCAAGCTAATGAAACCTGATGAGAATTAGAATACTTCATTCCAGAGATTAAAAAAAAAAAAAGTCAAAGTTGGCAGCACTTGACCTTTTGCTGAGATCATCAAAAGCTTGGGAACAAGAAAGAAAATAGCATGAGTGTGTGCCTACATATACATGTTTGACAAAGCTCAAGACAAAATAAACTCCAAAATCAAGTTTGATCCCTTTGGGCCAGTTGCTTCAGGTGGAGCCTGTAGAGACTTCTTTTGTATATAGATGAAAAAGCCAAGAGATAGCAAGCACACAGTCTCTCTTGAAATGGGCATTCTTCTCTTTGTTAAAGCAAAAATCTCCAGTCCTTGTGTATTTTTTTCTGCAAATTTCATTGAGTACACACCTAAGACATCTCCCATGCATTTTGGTAAGCCAGGATGGCTTACTATAGGATCAAAAATTCTATTCTGGGCCATCATTTTTACTTTCTCATGTGGTACTTGCTGTGTGTATTGCAAGGTATCCTAAATACCACAAAATAAAAAAAAAAGAACCTTAGTTAGAAATGAAGGGGTAATGCTCTATAAAATTTTATCAGAATGAAAAGTTGAGAAATGTAACTTAGACTAGCCGGTATATTTAATTGAATGATTTTTAAACTCCAAGATTTATATTTGATAAAATGTTGAGTAAAATATAGGAGTTATTTAGATAACATAACTAGGGAAATTGAACACATACTGTATTAATATAGTCATAGAGTAAGAACTAAGAACAAAGCAAAATAGATAGTATTATTCAAAAGCAGATTGCATTCAAAATATATATATTTAGGAAATTAGACTTTCACATGAACTTGTTTTAAGCCTCTGTAATCTTTTGATAATGCCTTCATCTGACAACATTGTCACAAAATATGTTGACAGTACATTTTTATTAACCCAATCTTTATAAAAGTAATTGACTTTCCCAGAATGTTTTAGAATTCAGTTGACATGAATGTTACATTCAGTATATGCTGTTTGTATTACTGAATTCTCATAAAAATTCTTGTATCCATCTCTGCTGAGAAGATAAGAGATTGAGCTGGGGAGATATTTCAGTTGATAAGTGCTTGCCATGTAAGCATCAGGACCTGAGTTTGGATCTCCAGCAACCATGTAATAAAGCTGGGCCTGGTAACCTCTGTCTATAATCTGTATCCTAGTGAGTCAGAAATAGATTCTTGGAGCTCACTGACCAGCCAGTATGAGTAATTAGTGAGTTCCTGATTCCAAAAGAGACTCTGTATTAGTCAAGGTTTTCTAGAGGAACAGAACTTATAGAATTAATGTGTGTGTATGTGTGTACACATGTACACATATTGCATTTATTAGAATGGCTTACAAGTTGTGTTTCAGCTAGTCCAACAATGGCTGTCTGACAACTTGAAAGTCTAAGAATCTGGTAGTTGTTCAATCCACAAGACTAGATGTCTCAGTTGGTGTTTATACATTGGAATCTTGAAGAAGTAGACCCTAATGCTAGTGAAGGAATGAACTTGCTAGTGAGATTGAGAGCAACAGGCAAAGAGCAAAAACTTCTTTCTTCTACCTCCTTTATATAGTCCTGCCACCATAAGGTATTGCTCAAATTAAAGGTGGATTTCCCTCCTCCAAAAGATCTGGATTAAAGGTGATGGGTCTTCCTATTTCAAATGATTTAATTAAGAAAAATCCTTCACAGGTGTACACAGCCACTTGGGTTTTTGTTAATTCCAGATGTAGTTAGTTTGACAACCAAGAATAGCTATCACAGACCCTGTCCCAAAAAAAATAAGGTTAGATCAATGGACAAAAGACACCCAGTATCAACTTCTGTCCCCTCATATGTGCATTTCTACATAAGTTACACACCAGTCTATGTGAATGTAAACATAAATAAATGAAAAACCAGCAAAAATGAATTTATAAAAATCTTTATCTACCCCAGAGATGCATTATTACATAATGAGCAAGAGCCTGGCAGTTGAATGTTTTGATTATGGAGTCTGCTTTATTAGGGAAATTTATTCAGAGAGTTTGAATAGCCACTATTATAAATTACTCTTGTTTATGTATCTGTAATCATCCTAATATTTGTACTTTTCTAACATTATTCCCTTAAAATAGCACATATATACTGAAATTGGTGATGTTGCCACAGCCTGGCTGCTAAGGGCTGGGATCCCCCTAATGTCCCATCCCTCTCAACTAGGGTGGTATTGAAGTTAGAGTATTATAATTTTAGAGCAGCTCAGCAAATTTTTCTTATAAAGGGACAGATATAAATATTTTAGGCTCTATACCCATATACTGCTGCCAGTTGCTGAACATGGTGCCTCAATTACAAAAGAAGCTACAAACACAAAGACACATCTATTTGCTAATATTTCTAAAATCAGGGGCCAGGTAAACAACTACTCATAGTTTGTCAATCCACATTTTAGAATTTTAAACTATTTTACTCCAAAAGCAAACTGGAAAATATGAATCTTATAAGATAATGAAAGACAGAATGGAAACTGTCAGAGGTGGCCAGTGTTATGTGTCCAGTCCTCCATTGTCCCAGCAGGATGGTTAAAACATGAATTTGGACTAGAAATGATTCTATGATGTGATTTTTCAAAATACATTTTACTTTGACTTGTTAAAATCCAAATAATACTTCTTGGCTCCAAAAGTATACTAATCCTTCATCCTCTTCACATTCCACTCTGGAGGAAATTAGCACTCAAATTTTTAAGAATGCCTTATTGGTACACAAGATAAAATTATATCTAGTCACTGACATCTATTTTTCTATGTTTTTTTATTATTTTTTGCTGTTACTTTTTTATGAAGTACTATATACAAGCAAATATAAAAACTTATGAAATTTTAAAACATTCATAATATGAATAATTACCAGAAAGAAAAGTTGTTAAAGTCCACTCAAGGACTTTAATCCGTGGCTGATATGTAGAACTGAATTGTATTGCAAAATAAGAAAAGAAAAGAAAAAAAAAGAAAAATAAATAAATAAATAAAGTTTTTCTATGTTTTTAAATGCATTTAATTTAGAAAGTAGTAACACATTCATTCACACTTTATACTCATGAGTCTCTCAGATTCTTTCTTGTGGCTTCACACAGAACAAAAAGCAGAGAGGATCCCCTAATCTAGCCTATGCTCAGGGAGTCCTTGGCAGCAGTTCCTATTTGGTTGTATGTGTCACTGGATTTCTACAGCCACATTGAGGAATAATAATAATAGTCCTAGCCTTAATTTGTATATTACACCTTTCTGGAATTTCTATATCACAAATATTAAGGAGAACATATGGGGAACTGTACAATCGGTAAAAGTCAACCTTGGCTCTCAGATCCTTGAATACAGAAACACAGCATCCTTTTCTAACCTAACCTCCTCTTGGTTTGTTTTATAGATGATTCAAATTTTAAGAGCAGTTGTGAATGACTATTAGTTATTTAGCAAGCAGGAGAGATCAATCTGTAGCAGAAGCAATGTTGGAAGATGGTTGTTCTGTTGCTGAATAACTGTTAAAGGAATACAGTCTTTTCTTGGGTGTAATAAGGTGTATCATTTGTATGTGTGTCTGTCCTACTTTGCATGTCTTGGTAGATCTTCCTTAGTATGTCACTTTGGGCTGAGACATCAGTTGCTGGTGCGTCACTCTTAGAGACTATTTTATTTTATTTCTACTGTGGGGAGACTGCAGAGGAATGTCCTGTCTTCCAGTTAATTACATAGGGGAGAAGGTATTGATTCAGTGAGCACTTAAGCTGACTGAGTCTCCTGGAACAAGCAGTGGCTGGCAGACATCACAAGAGTGCTTTGACATCGTAAGTGGCTAGGTGCTTTGACATCATAAGGGTGCTTCTGTCTTTCCATCACCATGAGTTAACTTTTGTGTAGGGTTAGGGCATATCTAATGCAGTTGTGTTGTAGGTTGCATGTCAAGTTGATAATAAAAACTAACCAGCATATAAATGAATTTGGAAACACTTTGAAGTCATCTAGCTGTCATTGTTCCTATTTTTTGCACTATCAGATAAATTGGAATTATTATTCACCCACTCAAAGTAGTGGGAATCCTGCTTAATGCACAGTCTGTTTGGATAGCCCTAATGATATATGTGTTGAAGTGCATGGCTAACTTGAGTCAAATTGGTACATAGGATGCTCAAACCTAGTGGTTGCTGTTTTTACAGGATGTCTTTCAGATCTTGTTTATCACACATTAGCATGCATTGTGTTTTTATTTGTAGTGAGATACTCCTGAAGGTATAATGTCTGGCCATGAGGTAGTAGAGTTTCTAGAGAATTAGACCATTTGAAAACATGAACAAAGGCCTATTTGACAAAAGCACAAATGGGATGTGACAAGGATAAATATAGAGTTGAAGATGATAAAGAGGCAACTTGGGTGATTTTCTTTTCCTTCTCCCACTCATAGGAGTGAGTGGGTAGCATGTCCTACCTCCTGCTGTTCCCTCTAGTACTCCTATGTCTATTCCTGACAAAGGCACACCTTCTTTAAGCTAGACTCTCAGAAATTGCCAATAAGGATGTGTGGTAGTTTATCTGGCGGTCATAGTAAAGCACATAAACTGTGAGGTTTGAACAGGGAATATTTATGTTCCCTCCGATCTGGGACCTAGAAGTTAGAGATGTGAAGGTACAGGCAGTTCTGAGTTCTCAGATGCCTCTCTCCCTGGCTTAGAGGGAGCCATGTCTTTTATAATCTCCACATGGTCTCTTATCTGTTTATGTCTGTACCTTGATTCCTCTTTCTTTCTTTCTTTAAAAACTTTTTTATTTATTAGTTGATTGCTTGTTTGTTGCTTTGTTTGGGTATGCATGTTGGGAGTACATGTGCACCATAGAATGTATGTAGAGGTCTGAAGACAACTTTTGGAAGTCTGTTCTTTCTTTACCCCCTGTGGTCTCCAGGGATCAAATTGATATCATCAGACTTGCTCAGTCATTCACTGAGCCATCTCTGGGGTGGTCCCTCTTTCTGATAAGGCCATCAATTATAGTGGGTCAGGGTCCATCCCAATAGCATTGTTTTCTATGAAATCATCTGCAAAGTACCTGACCCTAAATAAACAGTCAAATTGTGATTACTGAGAGTTGAGCTGCAAGCTGAGAATTCAGACCATGAAAGATCTGGTACTCCTAGGAAGAAACATGCTGAATAGTCTGTTTAGGAGCCTGTTGCCATCTTTGATTCTACAAAATATCCTGTGATTCAAGCCCCAAACAACCAACTGATGGTAACTAGCTGGTAAATATGCCTGTATATGTCATAGAATGTCATGTTGATAATAATGTTTCCTCCAAGACAAGTGTGTGTACCCAGTGATAGTGAAGTACAGCACTGGTATATGCATTTTTCCTTCACTCCAACTGTGCAAGGTGAGTTTAAGATAGGTATCACTTCTATTCTATAAACTAGGAAACAAAGACATGGAAGCTTGATAACAGAACTTGGACCCATATGGTTCAGTCCTATGCATATTTCTCAAACCTCTTGTCCAAGTATTTGGAACTAAGGGCTCCCAGGATGACTCTGGTAGATCAGATAGGTTGGTGACCCAGGGTGTCCATTTGAAGCTTCCTCAGGAAGGCAGATTACTCTCTCTTAACTACCAGTCTTTCTCCAACAGAGTTGTGTAGCATGTGCAAGCTAATTTCTGTAGAAATTCAGTCATTATCCACACTTCTGATATTTGTATATTTTGCTTACTTGACAAAATTTATTTGTAATACTCTCAACACAGTGGAGAGTTTTCTGTCACTCATGTACATGTGCAGAACCCCAAAACTCTAGTTTCCTGAAGTGCACATTTGTGGCTAAGGTCCAATAGGGTGGCCTTGACCTTCTTGTTTTAGTTTTCTGGCTATGAAAGTGTATGCTGTTTACAGCCTGTCCTATGTGGTGTTTTTGTGCTTTTATTGATGGAAACTTGTGTGAAACAGAATCTTAGTATAAGATTGAAGTGGGCAAAGAAAACAGACTTTTCTATATGAATGACACTGTGGTGGTGTGAGTAAGAATGACCCCCATAGGCTCATATATTTGAATGCTTAATCACCAGAAGGTGGCACTGTTCACAAAGATTAGAAGGATTAGGAGGTACAGTTTCAAAAGCCCATGCTGGGCCCAGCCACACTCTCCCTGACTGCAGATCATGATGTAGCTTTCAACTACTTCTCCAGCACCCTGCCTGCTATGCCTGCTGCCATAGTCTTCCTGTGATGATAATGGACTAAGCCTCTGGAACTGTAAGCAAGCCCCCAATTAAATGCTTTCTTTTGTAAGAATTGCCTTGGTCATGATATCTCTTCACAGCAATAGAACAGTGACTAAGACAGTTACCTTCAGTAGCACAAGACTTCATACTTCTAACATGTAAAGGAAGCAATCTAAAATTTCCATGTAATATGCTTTAGTAAATCAAAATTAGCATTCTGATATACATTATTAGAACTTACATATGTATAATTCATTGATTATCTCTTAGACATGGTCTTCTTAATGCTTGAATAATTATAAAAACTGTTCTTTTGCCATTTAAACATTTAAGAGCTTAATTCCGAATGCTGTAGGGGATATTTGCTCAGTTCCTTGGCCATGTGTACTGGATAGTTGTACATGTCAACTTGACACAGCTAAAGTCATCTGAGAGGAGGCGAACCTTAAGAAAATGCCTTCATAAGATAGGGCTATAGGCAAGCTTGTAGGGCATTTTTTTAGTGATTGATAAGGGAGGGCCCTACCCATTGTGGTTGGTGCTGTCTCCAGGCTGTTGGTCCTGGATTCTATAAAAAAGCAGGCTGAGCAAGCCATGGGATGCAAGCCAGTAAGCAGCATACCTCTGTGGCCTCTGCATCAGCTCCTGACTCCAGGTTCCTGCCCTGCTTGAGTTCCTGTAACTGACATCCTTTAATGAATAGCAATATGGAGGTGTAAACCAAATAAACCCTCCCCTCCCTAAGTTTCTTTGGTAATGGTATTTCATCACAGCCATAGTATCCCTAACTAGGACAGCCATGGCATGACACTTAATAAACATTAGATTATAAGCTTTATTATACAACTTCTTAGGATTAGTCATGTTTTAATTAAATTAGTTAGCTATTTCTTGAGATCTCTCACCATTTTTCAGGAATATCTTGAGAATTTTGCGTGTATTAATTTGTTGAATCTACCCAGTCTCGAAAGGGTCACCATTATTGCTTCAATTTGGTAGGCAAGAAAACTGAGGTGCAGAGAGATTAAAATGTATCCTGAGATCTCCTGGAATCAACAGTGTTGCCCTTTAAGTCCTAGGCTCTCTGGTCAAAGCTTGAGTCATTTACTGCCTCTGTTGTCATACCAAGAAAAGTGACTTATTTCTGTGAAAAAGCACATAGCTCATAACACTTGATCCTTTGCTCATGTCAGACATTAAAACCTAGTTAAAATGCTGCAGTGATTCATTGATGTCGCTCCTGTTAGGAAATTAAATCTGAATTTTTTAACCTGTTTTTCACTAGAGATGCACACATTATCTTAAAATCAATCACCTTTGTTTGGGGAGTTTTGTGGCCAACTTTTATTTAGAGTAATCTTTCTTCTTTGTTTTATGAGACATGATCCTTTCATCTATATGTTCAGGCTGGCCTCAAACTCATGGTCTTAATTGCATCTGCTTCCACATGTTAGGAATACAGGCTTGTGTCGCCATGACTGGTCAAAGTGATCTTTTTATATGAGTTTGTCAGAGTATTTTCTAGACATCTTTGAGGCCCTATTACTTAGCCTTTGAAATAACCATGAGGTTCATCAGAAAATTGTCTTCTGTGTTTCTTTACAGAAAATCATTCTGCACCTCCTGATGTAACCACATACACCTCAGAACACTCAATACAAGTGGAAAGGCCACAGGGCTCTACCACATCCCGGACAGCACCAAAGTATGGCAATGCTGAGCTCATGGAGACTGGGGATGGTATGTCTTATAGTGAGGTGCTTCCTTCTGTGTGAACAGTCTACTTTTGTCCTTACTATGATTAGTATGAGTCCTTCTGAATGAATGTGCTGCTTCTAGATGCACATTGGTTCCTTCAGTCCTGCTTATCTGATTCCTCAGGAACTTTTTTACAAGGTGACCTGACCATGAAAAATGTAAATCATCTCCAAATTGTCTAAGAATTTCTCCTTATTAAAAAGAATGTAAATATTATAGTAATTTGGCCATCAGAAGACAAAGATTTAATTAGATGCTAATGTTTTTCTAATGTATAACTAATGTTGGTTGAGTCATTAGAGTCTTTAAGGATTTACAATACAAGTTTTAAGACCTTGAATGCCTACTTCAGAGGGCAACATGAAATTAAATGGAAAAACAAAGTGATTTATAGGAATGTTATAGCCTCAGATTTTGGAAGAAGGAGGTATTATTTTTTCTCAATATTGGAAATGAATTTTCAGTGCTTTGCTAACTTACAGAGTAAAAGGGTTCCCCTAGTTCCCATATTTCTAATCTTAGCATTACAATAACATTAATAGTTCCCAGTATGGAGTACCAGTCAGCAAGCGTCAGATATGAACTTTCTGCTGTATTCTCCTTTAATTGTGTTATATTCCTGCCGGGGTTATAAAAGGTAGGTTAGAATCTGGCAGTAAAATTATTCTTTTTTTTTTCTTTATGAAAAATGGACAGAACAGTATCAACATGCCACAGTCAGTGTACCTTCAGTGTTTGTTGATGTTATTATGATGACTGGGTGGTTCACTATTAAATACCTAGTTCTGGCCATATCTTTAGCAAATGGCATACTGTCCTTAGCATGATTGAAGCCCTAATACTACTTATTCATAAAGATCAATTTAATTAAAACTGTAGCAGTTCCATTTCTTACAGAATTGGCTGCCCTTGCATTCTACCAAGTTGGCTTTCATTCTCTGGCATACCCATTGTTGAAACTGATCAGTGATACTATTCTTATCATTATTTAAAAACTTCTGTTATCTTTGAAATCTGTCAAGTTCCAGAATTAGGTAAATTCTGACTCCTATATTGTATAGTCCAGTGTTTCTCATTGTGTACTCCCTCATCTCAGAAGCACACCCAGAGGTAGTACTAACATTCTTGCCTAAGCTTCAAAACCACTGGTCTTGGATTTATCTGAACCAAATTGATTGAGATTAATTGATAAGATACTATGTTTAGATGTTAAGAATTATGACTATTTTTCCATGTTTTCAGAGCTATAATAATGTTTTGATTCCAAAAGTCCATTTTAAGATTAAAAATGCTTTTGAAGTACGGGAGGTACAAGTCAGTGCTTAGACATTTTGTCTAGTATATATAAGGCCTTATACTGTATCCCCACTACAGGAAACAAAATCACTATTGTTTGGGAACTTTTTCATAAGTTATTTTACTTCTTTCAGAGTTTGTTCATTTCCACTCTGATTCCTATTTTTTCAGGTGTACCAGTAAGTAGCCGGGTATCAGCAAAAATTCAGCAGCTTGTCAATACCCTTAAACGACCGAAGAGGCCCCCATTACGGGAATTCTTTGTTGATGACTTTGAGGAATTGTTAGAAGGTAAATTCTTTTCTACCTCTTCTTTTATGAGGTCCTATAGTTCCATATACAATGCTACATTTTCTGCAAAATGACTTTATTTTATTAAGAGTAATAATCTTGCCTTTTCTTAATAATAGAACTCTAATTCAAAGTGCAGGTTGCTGTTTCCAATGAATATGTTAAAGGTACACCAAGTGCTGAGCAGTTAGAGCTTTGGAACCATCTTCCCCCTCAGTGGAATGTGGTTCTGTTCTGTGATTTGGGCGTCTATGTAAAGACTCAGTGCCATGATAGCAAAGCAAAATGACACTATAGAGATCCTTGGCTCAAAGCCAAAGGATACTTTCTACACAAGTTTATGAGATTGGGGAAGCATGGTGGGGACTCTGTCCTCCATCTCACCTATAGTGAATGGGAGTCTTCGCCTAGATAACTTAAAATTGAAACAAAGTAGATCTGTGTGCTGGATCAAACCTAAGCTTCTTGTTATCTGTTAACTGAAGTTAAGACTCAGCTGAGGGATGGGGAGACAGATCACTAATGGGATAAAGCACTTGGGTGCAAGTGTGAGGATGGGATTTCAGATCCCCAGAACCCATGTATAATACAGGCTTGGAAAGTATAGACAGATCACCGGAGCAAGGTGGTGTGAGACTAGCCTTATCCATGAGTTCTGGGTTTGATTGACTGACACTGCCTCAATGAATAAAGTAGAAGAAGAATGATGGAGGACAGTTCCTAACATCAATCTTCAGCCTACACATGCACACTCATATACATATGGGAACACACACACACACACACACACACACACACACACACACACACAAGCAAGCATGCACTCACACATGCACACCACATATACATACACACATTCAATGAAAATTGAAAAATAAAATAAAATTTATAGAAGTCTCAGCTGATTTTCCAGATAGCAGGTGGAGGTGATCACTCAAACTCTGAGAGAGAATCGTTTTCTAAAAATAGGGGAAATAATTTCAGTTTCACACCTATCTAAACTTTTTGGTTTTTTGAGACAGGGTTTCTCTGTGTAGCCCTGGCTTTTCTGGAGATCTCTCTTTAGACCAGGCTGGCCTTGAACTCACAGAGATGCCCCTGCCTCTATCTCCTGAGTGCTGGGATTAAAGAAAGGTATGCTCCACCACCACTGACTAACACCTATCTAAACTGGAAGAAGAGGAACAGTGTGTTCTACAATGAGGCATTTATTTTAGTTTTACTCATGAAAGTACTTTCACCATGCTTTTGTTATTTAGAGTATTTGCAGGTTTCTACCTGTATGTCATCGGTAAAGGGAAAAATATAATGTAAGAGCTGAGCCTTTTGGAGTCTTGAATACTGTGTGCTAATACTTAGAACTTTAAACCCATGTGTTTAAATGTGAGACTCTAGGCATATGGTGGACTCACATCCACCTAAAGTCTCCATTCTATGTTGCCTTGGAAATTGTAAGAGCTCAATTCTTTTGTTACATCCATAATCATTTTAATTCTAGAAAAGCATGTTTGCTATCAGCTGATACATTTATGCCTGAAATATGAATCTCCTAGATTTTTTATAAACTCTAAAAATATTATACTAACATGGATATATTTTTCTTAAAATCTTCTATGTTTAAATGTATTTAGTTCAACAACCAGATCCAAACCAGCCAAAGCCAGAGGGTGCCCAGATGCTGGCCACAAGAGGGGAGCAGTTGGGAGTGGTCACAAACTGGCCACCCTCTTTAGAAGCTGCACTACAGCGATGGGGGACCATCTCACCAAAGGCCCCCTGCCTGACTACCATGGACACAAATGGAAAACCCTTGTACATCCTCACTTATGGTAATCCCATAATGTCACTTATAGTAATCCTGTAAGACCTATTTTCTGTCCTTTGTCATTACTGGTTGGGGAAAAAATACGTATCTTCTGGGTAACTCATTTATGAGTATGTTCCTTTTTTTGTTTCTGGTTTAAAAGTAGATGAAAATTTAAAGAAATTTTTAGTAAAATTACTTTGTGTTGATAGAGGAGTTACTACTTTAAAAAAATTAATAAAACCAGAAATGGATGTATAAAGCTGTGATTATTGGTTTTGTTTTTGTTTTTGTTTTTCAGATGAATACTTTCATTGGTGATCAGTAGGGAATAAAAATCAAACCTTTGGGCCTAGGTTTAAATCATAATCCCCCAAAATACCCAAATGCTGAAACTGAAAGATGACAGAAATTCCAGAAGTCTAAAACTCCAAAAGTTTTAAATCCCAAAATACAGTTATGGAGAAATACTTAAAATTCTTTAAAAGACATTTATTTTACACACACACACACACACACACACACACACACACACTCACTCACACTCATGCACACATATGTGTTTTGTTTTGTTTCGAGATGGCCTGGAACTTGTTATGTAGACCAGGATAGCTTCCAACATGCAGAGATCCACCCATGTAGGACTAAAGGCATACACTATACCTGGTTTCATTTACATTTTTAAAGGGAGATTTATATCAAAAAGATAGGAAAATATTGACATAATACTTTATAGACCACTCTACAATAATATGTGGAAGAATAGAGAAATTTTTGCCAAGCTAAATACTCAGGTTTATTCATACAAGTCATATAGCTTTAAGAGTTACAAGTCAATGAGCTGCATTCATAAAGAACCAAGTCAGAAAGCAAATACCTACATGTGTATCATTACTGTTGGCTGTTACATATAACAGCTTTATAACTGTGGTCCCCTGCAATGTTGTGGTGGATAGTCCAAGTCTTCTGACAAAACTAATCAAAGGCTATTTGGGTCAGTGTTGTGTTTGTAATCACCAGAGAACTGGGATCTTGGAAAATTTTATCGTAGGAGAATACAAGTACTTAATGAGGACAACTGTTAATTTGAGGAAATTTCAGTGCATTTATATATTTGAACAATATTGATACTGAAAGGCAATACCTTGGGTGTCTTCATAGAGACTACATTGAGTTAGAGATGTCTGAAAGGCTGTATCATTTGTACCTCCAGTATTGGAATAGGAACAGTATAATAATAAAAGACATAACATACCAAATTAAACAAAAGTAATGCTGACATTTAAAAATACTAGGGAGCTAAATGCCTGCTGACTCTGGAGAAGCTAATGGTGTGGGTTGTTGAATCCAGAGGCTGCTGATTCTGGACTTGAGCGCTGGTGGAGGTTGAACTCAGGACTTTGTGCATATCAGGCACACATACTGTCAATGAGCTAACTTCTCTACCCAAGCCTCGTGTTCTGATCTCTAATGCAGCAAAGAAAAAGAGCAGTTCACCTTCTGCCTCTGTTCTTTCTGGTCTCCTAGCTGGTTAGATGGTTATCAGCCAATATCAAGGGTGATCATCCCTACCTGGTCTATTCAGACCCACACTGATCTCTGGACAACCTCACATACCATATCCAAGATGGTGTTTGATCAGATTTCTAGTATTTCTTCTGCATCACATGATACCATCCTGCATGTATGTGGAGACAATAACCCATCCCCAGACTTCGCTCCTCATTCTGTCCCTTTGACTAAGTCTTCCCCTACTCTTTCA
This sequence comes from Peromyscus eremicus, assembly GCF_949786415.1. Classification (NCBI taxonomy): domain Eukaryota; kingdom Metazoa; phylum Chordata; class Mammalia; order Rodentia; family Cricetidae; genus Peromyscus; species Peromyscus eremicus. The sequence goes on along the minus strand of NC_081420.1, from coordinate 50,636,262 downwards.
GTAAGAATTAGTTTTCAGGGTTTGGCCCTTTGGGATTTCAGCATCTGTAGTTTTACTTTTAGGATTGTGACTTTTTAAACTTTGGAGATTTTAATCTTTATTATTTCAGCATTCAGGTTTATGTATTTATGATTATTTCTTACTGTCTCCACTTTGACATCTATCACTCAGAAGCAGCAAAATCTGAATACACATTGCAGAAAGTTAGAAAAATAGGTTTCACGTAATTCTTTCCACAGTATACTTAGTGCAGACTAAACTTTTACACATGGCTGTGCTAGAGAGAGGTCTTTCTCTTAGTTGCATCACTATGGAGAAAACAGACCACAATTATTTTCATACTCTTGGATTCAGCTTTACAAAGAATTAACTTCATAGCTACAAGAACAAATGGTCATTTTACATCTGCATGCATGACATTCAGTGGTGCTTAAAAAAAAAACTTTGAATTGTTTTTATATCACAAACACTTTGGATAATTATGAGGAAAGAGCTTCAGTTTTAAATGAGCCGCCAAGTTAAGAGCTAGATGCTATGTAAGTAATAGAACTAAATAGAGCCCAGCATTTTAAGAGTGGGGCCCCTGAGGCACTTCTGCATTTGATGTACCAAAATCGAATTTGGACTTAGAAGTATGTTGGGTTTGGCAGTATATTTTTTATGCTCCCTTTGTATTTGTGGCTTTAAAATAGATAGAGATTATTGTCTGTGATTTAGCATAAGCTTTTGGTTGTTGTTTTTAAAGTATGCTCTTAGGAAAAGCTTTTATTAATCAAAGAAAGGAGACTTTTTTCTGTGTAATCCTCATGCCCAGTCAAATTAATTCTGAAAGCTAATTATGTACTTGGAATCTCTGCTGCTTTACAGCTAATGACTCCAACACTCACCTGTCTGTGTGTCAATGGGGACCCCTAGCACTAACCTTTGTGTTTGTCCTAGAAGTTGTATGCATTTTAGTGACCTGCAAGCATGCACTAAGGTAGATTAAGTTTGTGGTGTGCAGTGGTGCAATACTCTGGCTTGGGAAGTCAAATTGAATGAAACTGAGTTCTCAAGAGGATTATCATCGGAGTAAAACTTGAGCCCCTCTCTGTTGATGCCTTGTTAAGGAAACTAATGCTTGCTTCTTTGCTTTTCTGTTAAGGCTATGGGAAGTTTGAGATACAAGAAACACTGTTGCTTTGAGGGATACATATTTTTACATATGCATTGTTCCTTTACCAAAATGTTCCAACTTGTTTTATAAGCCACTTAACGTTTTTCTGTATTTTGATATTATTTGTCAGTAATGTGTTATTGGTTAATCTTTAATTTTGCTTGTTAAGAAAATATTAGAAAGTAAGATATTTTCAAATATTAGCTTACACCTTATCAATATATAATATGAAAACCTTGACTGAGACAGCGAATACTGTACATGAATGTTATCTCTGTGGGAAACAAAAATAAATGAACCACCAATTGGTTATTTCTGAGAAAATTCAGGGGAAAGAAGGCTCATTGAATTTCAGTTGTTCTAATGCCTGAGGAAATTGGTGTAATTGAAGGACTAGAGTATTTAAAATCTTCATATATCCCTTCAGCCCTCAAATTTAATTTCCAGTCAAGTCTTGAAACAGCAGAACTTTTAGCTGAGAAACTTAGAATATTTGGTAGAAATGTAGATAGAATAAACCTATAAAATATCTGGTACTTATATCTTCACATTGCAGTAGAAATAGGAAGCATACTAAGCAGCACCCATGGACTACTGTAACCTTAATTCATGAAAATAACCATACTGCATAGTGCTTCCCTTTTCATATCTGGCCTGGTAGAAACCACCATCTTCATATGCTTCCTCTTGTTTTGTTAGGATACATGTAAGTACATTTAGCTTTTCTACCACATCAGTGTTCCTGGTTTTTTTATTTTTAAAATATTTAATATCAATACATGTATATGATATATTTTGATCAAATCCATTTCTCATTCTTTCCCTTTCAATTCCTCCCCTATCTCCACCATCTCTTTTCACTCACAACCTAATGTGCTCCTTTTTTTTCCCCAATACCCACTGAGTCCATTTAGTGCTGTCTGTATATACATGGCTATAAGACCATCTATTAGAGCATGGGTAGCCTTCAGGCCTGCATCTCTGAAGAAAACTGATTCTTCCTTCCCCAGCAGCCATCAGTTGCCGACAGCTCCTCATGTAGGGGTAAAACTTAATTAGCTCCTCCTCATCCATTCTGACTTATTCCAAGTATGGCAGGGTTTTAGCTGCCTGAGTTTCTAATCTTTCCCCCATCTTATTATAAATTGTTACTGGTAACTCTCTTTAATTCTTGCCCCAGTTTTATGGATGGTATGTTCTTCTAAGAATTGTATTACCCCCTGCATATCTGTCTCCTTTCTTTGCAGTTACATTGTCTGTACAGCAACTTAAACTTCATTCAAATCTAAGAGAAGCTAAAGAAAATAGTCCTTGTCACCCACTCTGGAAGTGTTTCTTGCCTTTGTTCTACACTAGCAACTGCACTTACTCAGTTTCCTTTTCTCTGAAAACTACAAGATGTAAAAATACTAAGTATATCTCAAGAACTTTGCCCAAAGTTTGCATTTTGTACTTTCCTTGAGACCCTATATAAAACTAGCTTGTGTGTGAGTGTATAAAGATCCCGCCTTCTAAGAATCCCAGCTGAAAATGAAGTGGAAGCATTAACAGACTCTAATGGTTTAATTGACTGGTTTGTTTACAACACATTACTTTTTATTTTATTCAGTGATAACAAAATGTAATTATTCAGCTAGAATAGTTCCCTAGTTTTGTTCACAGTAAGGAAAGTCTGGATCCTTAAAGTGCTTATGGTAAAAACAACAACAACAAAAATCACCTCCCTGTTATGTTTTTCATAAACTAGTGATTATTGATAGAGATGTATATTCCCCAAATAAAGTATCAAGTGACTTTAAAGATCTATGGGGTTCAGATGAGGAAGTAAAAATGAATGAAATACTTAAGAGTTAAGTTGCACATCTTGATTGTGGACTTGATTGGTGCTTGCCTATGACATTAGTGAAACCCAAAAAAAGTGGTTAGCATGTACTAAGAATCAGGAATTATCGTGGGAGTTAGAACAATGAAAGATAAAACATTCTTCTTCTTCACTGCCCACTAAGGGGCAGACAAGTAGAATCCTATGAATGGTAAATAACAGCAACATTAATTTAGGTAGCTTTAGTTTAATAGGAAATAAAACAAATTCAGTTTTTTTTTAATTAAAACTGTGTTATAAACAATGATTTCTAATTACAAGAGGAAAACTGGACATTGAGTATACTGAGACATAATTAGATTGATCTGCATTATATTACTTTTATATGAATGTATTGACTTGAATCTTGATTTATTTTGAAAGCCCTTAATAGTTGAGTATCTTAGACAGTGCTGTAAAATGTCTTATGTATGCAAGAATTCTCTTTAGATTTGAAGTCACTTTTATTCCACTACTCATAATTACCTGGAAATGTACAGACATAGGATTAAGGCTTAAATTGTGAGACTCCTTCAGAGCTTGATTTTGTTCTTAAATAAAACTTATAGAAACCTCTAGGAAAAGAAAAAAAAACTATCTTTTTTTTAATTTGCATTCTACTTTTTTTTCTAGAGTTCAGAATTTTAAAATGACTATAGATATTTGTTATTACTTTATCTAAGGGCAAAGACTCCTCTTCCAGAATCCCTAAGTCCTGAGATTAGAAAATGTTCACTCTGAGAAGTTTACAACTTGCAGGGGATCAGGCTTTGAATGACCTGTCAGAGACATTTTTACACAGTTTGTGTTCATTGGACACATTAATAAGAGATGGATGTCACTGATATAGCTTTATTACTCTCACTGGGACTTGTCATCCCCATGCTTAACCCAGAAGAAATGTGGCAATTAAATTTTTCTGTAGCTTTATAGTAAGTACATCATACACTGAGAGGAATTAAGGGTGTTAAGGCCTTGCTCTGATGATTTTCTGGCAATGTGTCATGTTTAGTACTTATTTTCCATCCTGATTCTAGGAACTTAAGTTGAAGGCTTAAAATAGAAAAAAAAAAAATCTCTGGTTAAACTTCATGAGAGAGGATTTTTCAAGACCCCATCCCTCCCATTCCCATGCCTGTATACTGTTAACTAATAAAAAAAACTTACGGCTTCATGTCCCATCAACTCCTTCCCTGTCATAGGCCAAGTATAAGACTGGCTAAACAGGTGGAAATTAAATCTTTCAATCTCTCCTCTCCTTTTCCTCCTCTTCCTCTCTCCTCCTTCCTCTCTCTTCCTCTCTCCCTCTTTCTTCTTCTCTCTCCCTCTCTCCCTCTCTTCTCCTCCCCTCATCTCTGTGCTGTTTTTAAAATCTCTACTACTGCTTCTGAATGTGTTTTTAGCTTTCAGATTTATATTATTTCCCTCTTCCCTTTTTTGTCAATAGTTTCCTACATGACAGTTACTTCCAACCACATATACTGAGCAAAATAGATGTATGTGCCTGACTTTGAAAATGTTCCCTAGTTTACTTAATATTTACAGTTGTATGTAACTGAATATGCATGTGAATGTTAAAGTTGCTTGTATGTTTATACTTTATATTAACAGGCAAACTATGGACAAGAAGTATGAAGGTTGCTTACAACATTCTACATAAATTAGGTACAAAGCAAGAACCTATGGTACGGCCTGGAGACAGGGTAAGTGAGGTTCAGATTTTATTCTGATTTAAATTTCTGGTTTATAATCCCAGAATTCAGTCTGCTTTCCTCCTTAGAATACAGTTGGATTTGAAAGACAAGTATGCATTCATTGTGAACAGGTACGACCATCAGATTGGGGAGTTTTGTGTGTTTTGCTGCTTTGATCAGTTTCCTTAGACTTCTTGGCCTACTTTGTGGGAATAAATCATGTGGCAGTATAGTCACCTGGGAAGTTATAAATTCATTATTGTCTCTTGTTTCTTTAGGAGCCTCCCCATCCAGAAATGTGCTGTCCACACACACTGACTTCCTCAATGAAGGCAGATACACATGAGACCTCAGTCTCAAAGAATTTTAATATGCTTACACACACAAATAAATCATCTTATTCTTTTTCAAACTTGTTCATCTAGCTGCTCTTCTAGCCATGTAGAAAAGAAATCACATGTTCTAAAACTTAATATTGTTTCTACCAACTGTCCTGTATTGCTAAACAGCCAGCATGACCAAATTTAAGATATACAGCTCCTGCCTTCATAACTGCCATCACAATCTTTTTATGCGAGCCCGTTTATCTTATCTAAATGTTCTTACCAAAATTAATAAGTCCTATTTAGAACATTTTTTAAAGAAACTATTTGGAACTCCAGAATAAGAAACTACAAAAAATGATGCATATGTGCTAGATTTATGTGCCTGTGAAAATACACCTACTTTGCTTGTAAAGAGTTAACACTGAAGGTGCTGCAACATGCTAGAGAAGCTGGTGTGAAAATAGAGGCAGTATCCTGAAGAACATAGTGGGGATCCTGTTTTAAAAACTTACTGTAGAGGAGAGCACTAGGATAGGATAAACGTTAAATTGGCTGTGTTATAGTCATGTACCACATACTGACATTCAGTGACAGTTTGCATGAGTACATTCTCTGATACGGCCATAAGTATAAAAATACTTAACGTATTTCTCATAATGTATGTCCACACCAATATTAAGTCTCTCTTCATTTAAAGGGTATGGGGAAAGTGGGTCTAATACTTATTACCTATGAATATAAAGGAAACACAATTATAATATCAAATATATGCCAAAATGTGAAAATATATCAAGAAATCTTTGTTACAAGTATATTAAACACAAGTTCCAGGGAACATAGCAAGACGTTGAAAGGGTAAATATGGGAAATGAAAAGGAATCCATAAGAGGAAAAATTTCCATCCTTGAGATATGCCATATTGTTAAGGAGTGCTGGAAACTCTATTTAGTAATCAGTGCTGGGTTATAATAGTCGGCTTTCAGTCTGGCTGAACTGAGCAGGTTGGATGAGCAAGGAAGGGCCAGGAACAATCAAATACTGATTAAATGCTTAGCTATAGTAGTAGTAGTAGGCAGTGAAAATATGCATGTACAATATAAGAGACTGATGTTGAACTGATACCAGAACTGGTAATGTGAGGATTACTAGTAACACATGTTTATAGATAGATATGATGCGATGTGTCATGCTTCACAATGAACTCTGTAAACCCTGTTTCATTTGACCTTTACTATGACAGTCAGTTGCAGTTTCTATTATTGCTCTTTTTCTCATACAAGGAAACCAAGGCTTAGAAAGGCCAAAATTGTGCCTAAGATCCCAGAATTCAGAAGTGCCTTAGGATCTGAATTAAGTCCTATCTGGGTCTAGCTCCCAAGCTTTTTACCCAACTACCTAGTAATGGATTATACAAGCATTTAATTATTGTTGTGAGAACTGTATATCAGAATATAAGGAGTTATTTATGTAGATCAGTGAAAAGAGTAAAAACACATATTATGTATACTTTTTATGTATATGAAAATTACATGGCTATGGAAGATGAGAGAAGAAAATAAAATGAGCTATTGCCTAGTAATGGTACTGTAGTTGGCAGCTGTTAATGTTTCCCTTCCATGTAAGTTGAAAAAAAAAGTATGGGACACTTATTAAAGTATTTCTTACTATGCATTTTGCATAAAACATTTTTCTCATCATCCATCACTTTTGAGATATATTTTTGCTGTGTAGCCCACGCTGGCCCTGAACTTCTAACCCTTCTTCCTCAGCCTGCTGAGTACTGGTCTTATAGGCCTATGCTATTGTGTTGGGGTCTTGGAATTTTCATGCTGCTGTCTGTGGAAAGATAAATCATGCTTTTTTGTCTGCTCTGTGTCTTGCACATCTCCAGGTGGCACTGGTGTTCCCCAACAATGATCCTGCTGCTTTCATGGTGGCCTTCTATGGTTGCCTTCTGGCTGAAGTTGTTCCTGTCCCCATTGAAGTGCCACTCACAAGAAAGGTAAAGAACTCATTGTTCATTAAACCCTATTAGAGGGAAGTGACAGGCTCAGTGGCAATTTAATATGCTGGGTGAGAATATGCTGACTACAGTTTTGTAAATGGATTTTTATCTTTGCTGTGCAAGTGCAGTGACAATGTAATTGCTGTCTCTAAGGCTCAGAACAGATTTTCATCAGTTTCATCTATTAAGGGAATAGTTATTCACACACACAGCATGTCTCTCTCACCTGCAGGTGTGAGACCTCTCAGAGATGGAACTTAAGTTTATTTGTCAGCACAGCATGGAACTGTCTTATCTCGATCTATTTTCTCATTCCTTAGTATCATTACATAGAAAGCCAGGTACATGATAGCACTCATTGACTTGTCTTGATTATGGATGGTGGTCCTTGACTTGTGTTCAGTTGTCTTGATATTGTCAAGTTCCAAGTTCACCTCTGATTGGTCATATCTTACTCTCTAATTAAGATGACTAAACTTGCTATTATCTTTATTGTGTATTCTTACTGTGGGACCAATAAGAAGCTAATATTGTATACACTGCTCACCAGCGTAATTGGCGCTCTCTAATATGATTTGTTGCGTGCAGCAACCAGGGCTGTAGAAGCTCTGGTGTTAGTGAAGGAATCTCTACACCATTTCCCAGGATCACTGTAGTAGTTTTCAGCACCACTAATAGTTTGCAGGGTTTACTTTTCTTCACAGTTTTGTCCTCACCTGTTACTGTTCACCTGTTTGATAAAAAGCTAATCCAATAGATGTGAAATAATCTCACTGTGATTTAAATTTGCATTTCCCTAAGAGTGCAGCTGAACTTTCTTTCCTGTCCTGTGCCTGTAAAACATAGGAGCCTGTTGCCCTGTGCAGTTTTCTTTTTTTTACCTCACTGTTCTTACTTGGGAACAATTGGAAATGGAATAAGACAAGTGTATGAGTAGGTAATAAAGTATGTGAAGCCTAATTCTTACATCTCCCTGTTCAACATCCACTAGAGTTGCCATAAGGGCACTATTGAACACTCCTTGTTCTCAATCCTAAAAGTTGTTTATTGCCCAAGTAACAACTTCCCTTATTTTTTTTTCTCTAATTCTGGTAGTGAAAGGAAAACATCTAGGCATTTTTACTGAGAAGTTAGTGACCCAACTTATAGTTTGAGTAGGACAGGGGAGGGGGTCAAGAGAAAACCAACCTACAATCTTGTCAGTGGGACTTCAATTGTCATTGTACATCTGGAAAATGACTGTCACTATCTCATGGTGTCTGAACCTGTATGTATTTCTGTCCAACAAGTGAGTTTATGAACCTGAAAAGTAAGTTAGGCCAAGATGTCCTTGAGGAGCAAAGGTTATCCACAGGTGTGATGATGTGGGTACCAAGTGATAGCTATTGCACAGACCCAGCCAGGCTGGCAGAATGAAGAATCTGACTGTGTATGTGCCAGTGATGACAGAATAAAATAGCCTGTTCTTGCCTGGTCATTCCCTTCCTGCCGTATCTTAAACAGCTGCATAATAGCCATAGCGATCTGTTGCTGCCTGAGCCTTTGTGTATGTCGTCAAGGGTATCTGGCTTTCTCCAGAGGGCTCTAATCATGATTGATTGGTTGCTTGTGTTAGTAAATGGGGACCTGGGACACTTGCCTGTAATCATAGTCCTAGGGATGCTGAAACAGGCAGGTTGCCCTCAATGAGACCAATATGGGCTATTGAATGAGACCCTATCTGGAAACAAACAAAAACAAAGAATGTTTCCAATACCATTTCAGATGGGACATCTGGAAGGAATAATGTCAGAGTCTTATATGGTTACTACTTTATATAAACAGAGTGGCATTTTGAGAGAGGCACTCGGTAGATTTGGGGTCTTGAACCACAGAAATAGAAAGAAAATAGGAGTGGAGCTGCAGAGGGCTGTAGGGAGATGAGGAACAGCTGCTTGCCAGGGTGAGGAAGGGCTGCTCCAGAAAGGGTGTCCTTTAGCTGAAGTATCCTTGTATACACAGTATGGCAGACACCTGGGATTCACTTTATTGTATGCCTGGATATGGTGTGTGAGTGTTCCTTAATGTGTATGGACATCCAAGTATGTATCTGGGGATGTGTGTGACCATAATGTGTATTCACATGTGAGTTATTGTACATGACTGGATATGTTCCTGTGTATGTGTGCGCACATGAGCACATACAGCATATTCGCTTGTGTTGGAATAATAAACATTTTCTATGAGTATGCACTTGTACAGTGAGGATAATTGATGAGGCCAGCATGATCAAAAATTTATAATTATTAACACTGCATGATCTACACATGAGGATGCTTTTTCTTATCTCTGGCATCTGTGTGTGCTTGAAGGTTACCATTATAAACACAGCTAAAAAGACATTAATTGATAGACCTTTGATAGACCTATCTTAGACAAAAATTTGATACGATACAATGATGTGAAGAGTTACTGCCACAGAGGCCACACACAAGCGATTTCTAAACAATGACATTATCAGTTAGCCTTTTCTATGTTGAAGAAATTTTTGGAAATAAATAGAAATATTTGAGTTCAGATTTGGAGTAGCTTTTATTAAATGGGAAAAGTTACGAACTTTGATCATAAGGGGAGTGATCATCGTCTGCCCTTAGTGTTACAGAACTGCCAGGGGTATAATAGATGGAGTTCTGGTGACACAGCCTGCCTCTTCTCTCCTCTGAGTGTGGTGTGTCTCCATATCTGCTCTTACCTGAGAAAGAAACTACCTGTCAGAGCCATGCTTATTTTTAGGGGCAAAGTACTTGGCAGATGATGTCCAGGTCAGAGTGTGTGTCTGGGAGGATTTATCTCATTTCACATCCTGAGATGTGGTGACCATTTCTCTGGCTTGGACTCTCATCCAGCCAGATGGAGGCAGATACCTTTCCAGGGACCTTGTAGACCACAGGAAGCCATTGCTGCTATGTGGATTTGTAGCTGTTTATCCTGTTCTTGGGTCAGAAGGAGAGACTGTAAGGACCACAAAGCTCTTCTTCTTTGCCCTTTGTTTTGATACAGTCTGATTCATCACCTCATCCCACCATCTTGCTTGAATGTTGGATGTAGAAGGTTGTAGATGAAGCTGGTTCTAGTGTGTGTTTGGTGTTATCTGAGGGGTAGACTTTATCTGAAGCTTATGTCTAGCCCCTGAAGAGATACTTTGTAGAATAGGAGGTGCAATTAGAGACATTTAATACTGGTGGCAGTCTTGAAATCTCATGTGACTTTCACTCTTTTATATTGCAGGGCTGTCCTTCTTCTCCTCATGCCATTCTCCTCTCCCACTTCTCATGCTCCTTTCTCTCTCTCTCTCTCTCTCTCTCTCTCTCTCTCTCTCTCTCTCTCTCTCTTTTATTACAAACTGTTTGGTCTATGGCTCAGGCTTACTGCTAACTAGCTCTAACATCTTAAATTAACCTATTTTTATTAATCCATATATTGCCATATGGCCGTAGCATTATCAGTAAGCTGATATCTTGATCCTTCTGTGGCTAGATGGCATCTGCCCAACTCTACCTTTTTTCTCCCTCTGTCTCTCGGATTTCCTACCTGCCTATAACCTGTCTTGCCATAGGCCAAAGCAGCTTCTTTATTAAACGATGGTAACAACACATATTCACAGCATACAGAAAGACCATTCTACAATATTGAAGTGTATTTTGTTTTGTTTTGTTTTGTTTTTCAGAGAAGTAATTTAATAATATTAGGGGAACAAATACTGATAACAGGTAAATTCAGCCAAGATATAGAGATCATATTAAAAACACAAACAGATTCATTGGAGATAGAGAACTAAATAAATTATATACATACAGTTCTAAGTCAAAAGATACTATAAATCTTGCAGATAAAAAGTTTTTTTTGAGCTTGAAAGGAACAAAGATGTGCACATTTCATGATGCTCCTTGCATATCATTTTTTACCCCTCTTAAGTAGTATTTATGTCCAAACATGTTGCTCCTTCTCTTTTTAAAATTTTTCTCAGTTCTGGGGATTGAACATCCCAGGCATTCGTACATATCTAGAAAATGCTCTTTAAACTTAATTATGTTCCTAGCTTTTAGGGGTCTATTTATGTATTTGATTGTTTGGGGCAAGAGAGGGTTGGACTCCTGGCTTTAGGCCCAAGGTCAGAGTGTCATATTCTCTTATCTGTATGTATGCTGCAGGTAGCTGTGTGTAACTCTGACCCCAGTCACTCCCCACTGGGAGACAGCTGTGGTGTTGGCCTGACTCAGCAAGGCATTTATAAGCTTGAGAAGCAGCCAGCTTCCTGCTGCTAAAAACCTACCTCTTCTGCCTGCCTCACCTCAACAGAGGAGTAGTGTTTGATCTTAACTTTACTTGAAAACAGTATTGCAACAATAAAAAGCCCCACAAAAATGTCTCCAAAATAGGAAGTCCACATCACTTCTCTCATTGCAGGGTTGTGTTAATTATGCAATAGTTTGTTGGCTGTTGCTCCCTGAAAAAAAATCCATGTAAGGTGACTATAGATTTTAAATCTACATTAGGAAAAGTATAATCTAAACACTTAGCAGACAGCAGTTTTGAAATGTTAATGCTGATGAATACCAAAGCACTCTGCTTTGCCCAGTGATTTCCTGGGACAGGCAGGAGAGTCAACAAGCCAGACATCCTGAAGGTTGTTCATAGGGTCAAGCTCAATTCTCCTATACCATGATATGTTTTTAGTTCCAGAAATGCTGGATACTCTGAGACTCTGATTTTTTTTCAAGCCAACAGCATAGAAGAGCTGATGGGAGAGCAGTTGAATCTAGGTGACTAGGCTGCTTATCATCTATCTTCATGAGAAGCAAGCTAGGTATAGGGACAGTAAAACTCACACTGAAAGGCAGCTACTGAGGCTGTTGCAGCCAGGGACAGCCCCATCTGTGACATCTGCTGAAAGGTGACATTTAGTCCTGGCAGCTTGGTGCCTTTCTAAGCTTTCTGTCTCCAGAGTTATTGCCCTGGATCCATAGCCCATTTTAGTGTGTGTTGGTTACTCCATTGAGATGTGACGTATGCAACATGGAAAAGATGATCCTGGTTGTCATTACTCTGGTTGAAAATTCCTCTTGGTTCTATAACCTACTAGGTGTGACATCTCTATAACCAGTCTTGGAGTGTGTCAAAATCAGGTTGCTAGATATTCACATTATAGATAATTTCTCTCCACAATAATGAAACCTTAGGATCATTGTCTTTGTTTTTTAATTAAAAAATTTTATAGAATATATTTTGATCATATTATCCCCTCCCATAGCCCCTCTCAAATCCTCTCAACTTTCCTACCCACACAACTTGTTTTTTATGTGTGAACACATACTTATGAGCTCTCTTGCTCTTTCAATCTCCTCTCTCTCTCTCTCTCTCTCTCTCTCTCTCTCTCTCTCTCTCTCTCTCTCTCTCACACACACACACACACACACACACACACACACACACACACACGGTTGGGGGAGAAGGGTCTTGGGGAGAGCAGTTCATTTCCATGCAACCCTAGATGATAAGGCAGTGCTTTGGCTAGGAGTACAATTTGGTCTTAGATTCTTGTTGTTTGAGACAGGGTTTCTGTGTGTAGGCCTGGCTATCCTGGAACTCACTCTGTGGACCAGGCTGGCCTCAAACTCACAGAGATCTGCCTGCCTCTGCCTCACAAGTCCTTGGATTAAAGGCATATGCCACCACTGCTGGACTTGTCTTAGATTCTGATCTCTTTCCTTGATCACCTTTCAGGATGCAGGGAGCCAGCAGATAGGTTTCTTGCTTGGAAGCTGTGGAGTAACTGTTGCCTTGACTAGTGATGCCTGTCACAAAGGACTTCCAAAAAGCCCAACAGGAGAGATCCCACAGTTCAAAGGTATGCTACAGAGTCCCTGAGATTTGCTTCCCCTTTCAATCTTTCATTCTATAGACTGGCTATTCACTTGTGGAAGAATGTCTGTTGAGTCTAGACCAGAACTTTTCTGGCATGTCAACATTTCTGACAATATGTGTAGCTTATAACCTGTGGGGTGACAGGATGTGGCTGGTGGTGTCTTGAACACTCTTTTGATGATACTGTCTTCAGTTCAACATATGGGAATGCCAGAGATTCCATGTAGGCTGAAGTGATGTTTGAAAGCAAGCTCTGTAATCAGAGAGAAAGAAATTCTGCAGACCTGTTTTCTAGGCCCTGTTTACTTAAAAGGAATTTATGATTTATTTCTAAGGTTGGCCAAAGCTGCTATGGTTTGTCACAGAATCAAAACACCTCTCTAAACCTCCTCGCGACTGGTTTCCACACATCAAAGATGCAAATAACGACACAGCTTATATTGAGGTAAGATGGATATCATCCTTCCCCAGGGTCTGGATATGTATACTGGAAAAAGGTGTGCACTTCTCCTCATTACACTAGTTCCAGTGTGGAGAGACTCAAAGTATCTCAAATAACTAGAAGCTATTGAGTGGGGACCAGAAATGTGTCAAATCTCTTTCCATACTTTTTGTCTCGTTTCAGTATAAGACGTGTAAAGATGGAAGCGTTCTTGGGGTGACTGTGACGAGGATAGCACTTCTGACACACTGCCAGGCACTCACACAGGCCTGCGGCTATACAGAAGGTGTGGATGGCCCTGAGACTCCCTTGGATCTGGGTTTTTGGAGATGCCCCACTGACCAGGGATGCCTGATGGCAAGCCAGCTTGTGTGGTTCTTACTGGTACTCATCAAAGTAGCAATCTGTTTGTGCCCAATTCCATCCATCAGTTTGTGCACTTTAAGTAGTTGAATTAGTGTGTCAACTTGAACTGGTGTTACAGAGACACAGGGACTGCAGTGGAAAGTCTGAAATGAGAATGCTGGCAAAGGTGGGCTCTACCATCCTTCTAGATAATGCATTGTTACTGTGTCCTCATATGACATTTTCCATGTGTACACCTATGGAGCCCTGCCCATGTCCTCATTTAATAATAACAGCCCCATAAGAGGTGTTAAAACTTTACCAGTGAGTTTGAAGATGTGTGGTTCATCTCACAGTTGGCACACATATGCTAGTCTCCACCAGCATGTGAATCTTTGGAAGCTCTTTCTCTTTAAGTGCCATGTTTTAGCCCACTCCTCACTATTGAATAAGAAGTTTTGAGAATAGGTTTTCAAGCTTTACTGGAGGACAGTTGATTTTCCTGGTGTGTTTTCTCTAGTTATGAGAAGCAGAGGTAGAGTGTATGGCAGTAACCATGATAATAAGGTTGAGTGGACACAGAGAAGGAAGAGCTAAAGCAACCCCTCCAAGAGCCTTTGGCTTTTGCTCCAACTGCCTTTACAGGGAGGGCATAGTCACAGCAGACAACTCTACACTGACATTAGTTTCTGAGACCTGAAGAAGCAAGTAGTGATCCCTAAACCTACTTCTAAGTGGCTTTCCTTTTTCCCTCTGTTCATGTGATCTTCCCATTCTTGTCCTTTTAAAGAATAATTTGTCTGTTAGACATGCTCTATTAATGGTTATACTGTTTAACACTTAGAGACACATATCCTCTGATCTCTGCTATTCTTTTTGTTAAAACATAGTGACTTGTGTATCCTGGCCTGCATGCTTTGAAGTTCCAGGGCTGTCACCCTTTATATATCAGAAGCAAATATAAACATATACATATATATAATTTCTCTACTTTAAATTTATAAAAAGTAATCTAGATATTTTCCTTAAATATCTGTATTTCAAATTAGTCTAGCTGGTCTACCTCCATATTTTAGTCTCTGATAGGAGAGCAGGCGAAAGAATGTTTGAGCCTTTGGTAAATATTGCCAGAAGGAATGAGGAGACCATAAGACCTAACATTGGTAAATGCCCAGGACACTGAGAAGTGACTGGGAGCCTGTGTACAAGTGACTGAAGTGCCCAATGAATCAATTTGATAAGAACAAGGTCAAATGAAGAGCTAAAATCCTCAATGCCAAGCTGTCCAGCATCATTGCCTTGGTCTTTGGAAATAATTTTCAACAACATATTTTACACCTTTTCCCCTGTTCTTTCCCCTTTGGAATTCTCATTGCCATGCTGCTTCAATATTACACCATCCCTATCTTGAGGAATCTCAACCTCTTTATTGTCCTACCCCTACCACTATTAAACAGTTCTAATATGACAAAGCAAGCCTATGCATTGCCAAAATCTCTTCCCCCCTCCATGTTTCCCTGTTATAAAAACTAGGTCACATGTGGGAGAAATTAAAAGAAAGCCCCAGGAAGGCAAAACATAAATAGGATGGTTAATACTGTGTTTGGGGATATGTTTTAGAAGTCTCACTGTATGCCCAAGCTGGCTTTGAATTAGCTGTATAGCCAAGCCTTGTGATCATCCTCTCTTAGCCTCTCAAGTGCTGTCATCACAGGCCTACACTACCATGTCTGATAATGGGAAGATGTTTTTCAGTGATGGTATGTGGGCAGCAATTGCAGTTCACTGACATGCCCAAATATTATCCTGAAAACACTCTCTAGCCTGGCCAGCACTGCTTGGTCATCTGTAAATGACTATAAAATTTCTGTAAAGACAGAGTAATATGGTATTCTTCTAAGATCCAGGATGGCCCCTCAGGTGATGGGTTTTACTTGCAATTTCACTCATGCTGCTCTATCATGTCAAGTAAAACTGTGATTTTTTTTTTTCTTATACAGCTGAAACAATTGTGAATGTTCTAGACTTCAAAAAGGATGTGGGGCTCTGGCATGGCATACTGACAGTAAGTAAGCCCTCTTCATGCCTCAAAGTATCATTATGCAAGTGTGTCCAACATCTGCAAAGTCTCTTCTCACATTGTAAACAAAGAAATCTTGTGTTAGGAGTTATATTGTCCACTCAGCCAGCTTACTGCCATAGTACAGTAAGGACAGCTGGTCTCAGAAAAACTATTTTGAATCTTGGACCCATATATTGAGGTAACAGCTACAAGAATGGCATTTTTAAGGCCCATTTAAATCTTGTGAGCTTTGAAGGTTTCCTGCTGATGTTACCATTGCCTTATCTGTCAAGATCACTTTCCCATTCTCTACAGAATGTTCTTACTGGTTTTTTAAGAGTTGGGAAATTTGCTCTTAGATTATTTGCAAGGGAAAAAAAGGATTTTAGACTTGTCCTTAAAATGAAAGTTTATCATGCATTATGGACAGATGTTCATCTTATTATCAGTGCCACTTGCAAAGTAATTACTGAGCTGGCTGTGGGTACTTTAGGAGAGAAATAACCTTAGATTTTAAAGGTGTTTTTGGCACTTAAAAAAGAAAGAGAGAGAGAGACAGAGAGACTGAGAGAGAGAGGGACAGAGAGAGAGGAAAGAAGGAAAGAAAGAAAGAAAGAAAGAAAGAAAGAAAGAAAGAAAGAAAAAGAAAAAGAAAGAACGACGGAAGGAAGAAAGAAACACGTGCTTGGGATTCCCCATCTATCTTATATGGGGCAGTTTTGACTGACTTGTTTGTTTTTTTAGTAGTTTTTTATGCCTAAACATCATTTATTTTCTGAAGTAGAAAACTGCAGTAATTTTTACATGAATGGTGAGAATATAAATATTGCAGTTTACTGTTTGTTGGTGAGCCAGATCTATTAGTATGATCCATTAACATAAAAGTATCTTGTAGATAGTCCAGTAAGGCTTACTTCTGACATATGGATGCTTTTATATGTGGAGATGCAGAAAAATAGTTCAAAATGTTGGCATTGCTGGTATGTGCTGTTGCAGAGGGAATAACACAGGTTTGGGGTTATAGAATTAAGAAAACTGTTGTAGCTGAGACTCTAGTGAATGCCATATTTATGTGTACAAGACCCTTTTTTCAGTGCTGAAAATTAAGTCCAGGGCTTTTTTAATCTTAGGCAAATGCTTCCATTGAGCTACAGCCTAGATATTTTGTTTGGTTTTTTTGTTTGTTTGTTTGTTTGTTTGTTTGGTTGGTTGGTTGGGTTTTTTTGAGACAGAGTTTCTCTGTGTAACAACCCTAGCTGTCCTGGAACTTGTTTTGTAGACTAGACTGGCCTTGAACTCATAAAGATCCTTGAACTCATAAAGATCCTCCAGCTTCTTCCTCCCAAGTGCTGGGATTAAAGGTATGTGCCACCACACTGGGCAGGGTTTTCTTTTTGAGATAGAGTCTTGGCTAAGTTATCTAGACCGGCCTTGAATGTACAATTATCCTGCCTCAACCTCCCAAGTAGCTGGGGGGCCTAGCAAAATTCATCTATTAATAGAGTCAAAAGGTAATGGTCTTACCTGTTCTGTTTGGCATAAGAATGATGGGCTTGGTGTCGAGTAAGCACATAGCCGGTCTGTTTTTGTGATGCATGTGGTTCCATTGTCACATCCTCAAGAACGGAAATGGTTACTATTACAGTTAGTACCTCTAGAGCACATGCCATGGTTCTGATTATGCATTGTCTTCTGTGTCCCTGCTTCCCAGCGCCCTCAGACAGTATCACCAATTCTGCTCAAGTGGCTCATTTGTTGACCACACACTTTAATTCTGTTGTTCTACATCCCTGTCTGCAGTACCTGGCAATTTGTGAGTCTCTTTTGTTGACTTCTCCTAAAGCCAGATAATTGAACACATTGTAGCATATGCTTTGCCTCATCCTGGCGGTGCTTTGGTGGTGCTTAAGCTCCTCCCCAGAACTCAATAGGAAGAAACTCCCAGAAGCTGAGTTTGCATAGGTTCTGTGGAGAACTCATTCCTGGTGGGGGATGTATGGTGGTCTTTTCGTTTTCGTTTGGAGCTTCTTCCTTTGAAGCTGTGATTCCCCAGGGCACAGAAGCCAAGCCAAAGCACTGACTTGATGTTTACAGTCTGTAGTACTTCCTAGGGCTGTGCTGCAGATCAATCTATCTGCAAGGCATGTAAGTCTTAATCACAACGTTTGTGCATTGACCATTTTTATAGTCAGCTTTCATCATCCACTTTAAGGAACTAAGAGTCTATCTATGGTGGCAAGGCTGGATGGAGACTGTGGTTCTGAGACCTTTCCAAAGTTGCTTGTTTATAATCTGTTAACTAGCAACATTAATTTTGGAGATGGCTATTATACTCTTCTTTAAAAAGGAATCAGACTAAGAATAAAAAACTGTAAAGCTAAGTGTTATATATTTGTTTGTAAATGACAATTACATGTGTAAGTAATTCTGTGTGACTTTCAGTATATGTAATATGTGTTAAGATAAGAGCAGAGTAATTGGTGTGGGCATATGTATCATTGTTATTCCAGAAACATTCAGAATTTCTCTAGTAGTTACTCTGAAACTATCAATCTTGTCCACCTTTGTTATCCTACTGTGCTATAGAAAATTAAAAGTCACTATTTCTTGGTCATTTGACTAAGATTAAGTGTAGAATATTAGAGGATAATCTTCCCATCTAGCTGTATCTTGTGTGCATTTACCTCCTCTTCATTCCATTGTAACTCCCATTTCAAACTTCTAATAACACTACTGTATTTACCTCTTCTTTGAGATCAACATTTTAGCTTCCACATATAAATAACACCATGCAGTATTTTGTCTTCCTATGCCTGACTGATTAACATAATGTCCTCTGGTTATATTCCTATTGCAACACATGACAGGGTTCCATTCTTATATCTTCAAAATATTCCACTATTTATATGTATTACATTTTCTACCCATTCCTCCATTGATAGATACCTAGGTTAAATTAGTATCATGGCTGTTTGAGACAGTGCTACAGTGAGCTCATGAGTGTGATGTCTCTTCAACATACTGATTTCAGTTCCTCTGTAAATATGCCCAGTAGTGATCCTGATAGATCACATTGTAGTTGTCTTGTTATTATTGTTTCTATTTGGTTTTTCACTATGGCTATACGAATGTACATTCTCACCAAGTTTTTTTAAGATTACCCTTTCTCTGAGTATTTACTAGCATTTTTCTTTCTTTTCATCTTTCTTTCTTTCTTTCTTTCTTTCTTTCTTTCTTTCTTTCTTTCTTTCTTTCTTTCTCTTTTTTTTTGTAATAGCCATTCTGAGAGGGATGATAACTGATTTAATTTTGACTTCCATTTCCCTGGTTTGCTGTGATGAGCATTTTTTCATAAATATCTTAAGTATTTATGTATCCTCTTCTTATTTGGAGTGTATATGGTGTGTTGTGTGTATGTTGTGCTTTTTGTATGTGCCTATGTGCATGCGTGTGGTATATATACTTGTTAGTGTAGATGTATACAGGTTCCTGTGCACATGTGTGCGTATATGTGCATAGAAACCAAAGTTAAACATCTGGTACCTTTATCTTTTTGAGACAGGGTCTTCTCTTTCTGAAGCTGAAGCTCATTGATTGGATTAGGCTGACTAACCAATGACCTTCAAGGATTTCCCTGTCTGTGCCTCTTCACTCCCCCAAGTGTTGGAGTTACAGACACATAGCACCATTTACAGCTTTTTCATGGGTACTGGAGGATCAGAATTTATGTTCTCATGCTTGGCTGGCAGACACTTCACCAACTGAACTATTTCCCCAACCCTGTGTATCGCTTTTGAAAAATATCTTTTGAGGTTCTTTTTAATACAAGATTTTAATGAGAAAAGGATTTGGAACTTAAATTGTTTGACTCGATCAGGAGTAGTTGAGGAGTAGAGAAGATGAGCTAATCTCCAAGAGGTCCTTTGTCTAAAAGGATTGTACCTAAGTATACCTTAATAATATTGAGCCTCACTTGAGTCAGCTATCTGCTTGTCTCCCAAAAGCTCCTCTTGCATTTGTCAACCGCAGTACATCCTTGAGGTGCTCATGTTTATTCTTTTACCTGCTGAGCCATGGCTTACTTGTTTTCCCTACATCAGAACAGTGAACCCCCTCATCTTGTATCCCAACCTCTTTTCTTACCTCTTGTGTTCATCATTGGTTTCAGAGTGTCATGAACATGATGCATGTCATCAGCATCCCGTACTCACTGATGAAGGTAAACCCCCTCTCCTGGATCCAGAAGGTCTGCCAGTACAAAGGTTGGTCTCTTCTGGGTCTGTGGGTGATTTGGTGACAAGATAATTCACCATTCCCCATGAATTGCAATTACCTGTCTTTTTCAGCTTCACACAGTCTGGTAGTGACATATCAACTTCTATTTTCCTTTGTAGCAAAAGTGGCTTGTGTGAAATCAAGAGACATGCACTGGGCACTTGTAGCACATAGAGATCAGAGAGATGTCAACCTGTCCTCCCTTCGCATGTTAATAGTGGCTGACGGAGCAAATCCCTGTAAGTGAAGCATCAATTGTAGATTCCAAGATGGGCAAGCGTCAAAGTTCCTTGTTTTCCACATGTTGTTCTTGTCACTTTGATGTTTTTATTGTTGTTGTTTTCCTAGTCTGTGTCTTGGTTGAGATTATCTTAAAACAACCAAGCAGTATTCTTCTTAAAGACCAGGATAACAGAGTGGTTAAGGACAAGGTGTTTACAGGCTGCAGGCCTAGAATCAAAAGAAACATTCTGGTTCTATAGAGATAGTTCTTTTTTGAATTTTGTTTTCTCAACTCTACAATGGTAGCTAGAGCATAATGCTTGAGGATTAAAAGAGTCAATTCCTAGGTATAGTTCTTTAGCAAAGAATAAAAGCTTAGGAAATACTGTTTTATGGTCTACTATAGTTGTATTGATCAGCATTAAGGTTGCTCGCTTTATTTATTTATTTATTTATTTATTTATTTATTTATTTATTTATTATTGGTTTTTCAAGACAGGGTTTCTCTGTGTAACAGTCCTGGCTGTTCTGGAACTCACTCTGTAGACCAGGCTGGCCTTGATCTCACAGAGATCCGTCCACCTGTCTCTGCCTTCCAGGTGCTGAGAAAAGGCATGCACCTCTTCGCATCCCAGCTAAGCTTTCATTTTTAATAAAACTTTGTTATAAAATACTTTAATAAAAACTCAGATATAATAAGTTAGCATTTCTATAAAATATTCTTTAAATGCCTTGAAATAGCTTGTTTTTGTGAAACAAGTCTATAAAGTCAGAAGCCATGTGTCAAACTAGAACTGAATGAAAGACTGTTTGTCACCTCATCTGTAAACCCTGCTTAGCTGTATTTCTAAATTAAAGCAGGCTATGCTTTCTTGATGCCTGATGGGTGAAAGTGAACTTAGAAACAGATATAAACTTGGTTTATAAATGATTCCTTCACTTCTAAAATAATTGAATAAACTATGAACTAATTAAATAATTAATTTTAATATACATCACCACAGAACATCTTGCATAAAACAAATTAAATTTGTATTTGAAAGTCAGCTATTTTATGGCTTCTTAGCAATTAATGCAAATTCATCTAAGACGTTTTCTTTGTTTAGATTGACACATTTTTCTGGAATTTGCATCCTGAAGGTGGTAGACCAGGTTTCAGGAAAGTTTATAAAATAAATTCATTAGTCAACAAAGAATTCTTTAGTCTTATGTATAGAAGTTGCAGTTTTTGAATTCTTTTTTTTTTTTTTTTTTTTATTTTTTCGAGACAGGGTTTCTCTGTGTAGCTTTGGCGCCTTTCCTGGAACTCATTCTGTAGCCCAGGCTGGCCTCGAACTCATGGAGATCCACCTGCTTCTGCCTCCCGAGTGCTAAGATTAAAGGTGTGGGCCACCACCGCCTAGCTGAATTCTTTTTCCGCAGGCTTTCAGTATAACATAAACAATAAATTGTAGTTAATGTTTTGTTTCTCTATGATGCCTTACTCTGTTTATGTCCAAATCCTAACTTTAAAATTATTTTACTATTATAGAATAATTTTAAGTCAACCACAGTGTTACATTTATCTAACCATTGTTCCTCTTTCCCTCCAGGGTCTATTTCTTCTTGTGATGCATTTCTCAATGTCTTCCAGAGTAAAGGCCTTCGACAGGAGGTCATCTGTCCCTGTGCCAGCTCACCAGAGGCCCTCACTGTGGCAATCCGGAGGTACTGGATGATGTCAGTTATAGTATACAGCTATCCTAATGGAACAGCTGAAAGGGGGAAGTCATGGTAGTGCTTAGTGTGAGCATAGGAATAGCCTTCAAGTTTTCCATGGTTGGTAAGAATGGAATCTCTTGAATTTTCTAGATTGCTTAGAGAAATATTTCTGGTTTTCTCCAGTTTCATTGTCTTTCCCAAGTTGTTAGAACTCTGTATAAGGAATATGATTTTCAAGTAGCAGTACTCAATTTTCATTGGCTTGTATAAATCTCTGGTTTTTAATTTAGGGAGTGGAATGAAGTAAATGTTGAACCATGATCCTAGATGTGTGGTTTCCTTTTTATCTCTACTTTTTGGCCCATGGAAAAATGTACTTTAAGAAACTTAGCCAGATATAGAAAAGCACACACCTTTGATCCCAGCATGTGGGAGGCAGAGGCAGCTGGATTTCTGTGAGTTCAAGGCCTACCTGGTCTACATAGTGGGTTTCAGGCCAGCTTAGGCATCACATAGTAAGATCTGTTGCAAAAAAAGAAAGGAAGGAAAGGAAAAGAAACCCTGGTTTTCTGAGCTTTTGAGCAACATGGTGGCATATCAGGAGCTCTGAGGACTGTGATAACCAGCTATCTCACAGCCTGACCATTAAGTATTCTGAGATGCTTTGGCTGGGAACAACATTACTCACTGTTGATCATAAGTCACTCCAGTTTGCTTCAGAACAGTACAGTACAGGGGAGGGGAAGTAGTTATGGAGATATAAAATTTATTCTATTCCAATTAGAAAAGCCCAGCCCTGTAAGAGGATGCAAGGAAGGATCACCTGATCAGCATCATCAGTAATTGGAGCTGGTTGTCAATCCCCACTTCAGCCTCTCAATTATCAACATTAACATAAAGAAGTTTATGTTAGTTTAAAACCTGTTATTTTTCATTGTTTTGGGGCCTACCTCTTTAGTAGCTTTTTTATTCCATGTAATGGATGTATACTTCACATTGCGAACTCAGTGTTCGAAAGTAGAAGCTGTGCTTTATTTCAGTAGAAGAGAGTTCCATCCCTAATTAAATTCAGTGGGTCATACACATGTAAAAACCAAAGTCATAAAAGTATCAGGGGAACTTGTTTAGAGGAGGCTCAGCTTGAGTGGGAAGATGAAGGGAGGGTAATGGGATGATGAAAACAAACAAAACATATTACACATGTTTGAAATTGTCAAAGAATTTTTAAAAATTAAAAATAGAGCTTCCTAAAAATATTGATCTGAAGAGTATTGTAGCTGGAGTCTTCTCCAGTCCCACTTGGGCCCGCAGCTGCTCAGACCCAACTAAACACACAGAGACTTATATTACTTGTAAACTGTATAGCCATGGCAGGCTTCTTGCTATCTAGTGCTTATATCTTAAATTAACACATTTCTATTAATCTATAAGTTGCCATGTGGCTTATGGCTTACTGGTACTTTACATCTTACTTCTCATGGCGGCGGCAGCTGACAGCATCTCCTTACTTAGCCTTCCACTTCCCAAAATTCTCCGTGCTTATCCTGCCCGTAGATACTTCCTGCCTGGCTACGGGCAAATCAATGTTTTATTTATCAACCAATCAGAGCAACACGTTCACAGCATACAGAAAGACATCCCCAGCAGAGTATATTAGTTACTTTTCTTGTTGCTATAATGAAATATTTGACAAAAGCAACTTAGAAAAGGAAGGGCTCGTTTTTGTCTACAGATTGAAGATACAGTCCATTGGGGCAGGGAAGGCATGGTAGCAAGACTGTGTGAGGCAACAGTTTACATTGCATCAATAGCCAAGAGACTGAGAAAGATGAATGCTGGTGTTCAGCTAGCTTTGTCCTTTTTGTTCAGTTGGAACCCCAGTTCATTAGATGATACCACTTTCATTCAGAATGTATCTTCTCTCCTCAGTTAAACCTTTCTGCAAATACCATTACATATGCCCCTAAGAGGTTTATTCCCTAGGTAATTCCACTTCCAGTGAAGCTGACGATTAAATTTACCCATTACAGATAATTTCCATAGGTAAGAAAACCTGTGATGTTCTTAGATTTTTGTTGTATTATTAACTAGAATGTGGGCCTAAGAAAATGAAATTTTTCAAAGTATGAGCTACTTTTAATCTTGTCAAACTAGAAATTATGACTGTCACATCTTTAAATGGATGATGAAACATGTTATTGGCAAGAGTCTACCTAGTCTTCATCCTTTAGAATTATTATACTGTAGGTGCTCTCTGAAGAACATGACATTTGTGTTTGACCTTGAAATGTGAAACACACTTAGGGTTGTATAGCACAGGAGATTTATCCAAATTATCCTCTTCCAAGATCAGTTTTTAAATGTGTTTGATTTGTGCTCCTAAGAGTAGATATCAAGAAGATAGAGCATCAAGTTCGGTAGGGGCCAAAGGTCTAAAGTCTTAAGTTTGAGCTCAGCCTTACTGATGCTTGGCCACATAACTGTCACCAAAGCACTTGTTGTTGAACCTTAGTTTATTCCATGAAAGGTGAGAGAATAGTCTGGGCGGTGGTGGCACACGCCTTTAATCCCAGCACTTGGAAGGCAGAGGCAGGTGGATCTTTGTGAGTTCGAGGCCAGCCTGGGCTACCAAGTGAGTTCCAGGAAAGGCACACAGCTACACAGAGAAACCCTGTCTCGAAAAACCAAAAAAAAAAAAAAAAAAAAAAAAAAAGTGAGAGAATTGGATACAGTAGTCTCTAAATTGTCCTTTGTATGAATGTTTAAGATTTTACAATGCTGTTAAATAGAAACACAGCCACTAAAAAAGTCACAAATGTGATCCCCATATAGATATGACTGGATAATTTGCTCTTCCCAAAAATGTGTTCTTCATGGTGAGATTTTCACTGTAGGTCTTAGATGTTATAAAAGATCATCACACACACACACAAAAAGGATCTAGGTTCTTTAGTCTCAAAGGACACTGTTTGTTTTCATTGCCATTTTTTAAGTGGTGTTAACTGAGCAGAAGATGGATTATGTGATACAATCATTGGGGCTAATTTAATTGTTGTTGTTGGTTTTGTTTTCTTGAAACACAGAGTATTGATATGTTGAACTTGGACCCTGTTTTATTCTCTGTTCCATTGCTGTGAAGAGACACCATGACCAAGGCAACTCTTATAAAAGAAAGTATTTAACTGGGGGCTTGCTTATAGTTTTAGAGATTTAGTCCATTATCATTAATGTGAAAACCATGGCAGCATGCAGGGAGGCATGGTGCTGGGGCAATAGCTAAGAGCTACAACCTGATCTGTAGGCAGCATACAGAGAGACAATGGACCTGGCATGTGCTTTTTGAAACCTCAAAGCCAACCCCTACTGACATACCTCCTCCAACAAGGCCACACCTCTTAGTCCTTCTTGAATAGTGCCACTCCTTGATGAGCAAGCATTCAAACATATAAGCCTATGGGGACCATTCCTATTCAAACCACCACAGAACCTTCCTGCCTCAGTCTCACAAGTATCAGGATTACAAGCATTTGTTACCATGACTGGTTACCTTGTCAGAATTTTTGTCAAATGATTTCACTGACAAATTCTCATGTAGACTTTTTTTTCCTCCAGAAATTTAAAGATTATAGGTCAAAAAAGGAAAGGTTTGTCATTTTGGGAGTCAAAATATCTGTGTATAATCCTGAGCTATTTTCAGTAAGAACATTTTATAAGCCTTAAGAATTCGATTTATTCGATCGGTGGCGGTGGCATACACCTTTAATCCCAGCACTCTGGAGGCAGAGCCAGACAGATCTCTGTGAGTTCGAGGCCAGCCTGGTCTACAGAGCAAGATCCAGGAAAGGCACCAAAACTACACAGAGAAACCCTATCTCAAAAAATGAAAAAAAACATTTCTTTTAATTCACTTTTATATCCTTGCATTCAACCCTTGCTGTTTGACATCTCTGGCACAAGCTAGTGTATGTTCTCTTGGAGTCTGTTACTCATACTTATAGCTGTAGTTACTACAGTACTGCCCCAAACATGGCATGCTAGAGTCCTTTTGTGCAAGCTAATGTGACTGAGATTGTTACCATAAGATACTATAGGACCTGGAAACAGTTTCTATGAGATCTGTAGGTTTTAAATATCTATAGAAAAGAAAATATCTGGAAAGATATAAGGGGCTAGGGGGATGGCTTAGTAAAGTGCTTAGTATATATGCATGAGGACTGAGTTCAATCCCCACTATCTATGCTTTGATAGTGGGAGTAGAGCCGGGCGGTGGTGGCGCATGCCTTTAATCCCAGCACTCGGGAGTCAGAGCCAGGAGATCTCTGTGAGTTTGAGGCCAGCCTGGGCTACAGAGTGAGTTCTAGGAAAGGCACAAAGCTACACAGAGAAACACTGTCTCGAAAAACCAAAAAAAAAAGAAAGAAAGAAAGAAAGAAAGAAAGAAAGAAAGAAAGAAAGAAAGAAAGAAAGAAAGAAAGAAAGAAAAAGAAAAAGAAAGAAAGTGGGAGTGGGTGCTGGGCACACAATGCACACCTATAATTGTAGCATTGGGAAACAGAGACAGAGGAAGATCTTTAGGTGGGACTTATTGGTCAGACAAACAGTTGAGCTCCAGGTTCAATGAAAGATCCTGTCTCAAAACATAAGATGGAGAGTAATTTAGGAAGACACCCCATATCAATCTCTGACCTCCACATGCATACACACACACACACACACACACACACACACACACACACACACACGTATGTAGACACATATAAATTAAAAAGAAAAATATTATAACACTAAGTAGGTGCTGTAACATCTTCAGTTTATCCTCATTTCCATGAAGCACATCACCATGTATTCTCTGGAAACAGAGCAGAATATGAGACCAAATTCTGTGTTCAGTGAGCAAGTATGTTCATGAAGTAATAAATGCAACTATTTTCTATGGGTTTACAACACACATTTTTTTCTTAGTTATCTCAACTAGTAGGAAATAATATATTTCTTGACAGTTCAATTCTTGCCTACAATCTGGGTCTAAATTGGTTCCACTGAAAATCCAAGTGATCTAATCTCTAGAAATTACTTTACTTTCTTCTCTAAGTTTTGACTAAGTGAGAAAAGAAAAACAGCCCCTCACGGAGGACCTTGGTGTGTCCTTCCCTGAAGCTGGTTCCATTTCTCTTCCAGTGTCAGGGGACTACCTCTGCCCCATGGTGCCATCTTCCCTTTGTTAAGTAGAGAGCAAAATAGTATGCTTCTTCTCTGATGGTCCCATCTCTGTTTATGTCTCTGGATGACAGTAATTCCAGGGCCAGGGATACTTCAGTCCTTTAGAGTTTGCCTGGCTGAGTTTAGTTCATCTGTACAAAGTCCTTTCCCAGTTCCTCTGAACAGTCTGGAAGCCAGTAGAGGAATGGGGGTTGTATACTGACCCTGTTACTTTCTGAGTCCCTATTCCAGGCACACCTTCATTCTGCCACTGAAGCATATTCACAAGGAGTGATAACATGGCATATATGAAGGTCAAGAATGCTAATAACAAGTTCCCCAGGATACCCCCTAGGAAGACAAGCCCATGAGCATTAACCATTGCATGATTTATTTAATTCTGCTATATTGTGTAAAACTACTCTGGGAAATGTTGAGGAAAGGAAGAAGGGATGGACCCACAGTTTTTCCATGGATAATACAAGGAAAAAGAAGCTTTTGACTCATGCACAGAAAGCTAAACTGTTCACTGTTACACATACAAAGCATCTTAAAGAAATTGTTGATATTAGAATGACCTCCATGTATAACCTGAAGCCAAGAGGGGTACTCTATTGGAATTGTGTACCGAAGGTGATGAACCAAGTTAACAAAAACTAAAGAAACAGTGCATGAAACTGAGAAGGGAGAGTTCTTAACCTTGTTCAGAATGGGTCTGTCAATATTCCAGTGTGCCTGTGCCACTTAAAGCCATGATAATGTGGAAACAAGTAGAGATCTATCACTACAAAGTTGAGGGTATTGTAAATATTCATGAGGACGATTGTACAAATTTTTAAGAAAAGGCAGAGCATAGCAAGGTGTGATCCATACCCATATTAGCATATATTTAAATGCTAAGAAGGAAGGATAACCTGAACCCAAGAGTTGAAGACAAGCCTGGGGAACATAGACCATTAGTTCCCCAAAAGAGATTGCATCAAGATTTCAAACATCTGTGGTGAAAATATATCTTCTGAATCCAAAGCAGTAATTTACTGACAAATTTAGCAAGGTCATTGTTGATGAAATGGAATGCCAGAACTAGTATGTAATGCTAATGAAACATGTATGTTACACTGTAACATCCTAGAGAGACACTGAGTACAGCTGGCAAGACAGTCCCTATAAGGATAAAGGATGCTCATAAGGAATAATTGTGTGGGGACATAAAAAAGTCATCCCAAAGTTAATTTGCTATGAAAGCCAAAAACCTGGCATATTTGTTTTAAAGCAGTGGTTCTCAACCTATGGGTCACAACCCCTTTAGGGGTCCAGTTACTTTTTTACAGGATTGCATATCAGATATCCTGCATATCAGATATTTACATTACAATTCTTAATAGAAGAAAAATTGCAGTTATGAAGTAACAAAGTAATTTTATGATTGGAGGTCACCACACATGAGGAACTATACTAAAGGGTCACAGCATTAGGGAGGTTGAGAACCACTGTTCTAAAGGAAGGAATTTCTTACTATTGACTGCCATGAGTTGCCAAGGATGTGGTTCCTAATTGGTTTCAAAAACATTTCATCCTGACAGTGGCTGCTCAGGGCAGTGAGGTTGGACTGGGTGACAGCTGCATGGTTGTTTATCCTCCTAATGAAATGTTCATTAGAAAAGTGTTCTTGTCACATGCTTTCATGAATCTACCCATCTGATCAGGATATTGTAGATGGATAGTCAGTATAAAACCACTGTCTTGAACAGGATATTAAGCAGCAGTGAACAGAGGCATGAGTATGGAAGGTGTTCAGAAGGATAGGGTGTCATCTGTGAATTTACAGTGTTTGGAAGACAAACACAAAAGACAGATGTGCATGCTGGCATAAACTATTACCTAGGACTGTTTTGTGAGAATAGTGAACAAAGTGGTTGTATTGATGGAGTCCATATGTCAAGTGGTGTCAAGGGGAGGATGCCTGAGCTCCTTCTACAAAACATACACATCTTTAGAATCCATCAGTCAGCTGGAGGAAATGAATGTTGAACTTTTTCCACATTAATAATGAGGCTCTAGTTAATCATTCATTGAATATGGTAGAAGAGGTGATCATAGTAATAGTGATAGAGATAACACTTGTAAGTACCGACAATGGCATGGTGAAAAGGTAGGATGCACTTAATTAAAGACTGGAACAACAATCATTTGTGACTACACAAGACATCAATTAGTTTATGGAATTGGAGATCTCTACGAAAAGATCCTTGTTCATGAGACCAATGGCTCTTGATGAAACATTTTAAGCATTCATCTGGCAGATGTCTCCTTGTCCATGGAGAAGACTCCTGCTGCTTTACTGCTGCTTCTGATGCTTGTCACCATACATACAATGTGTGGTCACTTCCTTATGAAAACAATAGCATCACAGGTGGAGATTGATGGTTGCTAATGTTTGCTGCTGACAGGTGCTACAGGGATTATGGGGATGACACTAGGCGGCTTGGTTATGCTGACACATTACTTTTTCTGTGTAATAATGGTGTGCCCTATTTTGCACTGCTAAATATGTAACATGTGAGAATATTATTGCCCATTGGTACCACATAAATTTGGAGAGAGGACTGATGGTAATGCCAGACAACCACAGGTTATCCAAATGGGTGACTGAAATGATGACATCTGTTTTTCTCAAAACTCAATGTATACCCACTATTTTTCATATCGTTTTAAAATACATGTAAAATTGTCTTTGGGCTATATGAATAATATATGTAATATAAATGAATCTTTTGCTTATACATGTTTCCCATCCACAAAATATTGTGCTTATTCAAAAATTTCAAAATCAAGGCAGCAGCCAAAATTCAGAGCATTTCTTATTCCAAACATTTTGGGTCAGAGATACTCAACTTGTAATATACATGTAGACATGTTTTTTTTACTTGCTTTTTGGTGGTATTGAGGACTAAACCTAGGATCTCACATGCTTGACAAGCATTCCACCATCATAGGACATTCTCAACCTTGAAAAGAAAGGATTTTAAATGTTTTATCCTCGTGAAGCATTCACAAGTACAAGTGATGCTCTATCTCTTCCTTTGTGGACTTCAGAATTATAAATGCATGTAACCAGATTTGAGACAGAGTGTTTCTTTTACATTTTAATCTTTTTTATTATGACACAGGTTTCACTATGCAGTTCTCCCTGGATTCAAACTCACTGTGTAGCCCAGACTTACTTTGAACTCCAAAGGCTGAGGTAGGAGGATCCTAAGTGCTAGGATTACAGGTGTGTGCCACCACGTCTGACAGAATAGTCTTTCTTCAACTCATACTAAAAGCCCTTAAAATGAAACAGCAAGCTTTGAGTAGTGTTAGAAATTATAGTACAGTTTCTGAATCTAACGTTTTATTTCTAAATACTACCTTGAGTAATTTTTGGATGACTGATTCATGTTCCAAAGGAAGGAGGCCTCTGGTTCTTTGAAGAAACACCCCTGCCTCTGGCTCCAAGGAAGAGCAACTAAGAGAATCAGTGAAGGGAGATGCCTTAATTGATAATGTGTTTGCTATGTAAACATGATGATCTGAGTTTGGGTCCCCACCAGCCATATGAAAATCTAGGTGCAGTGGTACATGTCTTTATCCCAGTGCTGGAGAGTTGGAGACAGACAAATTCTGGGCTTGCTTGGTAGTCAGTCTAGGGAAATTGGTGAGCTGCAGGTCCAATGAGAGACTCTGAGAAAAATAAGGTGGAGAGTAATTGAGAAAGACATCCAGTGTTGGTCAACCTCTGATCTCCATACTCAGAACAAGATTCAGAGATCCCTGTCTCTAAGGGGTCTACTGAGTCCCCACAGTGCCAAGTCTGTACAGAGATTGTCACTTTACTGTGCTGTGCTAGAACTCACATTGTTTTACATTAGACACGTGTCTTGTGTGCTTTTGAAAAATTAAGCCTGTCTATAATTTAATTTCCCTTAGCTAATATTTTTGGTAGATATTTTCAAAGCCACAGCTCTTACAAATAGAGATAATCTTTCCAAAAATAAGATGCGGTATCTAGCATCTGAAAAAACTTAGGATAAGTTGGAGCTGTGTGGTGGAAAGTCAATACAGTCACAGTTCAAGTTTGGCTTATGTTCTGGTTGATGATTGGTAACCAGTTCAGCCAGATTGAAGGCTGCTAGAGACTGTGAGTCTCCTCTTAGTGACATTGACAGTTGACTTGTTGCTAAGTTACACATAATACACTTTCTAGGCAACATAGTCTGTTAAACTCATGGGACAAAAGAAAGGTTTTGTGTAGTTTCTTATAGGTACTAGAATAGGAATGTCTACAAACAGGCTTTAGATATAATGACAAAAAAATAATAACCTGGTTATTAATCACTACTGAGAGGTTTGCCATTTTATATATAAATGTAATTCAGTTCAGATTTGCCAGTGAAATTGCTGTTAGCTCCTGTTCCTCACCACATCTTCTGTGATACATCTAAGTATCTGTCAGCTTTTCTGGAAGACTGTTTCATAGAAATTCATAATGGATTAAAACTGGACAGAAGTTTAATTTTTGTTCCATGGATTAAACCTGTTTTAGGAAGCTTTAAAAACTGCCATTACCATAGAATTGAAGAAGAGGCTCAAGTGCAGAAGTTTCACTAAGAAATCTTTTGTCTATTTAACAAAATCATAGCTTTAGCAGCTTCCACTAAAAGTGACTGCTCCATAGGCCTGGTGAGATAATCAGTGGGTAAAGTGATTGCTGCATAACATGTAGCAATGTAGACCTAAGTTCAGAACCCCGACACCCACATAAAAGCTGACATGATGGTGCACATCCATAACCCCAGAGCTGGAAAGGCAGAGAAAGGGGAATGCTGAGGCTTGTTAACTAGCCAGTCAAGCTGAATTGGCAAGCTTTTAGGGCACCTGTACACATCTTAAATCCATAGAGAATGAATTGAAGTAGTCCTGACAGTGCAGTTGAACTATGTTCCCACAACATGGATAAATGATCAAAGGTTAACTGGGAAATTACTCAGAAAGGCAAATACTGTAGGAAAACTTTGATGAACGGGAGAAACACTCATTTGGATAAATTTAAATATATCTTGT
This sequence comes from Peromyscus eremicus, assembly GCF_949786415.1. Taxonomy (NCBI): domain Eukaryota; kingdom Metazoa; phylum Chordata; class Mammalia; order Rodentia; family Cricetidae; genus Peromyscus; species Peromyscus eremicus. Next base: position 50,603,967 of record NC_081420.1, on the reverse strand, counting down.
ATTCAACTTCAAACTATTACAGGCCCTACTTCTACCACTAGGAGTCACACAAGTAGATGAAGCTACACAACTGTCACACTTATGTAGAGGGCCCTCAGTCAGTCCCATGGAGGCTCCCTAACTGTCAGTCCAGAGTCTGTGAACTCCTATGAGACCAGATTTGTTGCTTCTGTGGGTTCCCTTGTGATGACCTTGACCCACCTGGCCCATGCAGTCCTTCCTCCCTCTCTTAAACGGGATTCCTCAAGCTCGGCCCAGTGCGTGGCTATGGATCTCTGCAACTGTTTCTATCAGTAACTAGATAAAGACTCACTGATGACAGTTGGGATAGTTACCAATCTGATTACAGGAGATGGCCAGTTCATACTACGTACTACCTATCCACTATTGCTAGGAGTCTTAGCTGGGGTCATCCTTGTAGATTTGTGGAAGTTTCCCTTATACCAGGTTTCTACCTGACTCCAAAATGCAACTCCTTATCAAGACATCTTTCATTACTCTTCCCCTTCCACCCACCCTCCCCAACCCAGTCCCTCATGTCCCCACCCCTGCTGGCTCCAAGTCTACCCAGGAGATCTCTTCTGTTTCCCCTTCCCAGGGAAATGTATGTGTCCCTATCCCCCTTTGGGCTCTCCATGTTACCTAGCCTCTCTGGGGCTGTGGATTATAGCATGGTTATGCTTTACTTTACAGGTAATATCCACTTAGGAGTGAGTACATATCATGTTTGTCTTTCTGGGCCTGGGTTACCTCACTCACGATTTTTTTCCAGTTCCATCCATTTGCCTGCAAATTTCATGATATCCTTGTTTTTAACAGCTGAGTAATACTCCACTGTGTAAATGTACCACATTTTCTTTATCCATTCTTTGGTTGAGGGGCATCTAGGTTGTTTCTAGGTTCTGACTACTACGAATAACGCTGCTATGAACATAGTTGAGTAAGTGTCCTTGTGATATGATTGAGCATCCTTTGTGTTTATGCCCAAGATTGGTAGAGCTGGGTCTTGAGGTAGATTGATTCCCAGTTTTCTGAGAAACTGATATATCGATTTCCAAAGTGGCTGTATCCATTTGCACTCCCACCAGCAGTGGAGGAGTGTTCCCTTTACTCCACATCCTCTCCAACAATAAGCTGTCATTAGTGTTTTTGATCTTAGCCATTTGGTATCTCAGAGTCGTTTTGATTTGTGTTTCCCTGAGAAAACCTGAGGCCTATGCAGAGGATGCTTTGGTGAGAGAGAATTAGTGGGTAGAGGTCTCGGGCAACAGTCTGAGGTGTGTCCTCAGATATTCTGGTCAGGAGAGAACATTCACTGCATTGTTGTGGAGTAGAATACAAGTACAGAAAATCTCCAGCTATTATCTCCCTGACCAGGGTGAGAGTTTTACATTGTCAGTTATGAAGTTGGGAAAAGGCAAGGGCTGTCCAGTGGAGAGACAGAATGATGAGCCAGAAATGTTTACACATATCCCCCTGGCTTGTGGGCAGAGGGTCGGGAGAGAGAGGTCTCTGGACACAGATCATGACAGGTAATTGTTCTTCTCCCCTTCCTCCTCCCTAGTGTGGGTGGTGATGTTCTCAAATGTGTCAGTTTTCTGATTGGCATCAGTCCTCAGATTCAGGAACAAATTTAGGAACAGAAAAAGATAAGCTATGATTTCAGTATTTTAAGTTGAATTGAGAAAAATAGTGGAAGAAAAATCTAAGACGGTCTTTGAATCCTGGCTTACTCTCTGGTGCTTTCCTTGTGCCCTGGTCACATTTCTCAGCCTTAAAAAGTAGCTAAATCCTTATTTAATTGTTATGCATATTTAAACCAATGCTAGTGTTGTAAGCAGTTCTTTATAATTAACTATTGGGATTAGACTTCCTGAGATGACTGACTGCAAAAGATATCTCCTTTTGGTATTGAATATATTTATTTTCTTAAAGGTATATATCATATCTTGAGCATATTCTACCCTCAGCCTGTTCCTCTGATCTTTCTTTCTTCACCCCTCCTTGCTCCCATTAAGCCTTTTGTTCCACTAAATATTACTTCTCCTTTCATTTAATGTGTATATGTATACATTCCTATACATGACTATATAAAATCTAGGAACTACAAACAAGAGAAAACCTACAATATTTGCCTTTTTGAGACTGGCTAACTTCATTTAATGTGATTGTTTCCAACTGCATCGATTTTCCTACAGATAGCCTTGTTGGGCACCCTCCTCTTCCATTCCCCCACCCACAAGCCTCACAGCCTGTAGGGAGACATCCCAGAGAAATGAAGAATGAAACTCAGTACCATCTTTGCAGGCACTGGGTCGTACCTTTCCTGAGACTGACCTCATGGTTTACTTTGTGACCTGTAGAACTTGTAGAACTTGTGACCTGTGACCTTTAAAATAAGGATGAATTCTGTTAGCTGATAAACAGAGTTCAGGACTAGTGCCTAGAGCAGTGGTTCTTAACCTTCCTAATTCTGCGGTCCTTTAATACTGTTCCTCATGTTGTGGTAAACCACAATCATAATATTATTTCATTGTGACTTCATAACTGGAATTTTGCTACTGTTATGGATCATAATGTAAATATCTGATATGCAGGATATCTGATGGACGTCCCCCAAAGGGATCTTGACCCACAGATTGAGAACCACTGGCCTAGAGGAAGGATCTGTGATAAGCGTAAGGACGAATTCTATTGGTGGAGGATGCAAAGTATGTGGGGCCTCTGTCATAGGAATGTGTTCTTTTCACTGAGGTAGATTAGGGTATGAACGATGCTCAGTATATTGAGGGGACTCAGGTGGAGGCTGGCTCCTAATAGAATAGCAAAAATCACCGGGTTGATTGACTACTTTTCACTCTGGCATTACAGGTGACTAGACATCCTTCATTTCCTTCTGTTGAAGAAAATAGTGATTGACAATCCTGGTTTCTCCAATGCTTATTCTACACTGTACTCCCTACACAACCCAAGTTTACTCTCTTCTATGGCTGTAAAACAACCCTACTGTGTATATGTGCCATGTTTTCCTTATGGTTTGCTCTGTTGTTGGACACTTAGGTTGTTTCCATAAGTTGGCTGTTATGAGTAGTGCTGCAATGGACATTGATGAACACTGAGTATCTTTAGGAAACAAAGCACGCTACCTTAGTTTATATTCTGTGTTTTTCTCATTCTTCATTTAATTTGTTCCTGAATACATTTGATGAAAGTTGTATACATACTTGCATTTGTTTCAACATTCTCTTTGGATTGTTTCTATAATATATGAACAGAGAAAAGTGTCCTCTGGCTGATGTTTCACGTATTGTATCCTATGGATAGGATGATGAGGATTATTGTTTTGGGGAAATGAGCTGACACAAGTGATTCTCATTTCATATGTGTTGACTGCATACCACCTTCTCCAAACATGCTTTGTATACTTGACATGAATTTTTCATATGTGAGAACTCTGATGCTGTATTATTAGGTTAAAGAGAAATAGCGTTGTTGGGTCTGGAGAGATGACTTAGCAATTAAGAGCACTGGCTGCTCTTCCAGATGACCTCCAAGCACCCACATGGCAGCTCAAAACCCTGTAACTTCAGTTCCAGGGATCTAATACCCTCACACAGATATACAAGTGCTAGGAAAACAACAACTTAGAGAAAAAGTAAATCATTTTTTAAAAAAGAAAAATAGCTTTGAAATAGCCTATGAAACTATTTTACCTGGGGCTATGGAAAAGCTTCATTAAAGATTTTAGTGCAAAGACAAAATGGGGCTTCTTAAATATCTCATAAAGTATAGTTTAGATGATGTTGCACTCTTCATGTTGTATGATTTCTCATTGCTTTCATTGTTGTTATCAAATACCTGACAGGAATCAGCTTAAAGGAGGTATTTGTGTTGGTTCATGCTTTAAGGGGACATGGTTTATCATGGTGGGTTAAAATATTGTTGGAGGCAGCTCTCTGGTGATGGGAACATGAAGCAGCTGCTTGCTCACTCTCAGCAAACCAGGAAGCAGAGAGTAGGCAATGATGGGACTCTGCTTTCTCATTTTCTTCCTTTTTATTCCAGGATCCCAGCCCATGGGGCAGTACTGTCCACATTTAAGGAGGATCTTCTATTTAACTTCTCCCTTCAGTTAATTCTCTCTGGACATGCCCTCTTGGGCATACCCAAAGGTGTGTCTTACTAGTATCCAAAGTGTTTTCATAGTTCAATCAAGTTGACAGTCCAAATTAACCATCATGTGTAGTTTGCCTAATGCTTGCAGTTTCTAAAGGAAAGCAAGCATTTGGCTGTTAGATTTTGCTGTTCTGTTGTAGAAAAAAGACTTCAGAGGACTAATTACTCTGGCTTGAAGTGGGTAGGAGGACTGACATTTCTTCTATGTTGTCATCTAAGCAAATTGTGTCCCATGTTTAATATTCTTCCAGGGTCAATTTTCTCTGCCCTGGTAATGAAGGAAAGATTGAACTTCCAGTAAACATTACAGTGCAGCTGATTGCTTGTCTGCCTTTTAGTCCACTTAATTAGAAGATGTTCAGTTATTATCCATGGTAATCCATGAAGATAAAATTGCAAATGCATTTGTGTACTCTTGGTAGATTTTTAGCCCTTTGGCACATTTATTCACTTCGTGGTTCTCATCTTTTAAAAAAAGGAAAAACACACATACACACACACAAACCAAAAATCAGCAAGCTGGGAAAGTTGTTTAGGTGGCTCCTGCATCTGGGCCATGGGTGCTAGTGAGGACATGCCCATGGGTCAGACTTTTGGAAATGTGAAGTCAAGTCTTTCCAAGGCTTCAGACCTGGTGAAGTGGTAACCATGGCTCACTAACTGTTGAGTATCTTAACATGATTTTTTCTTATAAGTAATACAAAGTGCCTCTTGCACAAAAATAGAACATACTGGAAGGCTCTGGGTCATGTATAATGAATGAAACCTCCAGTATCCTTCTTGATAGATGGACAGAATGCAGAGATGCTTCCAAGAGCCAGCAGAAGACCATGGTGAGCAATGGGGAAAGGGAGCAGGCTGACAGCCAGCCTTAGGGTGATATGCCTCATTGTGTGGTTGCCAAAGGCAGTTGATTACTATGACTAATCTGGTCATTGTTCTCAGAGAAAGGTAGTCCCCAAGTAGAATTAACATTATTGAAGTGGCATGTTGAAACTTTTTAAGATCAGAAGTTAACAGAAAGTAGCAAGAACAGCACATGACCTCACCTTTATGTGTGCATCTCTATTTACATGTGTTCCTATCTTCATGAGGGTCAGGCAGGTGATAGCAGGAAGTCATACTGTTATGCTCTGGCTTCCTGTAGAATATATTTATTTACTAAGTGCTGTGGTTTGGGTGTTGTTGGAAACTTGGTCCTCAAATCCATGTGTTAATGGTGTCTGGAGGTAAGGCCTTTAGAGGATGATTGGGATTAGTTGAGGTCACTGTCCCATGATGACAATAATGGCTTAATATGAAGAGAGAAAGAAGTAGGAGATTAGCATGCTTGCCCTATCTTGTCATGTGAGTCCTTCCATCATGTTATGATACTTACAAGGTACTTACCAGTGCCAGCAACCTGTTCTTGGATTTCTTCCAAACTTCCAGAACTGGAAGCTCAACAAACCTCTATTCTTCTTGTTGATCAGTCTGTATAACATTTTGTTATAACAAGAGAAAACAGACAGAGACACCCAAGTATTAAAAACTTACTTCTTTCCTACAGTCGCCATCCCATAATATTTTATATGTTCCCGTTTCCTCAAGGCAAATTGTGGAATTGAAAAATACTAGGGAAACATGGAGTATGGTACCAAACTCATCAGAAGGATTGAAGCCAAAAATAAATAAATAAAAATAATCTAGCAGATGTTTTTCTGGCCCCTAGTAGCCTGACATCTAGGTCTGTTTTATATGCAGGATACAGAAAGAGAACATACTTGATTTTATTAGTTTATGATGCTAACTGATATTCTTGCCTCTACCTCCCAAATATGGAAAATTGCAGGTATGCAGTATCATACCCATCTATATTTGACCTTTAAAAAATCATTTTTAAATTTTTATGTGTATGGGTATTTTGCCTGTGTATGTGACATAGAAGCCAGAAGATGGCATCAGATCTCTTGGAATCTCCATGTTGTTATGTAGAATTGAACCTGGCTCCCCTGAAAGAGCAGTCAGTTCTATTGGTCACTGAGCCATATCCCCACATGATATTTTACTTTTTATGCTACATTGTGACAATTTATTCAATTAAAAAACATTTCATAAGTTTTTAATAACAAGATTCTGCTTCAGTACCTTGATACTAGCAAAGAAAAGTAATGATAATATAAAAGAGCAATCAAAATATAATTCCAGAGAAATAATAAAGATGCCCTTGTCTCTATAGTCATCATCTGCTTTTTGAAAATCAGTCATAGGATTAAAGTCTTGGAGAAAATCAAGAGGAAAAAGATAACCAAAAGGTAATACTCCACCATCTGATGCCCATCTAATAATGAAATCAAGTAGTTTCTTCCTAGGATGCAATCAGGGACACAGAGTTGTAAAAAGAAAAAAATTATAAAACTAGTCCACAAATTAACATGAGTATTTCAGGAGTGTTCATGATTATTTAATAACAAACAAACAAAATTGGAGAACCATAGTTTCATTTTTAGAACACAGGAAGATAAAGAACAATTTAGGAAAAATTATAAAAATCTCATCACAATATTTTAGAGATGAAAATCGCCTCAATGAGAGCCAGACTTAAGGAACACCAAGAGAGCAGTTGTCTTCTGTTCACTTGTCTTGATTCCTTAGATTCTGACCACAAGGCTTCTGTTACTTGTTGTCTTAGCCTTTTTATTGCTGTGAAGAGACACCATGACCACAGCAACTCTTACAAAGGAAAACATTTGATTGGGGCTAGCTTACAGTTCAGAGGTTTAGTCCATTATCATGGCCAGAAGCATGGTGACGTGCTGCTGGAGAAGTAACTGAGAGTTCACATCTGGATCTGAAGGCAGCAGGAAGAGAGAGTGAGCCACTAAGGCTTGGCTTGCGCTTCTGAAACCTCAAAGCCTACCCCCTAGTGACACACTTTCTCCAACAAGACTGTACCTGCTCCAAGAAGGCCACACCTCCAATATCACCACTCTCTATGAATCTGTGGGGCCATTTTCATTCACATCACCACACTGGGTTGAATTAAATTGCACTCAGAAGCTTATTGTGATAGAGAAGGAACATGTACAGAGGAAAGAATAGTGAGGAACTGGCCTTCACCCTGTGCCTAGAATGGACTGACTTTGTCCTTTCTGCTCTTGCCACATAGATAGCTGCTAACACTTGCAAAGTAAACCATTTCCTACAGTTAGAGCCTACCTTCTCAAGGTTTCACAACCTTCCTAAACAACACCACCATCAAGGAAACAAGTGTTCAAACACAAGAGACTGTGGAACACATTTCACATTCAAAGCATAATAGTAAGTATTGCTCATATGAAAGAAGAGAAAGAAAACTGCATTGTGCTCTGGTTTTACTTTGTAACTTCACTGTCCAAAATCATGGCTTTATTTGTTTGTTGAATTTTATCATGTCTTTCACACTAAACATTGAATTAGGGAATTTTTTTCACCTTGAATTTCTCCTTGCATTCTGAAAAATTCCCCACAAATACTATTTGTTAAAATAAGTATCTGTTTTCTAACCTTCAAAGCAAATGGATATAATGGTGCTGTTAACTTATTAGGACCATTTTGAACTATTTTCCTTCAGTTTAAAAAGATCCCTCTAAAGAAGATTGATAATCAGTGGAGATACTCTGCATCTACACATGGCCTGGTGACCCAGGCACCTTAATACTAGCTTACACCATCCTGAAGTAAAGCCTTCAGTAATGGCTTTGTGACTCCAGAGTAAAGCAGCTGTCCTAGAAAAAGTACCTCCTTCCCAGCCCTGCTCATCAGTTCTGAAGAAACTCTCCTCAAGCAAGTTTCATGGTAGCATTTTAGCAATTGATTTACTAGAAGCCCAGACAATCTCTCACAGAAGCAGCATTGCCAAAGCTACTTTGGACTATTTGCTGAGACGTACATATCCTTGGCTGACTTCTAACTTGTTGGGTAGCCAAGGCTGGCCTTGAACTCCTGGTTCTCCTTCTTTTACTCTCACATTCTCTGATTAGGGGTGACAGGCATTAGTGCCATCACACTCAGATGAATGAGCTACTTTGATACTACCAAGTAGAGCACATTTTCTGTGGGGACACATTTCTGAATTCCAGGGATGGAGCCACATCTTGCTTGCTATCTGCATCAGTACCCTCATCAGCTAGTCTCCTCTGGAGGTTATTGGTCTTTATGTGTCTCCATCTCCTTACTGTTCCCTACTGGCATTTTAACTAGATTCTTCATGTGTCCTGAGGATGAAAAAGTACCTGCACCATAGGCTTAGGTTCAGCTACTTTGAGTGTTTAAAAATATACCTGATACATAGCTGAAGTTCAAGAAATCCTAGCTGCTTATTATTGTGTGTATGTTCTGTAATGAACTGTTATATAGAAGTAATACAGTGAATGTTATAGACAAGGGGAAGGAAACATGTTATTGCCCCTGTTTGTTTCCTCCCCAAATAACCCACTGTTTCTCAGTTGAGAATTGTTCCGTTGGAGATTACCTATATACAATGAGAAAATGGAAAGACCTTTGTTTACTCTCTTGCAAACAGTAAGTGAATGACAGATGGCAGCAAGGCTTTGTAAATGTAGTCACCTTTACTTTATTAAGCCCTGGGAAAGGAATCATCATGACTGCTTGTTATTTACTCTGTTTATTTTGTGTTAATGCTTTTTGAGGCTTGCCTGGCTCTGCCGGCTATTGGCAATAGCAAACTCTAGTTTGAAATTTATAGTAGCTATTTCTTCAGGTATTATACAGCAAGATTAGCTAATAGCTTATCAGATGCTTTACAGAGATTGGAAATGCCATGGAAAGGGGAGGAAATACTGGGCATATTTTAAGTAGTATACTCACAGGTTGAAGTCATTTACCTTACAGCATATTTCTTATGAGGCCACATTGCCAAGGGTGAAATGCTGCTTTCTCTGTTTCTGTTAAGTTGCTTTTTGTACATGATTGCACCACTGTGTACAATACATAGCTGTGTATTTTCCTCCTTCCATATCTCTAGATGGAGAAACCTTTTAACGTTCCTGGAAATTGCTGTACTCACTTTTCTTGAAGCGTGTTCTTTGTAGGCACCCATTGCTGTAGTCATGAGCATATTCTTCCATTTTTGAGCTGAGTCTGGAGGTTAACAAATGGGTCTCTGTCTTTGTCAGCCATTGTTCAATTTGCTCATATTGATTATTGCAGTAAGTGTTTTGAATCTGTCTGGATTCTGCTTATCAGCACTTTTTTTTTTTTCATTTCACCATCTCTTTTTATCTACTTGGAGTATTGTTATTTCCTTGAACAGTAAGTGATAGAAAAAGATCTAATTCTGTTAATAATTCATGTGTTTGAATGTGAAATGCCCCCCTATAAGCTCATGCATTTGAACACTTGGTCCCCAGCTAGTGGTGCTGTTCAGGAATATAATGGAATTATTAGGAAGTGGAGCCTTGCTGGAGGAAATAAGTCACTGAGGGTGGGCCTAGGACTTTCATATCCTGGCCCCACTTTCTGTTCATTCACTCTGCTTCTGGACTACTGATGGAAAGAACTGACCAGCCTTATACTCCTGCTGATATACCTTCTATACCATAATGGACAGTATTCCCTCTGGAACTGTGAGCCAAAATTAACCCTTCTTTGCTCTCCCCTTCTCATCTCTCATCCTGCTCTCCCTCTACCTTCCCTCCCACCCCTCCTCCTCTCCTTTGCAACAGAGTTCTCCCATGGGGGAAGAGCTAAGCCTGGTGCATTCCACTGAGGTAGGACCAAACCCATCCCCGCTTTTCAGGGGTGACCAAGGTGTCCACCCATAGGTAATGGGGTCCAGAGAGCCTGCTCATGCACCAGGGATAGATCCTGATCAAAATGCCAGGGGCCCTTCAAACAGACCCAGCTACACAACTGTCTTCCGTATACAGAGGGTCTAGTACAGTTCCATGCAGGTTCCACAGATGTCTCTCTAAAGTTCGTGAGTTCCTTTGAGCTTGGTTCAGTTATCTCTGTATATTTCCCCATCATGATCTTGACACACACACACACACACACACACACACACACACACACACACACACTCTGCACATGTAATCACTTTTCTCTCTGGTGCATGGTTGTGGATCTCTGCATCTGCTTCCATCAGTTACTGGATGAAGGCTCTATGATGACAATTAGGGTATTCACCAATCTGATTATCAGGGTAGGTCAGTTCAGGCACCCTCACCAATGTTGCTAGTAGTCTAATCTGGGGTTGCCCTTGTAGATTGCTGGGAATTTCCATAGCACCAGGTTTCTCCCTTACCCTATGAAGTCTCCCTCTATCATGGTCTATCTTTCATTGCTCTCCCACTCTGTCCCTGTTCTAGTTTGACCATCCCATTCCCTCATGTTCTCATTCCCCATCCCTTATCCTCTATTGCCCCTCCTCATCCTCAGTTTACTCATTGGGATCTCCTGTTTCCTCTTCCCAAGGTGATCTGTACATTCCTCTTAGCGTCCTCCTTGTTTCCTAGCTTCTCTAGAGCTGTGGGTTGTAGTCTGATTATCCTTTGCTTTATATCTAGTATCTACTTGTGAGTATTTACCATGTTTGTCTTTCTGATTCTGGGTTACCTCACTCAGGATAATATTTTCTAGTTCCATTCATTTTTGCCTTCAAATTTCATGATGTCATTTTTTTTTTACAGCTGAGTAGTACTCCATTGTGTATATGTACCACATTTTCTCTATTCATTCTTTGGTTGTGGGGTATCTAGGTTGCTTCTAGGTTCTAGCTATTACAAATAATGCTGCTATACATAGTTGAGCAAGTGTCTTTGTGGTATGTTTGAGCATCCCTACGGTATATGTCCAAGAGTGGTATCATTGGGTCTTGAGGTAGATTGATTCACAATTTTCTGAGAAACTGCCATACTGATTCCCAAAGTGGCTATACAGCTTGCACTTCCACCAACAGTGGAGGAGTGTTTCCCTTGTTCCACATCCTTTCCAACAGTATTTTTGATCTTAGACATTCTGGCAGGTGTAAGGTGGTATCTCAGAGTCATTTAGATTTGCATTTTCCTGCTGACTAAAGATGTTGAGCAATTCCTTAAATGTCTTTCACCCATTTGGTATTCTTCTGTTGAGAATTCTCTGTTTAGATCTTTAGCCCACTTTTTAATTGGATTGTTTGGTATTTTTCCATATAGTTTCTTGAGTTCTTTATATATTTTGGAGATCAGCTCTCTGTCAGATGTGGGGTTGGTGAAGATCTTTTCCTGTTCTGTAGGCTGTTGTTTTGTCTTATTTACTGTATCATTTGCCTTACATAAGCTTCTCATTTTCAGGAGGTCCCATTTACTAATTGTTGATCTCAATGTCTGTACTACTGGTGTTATATTTAGAAAGTGGTCTCCTGTGCCAATGTTTTCTGGGCTACTTTCTACTTTCTCTTCTATCAGGTTCAGTGTAACTGGATTTATGTTGAGGTCTTTGATCCACTTGGATTTGAGTTTTGTGTGTGGTGATAGATATGGATCTATTTGCAATCTTCTACATGTTCACATCTAGTTATGCTAGCACCATTTGTTGAAGATGCTTTCTTTTTTTTCATTGTACAGTTTTGGCTTCTTTGTCAAAAATCACATGTTTATAGGTGTGTAGATTAGTGTCAGGGTCTTCAATTTGATTCCATTGGTCCACATGTCAGTTTTTATGCCAATACTGAGCAATTTTTATTACTATAGCTCTATGGTAGAGCTTGAAGTCAGTGATGGTGATGCCTCCAGAAGTTGCTTTATTGTAAAGGATTATTTTAGATATACTAGGTTTTCTGTTTTTCCATATGAAATTGAGTATTGTTCTTTTGAGGTCTATGAAGAATTGTGTTGGGATTTTGATGGGGATTGCATTGAATCTGTAGATTGTTTTTGGTAAGATTGCCATTTTTATTATGTTGGTTCTACCTATCCATGAGCATAGGAGATCTTTCCATTTTCTGATATCTTCTTCAACTTCTTTCCTCATGGACTTGAAGTTATTGTCACACAGGTCTTTTACTTGTTTGGTTAGAGTTACCACAAGGTTTTTTATATTATTTGTAGCTATTGTAAAGGGTGATGTTTCTCTGATTTCTTTCTCGGCCTGTTTATATTTTGTGTATAGGAGGGCTACTGACTTTTTTGAGTTAATCTTGTATCCTGCCACATTACTGAAGGTGTTTATCAGTTGCAGGAGTTCCCTGGTAGAATTTTTGGGGTCACTTATATAGACTATCATATCATCTGCAAATAGCGAAAGTTTGACTTCTTCCTTTCCAATTTCTATCACTTTGATCTCCTTTTGTTGTCTTACTGCTCTAAGTAGAACTTCGAGTACTATATTGAATAGATATGGAGAGAGTGGACAGCCTTGTCTCGTTTCTCATTTTAGTGAAATCGCTTTGAGTTTCTCTCCATTTAATTTGATGTTGGATGTTGGCTGTCAGCTTGCTGTAAATTGCCTTTATTATGTTTAGGCATGTTCCTTGTATTCCTCATCTCTCCAGGACCTTTATCATTGAAGGGGTGTTGGATTTTGTCAAAGGCTTTTTCAGCATCTAATGAGATGATCTTGTGGTTTTTTTCTTTCAGTTTGTTTGTATGGTGTATTACATTGACAGATTTTTGTGTATGTGTTGAACTATCCTTGCATCTCTGGGATGAAGCCTACTTGATCATGGTGGATGATTTTTTTTTTTTTTGATGTGTTCTTGGGTTCAGTTTGCCAGTATTTTATTGAATATTTTTGCATTAGTGTTCATGAGGGAGATTGGTCTGTAATTCCCTTTCTTTGTTGCATCTTTGTGTGGTTTGTGTATCAGGGTAACTGTAGCCTCATAGACCCTGTAGCCTTGTAGAAGGAGTTTGGCAATGTTCCTTCTGTTTTTATTGTGTGGAACAATTTGAGGAGTATTGGTATTAACTCTTCTTTGAAATTCTGGTAGAATTCTGCGCTGAAACCATCTGGCCCTGGGCTTTTTTTGGTTGGGAGACTTTTAATGACTGTTTCTATTTCCATAGGAGTAATAGGTCTATTAAATTGTGTATCTGGTTTTCATTTAATTTAGATATATGGTACCTATCCAGAAAATTGTCTATTTCTTGTATGTTTTTCCAATTTTGTGGAGTACAGGTTTTTGAAGTATGACCTGATGATTCTTTGGATTTCCTTATTGTCAGTTGTTATGTCTCCCCTTTCATTTCTGATTTTGTTAATTTGGATACTCTGTCTCTCTGTCTTTTGGTTAGTTTGGATAAGGGCTTGTCTATCTTGTTGATTTTCTCAAAGAACCAACTCTTTGTTTCATTAATGTTTTGTATTGTTCTCTTTGTTTCTATTTTATTGATTTCAGCTCTCACTTTGATAATTTCCTGGCGTCTGTTCTTCCTGGGAGACTTTGCTTCTTCTTGTTCTAGAGCTTTCAGGTGTGCTGTTAAGTCACTAGTGTGAAATTTCTCCAATTTCTTTATGTGGGCATTCAGCGCTATGAACTTCCCTCTTAGTACTGCTTTCATAGTGTCCTGTAAGTTTGGATATGTTGTACATTCATTTTCATTGAATTCTAGGAGGTGTTTAATTTCTGTCTTTGTTTCTTCCTAGACCCAGTGGTGATTCAGTTGAGCAGTGTTCAGTTTCCATGAGTTTGTAGGCTTTCTGTAATTTGTGCTGTTCTTGAATTCTAGTTTAAGGCATGGTGGTCCAATAAAATACAGGAGGTTATTCCAGTTTTTTGTATCTGTTGAGATTTGCTTTGTGACCCAGTATGTGGTCAGTTTTAGAGAAGATTCCGTGGGGTGCTGAGAAGAAAGTATATTCTCTTGAAATTGAGTGGAATGTTCTGTAGATATCTATTAAGTTCATTTGAGCCATGATGTCTGTTAGTTCCCTTATTTCTCTGTTAAGTTTTTGTCTGGCAGACCTGTCCATTGGTGATAGTGAGGAGTTGAAGTCTCCCACTATTAGTGTGTGGGGTTTGATATGCAATTTAAGCTTTAGTAATGTTTCTTTTACATATGTGGGTAACCTTGTATTTTGGGCATAAATGTTCATAATTAAGACTTTGTCTTGATGGACTTTTTCCTGTGATGAATATGTAATGTCCTTCTCGATATCTTTTGATTAATTTTAGTTTGAAGTCTGTTTTGTTTGATATTAAGATAGCTACACCAGCTTGCTTCTTAAGTCCATTTGACTGGAAAGACTTTTCCCAACCCTTTACTCTGAGGTAGTGTCTGTCTTTGAAGTTGAGGTGTGTTTCTTGAATGCAGCAGAAGGATAGATTCTGTTTTCATATCCATTCTGTTAACCTGTGTCTTTTTATAGGTGAGTCGAGTCCATTGATATTAAGAGATATTAATGACCAGTGATTGTTAATTCCTGTTATTTTTTGGTGCTAGTGTTCTGTGTTTCCCTTCTTTGGGATTTGTTGGTGTGGGATTATCTATTGCCTGTGTTTTCATGGGTACATCTAACTTCCTAGGGTTGAATTTTTCCTTCTAGTGCTTTCTGTAGGACTGGATTTGTGGATAGGTATTGTTTAAATCTGGTTTTATCATTGAATATTTTCTTTACTCAGTCTATAGTAATTGAGAGTTTTGCTGGGTATAATAGCCTGGGCTGGCATCCATGGTCTCTTAGTGTCTGCATAATGTCTGTCAGGACCTGCTTTCAGAGTCTCCATTGAGAAGTCAGGTGTTATTCTGATAGGTTTGCCTTTATACGTTACTTGACCTTCTTCCTTTGCAGCTCTTAATATTTTTTCTTTATTCTGTATGTTTAGTGGTTTGATTATTATGAGGAAAGGGGACTTCTTTTCTGGGTCCAGTCTATTTGGTGTTCTGTAACCTTCTTGTATCTTCATAGGCATTTCTTTCTTTAGGTTGGGAAGGTTTTCTTCTATGATTTTGTTGAATATATTTTCTGTGCTTTTGAGTTGGTATTCTTCTCCTTCTTCTCTCCCTATAATTCTTAGGTTTGACTTTTTCATGGTGTCCCAGATTTCCCGGATGTTTTGTGTTATGACTTTTTTGGCTTTAGTATTTTCTTTAACAAATCTATTTCCTCTATTGTATCCTCCATGCCAGAGATTCTCTCTTCCATCTCTTGTATTCTGTTGGTTATGCTTGCATCTGTAGTTCCTGTTTGTTTACTCAGTGTAACTGGAAGCTTTCTCCAGTCTCGCCCAGCCCCAAGGTCTCACAGCCACTTATAAAAATAATCATTTGGAGGCTTATTAATTACCAATTCCATGGCATATGGCAGGCTTCTTGCTAGCTAGCTCTTATAACTTAATCTGTTTCTATTAATCTATGTTTTGACACGTGTTCTGTGCCTTACCAGTCTGCTGGCATGTTGTTCCTTGGGCGGCAGGCTGGCATTTCCCTGCCTCTCCTTTCTCTGCCTGTCTATCTGCTTGGATTTTCACCTGCCTCTAAGCCAATGCAGCTTTATTTATCAACCAATAAGAGCAACACATATTCACAGCATACAGAAAGACATCCCACAGCAACTCAGATTTTCTATTTCCTGAATTCCCTTGTTTTGTGTCTTCTTCGTTGTTTCTATTTCAATTTTCAGGTCTTGAACTATTTCCTTAACCCATTTAATTGCTTTTTCTTGGCTTTCTTTAAGGGATTTATTGATTTCTTCTAATTTTTTGTTTTTCTTTTCCTCAATTTCTTTAAGGGAATTTTTCATTTCCTCTTTAAAAGCCTCTATCTCCATAAAGTCATGTTTAAGGTCGTTTTCTTCTGCTGCTTCTATGTTGGGATGTTCAGGTCTTGCTGATGTAGAATCACTAGGTTCTGGTAGTGCCATATTGCTCTTTATGTTTTTGACTATATTCTTGTCCTGGCGTCTGCTAATCTCTTCCTCCAGTTGGTGCAAATGGTGTCTGTGTCTCAGGGAGCCACTCTTGGTCCAGTCAGAGCTGTTGGCCCAATCAGAGCTGGCAAAGTCTGTGTCTCAGGGAACAGCTGCGATCTCTTGGTCCAATTGGAGATCTTGGTCAAATCGGAGCTGGTGGAGCAGCTGTGGTCTCAGAAGGTGGGTGGGTTTGGGGGGTGGATTGGGGCTTGTAGATTACAGGGTCCAGTAGGGAGGGTGGTAGTCTGGCCTGCTTTCACAAGTCCAGCCTGCTACAAATCCTGCCTCTCTTAAGTTGACAAAGTCACAGTATTTATTGCAGTAACAAATCACAGAAACTAATATAATCGTCAAGAAAACACAACTGAAACAAGGAAGATAAATGCTGCTTTATCAACTTAGGTAAAAAATTAAGTAATGCAGACTGCTGGGGGACAGCTGAGCACTGTGGTGAGAAGCAGATTCTTAAGACCACCCGAGTTCGGCACCTGTTTCTGCTCCTGAGCTATGGTCATGGTCTAGAAATAACCTCTTCTCATCTCTGCACAGGGTTACTGTAAAAAAAAATATATGAATACATGTAAGTATAACTGCATGCATCCAGTGCTGCATACAGGTCTAATCAATGAGATAATGCTAGTATATTCCCATTCTGTTAGAGGGAAAGGAAAGTCACTCATAATTGGATATCAGGAGTAAAGTACAGGATAACCATCCTACAGTCCACAGCCCCAGAGAGGCTAGATAACGAAGAGGGCCCAAAGATGGATGCATGGATTTTCCTGGAAGGGGAAATAGGTGAGATCTCCTGTGTAAACTGGGGGCAGAGTGTGGGGTGTGGGCAGATGGAAACTTGAGGGAGCGGGTTGGAGGAGAGAATGAAGGGGAGAATAAGGAAAGAGACATCTTGATTAGGGGGAGCGTTTCGAGGTTAGGGAGAAACCTGGTGCCAGAGAAACTCCCAGGAATACACAAGGATGACCCCAGCTAAGACTCCTAGCAGTAGTGGAGAGGGTGCCCGAACTGGCCATCTACTATAATCAGATTGGTAACTACTCTAATTGTCATCAGAGAGCCTTTATCCAGTAACTGATGGAAGCAGATGTAGAGACCCACAGCCAATCACGGGGTCGAGCTCTGGGAGTCCTCCTGAAGAAAGAGAGAAGGCATTGTATGAGCCAGAGGGATCAAGGTCATGATGGAGGAACCTACAGAAACTGCTGACATGAGCTCATGGGAGCACATGGACTCTGAACTAACAGTTAGGGAGCCTGCATGGGACTGGCCCATGTTGCTTTGGAAAGGAGGCTCTGCTTTTGTTTCCACAGAAAGCAAGAGGCTATGGATTTGTTCAAGATTAAGATACATCAGGTTTGACCAGCCAAGACCGCCTGAAAGTTCTCCAATGACACCATGGCCCAGATAATCCAACATCCAGAATGGTTTCAAGACAACTGGCTCAGACAACACAGCCTCACAGACTACTCCATAATCCTAAAATTTTCTTTATATCCCCATAAGAATACAGCACCCTCACCCAGCAGGAAGTAGTATGAAAAGCTATGCCCAAATTCCCAAATATACCAAGCTGGCTTTGGAGATGGAATTGGCTCACTCCTCTAAACCCAAACATATTGCTAAAAAAAAAAAAAAAAAAAAAAAAAAAAAAAAAAAAAAAAGTTGAAAGATTCTTCTGTCCCATATCAGAAGAACCCTCTGGTGTGGGACAGAGAAAAACTAATATTTTTATTTAAAACAGGTTGATTATAAATACAATCTCTTTTTAAAGAAGAAAAGGGGACAGTATAGATATAATAAAATGAAAGGGTAGATTAATGAACCTACTTTTAAAGAGCAACAACTTGTTTAGAATTGTTTTACATTGCTATGGATTTTAGTTTATTGATACAAATTTAAACTTAATTTTGTTATACTGTATATATATTTTTACTCTCATTGGAGGTATTATGTTTATGTAACTCATTTAGATTGTAATGGATTATTAAGAAATACAGATTAATAATTAGTCTTTTATGATAGTCAAACTTATAGTCATGTTAAGTTTTCTAGGTATACATAGATATGATTCAGTTAGGTAGGTAGTCTTCAAACACTTTGAAGACCTACAGAATATGGCATTAAAATGTTTTAAAAATTTAGACTTTCTGGACAGTGAGATGACTGTCCAGGCTGCCAGCTATCTCTGTCTACTCTCTCAAGACTCCCAAAAGTTGCTTGCGTCCTTCTCCCATTTCTCAGGTAATATTATATCCTTCTGAGGTCTTTGATGTAGTTGAAGACTAGATAGTTATAATTTCTGTAGTTATGATAAAAGATAAGTTAGATATGAAACCTTAGACTCACAAATATAGGATAGATAGATTATCTTCTTTAATTTTGCCAAATACAAATAGACTAGATATTATAACTATAATTCTTGCTTGATAAATGTTTTGTTATATGTAATTTTACTATGTTAAAGTTAAAACCTTCCTTTTTGAAAAAAAAAAGAAAAAAGGAAATGCTGAGAATGTCTTTCTGTATGCTGTGAATGTGTTGCTCTGATTGATTGATAAATAAAATGCTGATTGGCCAGTTGCCAGGCAGAAAGTATAGTATAGGCAGAATAAGCAGAGAGGAGAATTCTGGGAAGTGGAAGGCTGAGAAAAGGAACCACCGCCAGCCGCCACCGTGAAAAGCAAGATGTACAGATACCAGTAAGCCACAAGCCACGTGGCAAGGTATAGATTTATAAAAATGGATTAATTTAAGATATAAGAACTAGATAATAAAAAGCCTGCCACTGCCATACAGTTTTATAAGTAATATAAGTCTCTGTGTGCTTACTTGGGTCTGAGCGGCTGTGAGACTGGTGGGTGAGAGAAATTTGTCCTGACCACAGGATCATGGAAGCAGGTCAGGACCAAAAAAACTTCAGTTACAGGCCTAGGCCCTCTGCATGTGTGTGACAGTTGTGTAGCTTGGTCTGTTTGTAAGACTCCTAAGCAGTGAGATCAGGACCTGTCCCTGGTCTTAACTGGCTTTTGGGATCCTGTTACCCATGATGAATTACCTTGAACAACCTTGATGCAGGGGGAGGAGCTCAGTCCTATCTCACCTTGATGTGCCATGTTTTGTTGAAGCCCATGGGAGGCCTGCCCCTTTCTGAATGGAGATGGAGTTAAGGGCAGATGGGGTTGAGGTGACTGGAGGAGGGGGGGGGGGAATTGTGGTCAGTATGTAAAAATAAATGGAAAAAATGTTAATTAAATAAAATAAAATTAAAAAATTAAACTAAAATAATTGAGCTAAAATAAATGACCCTATGTTTCTATTTAATACTATATGTCAGTTAAGACAGCTGGATTCATTGATACAACACATACATTGTAGGTATGTACAGTCACTCATGTGGAAAGATTCAGAGATATATTTGTTTGAAACCATGTATATTATGATTTTTCTTCTCATTGAAAATATGTTTACATATGCACATAATTTGTATTTATTATAACTTTCATGTTAGAGTCCAGAGCTTTATATAGGCATGTGAATAGGTTACTGGTGGGACAGGGTAGAACTACAGAGCAGGTAAGAATTTTGCCAGTTGTGCTGCCTGATCTGACTAGTTTTAGCTGAGAATGTGCTTGTGTATGGCCCATATATTTGCATTTAAATATTCATCTAAAGCTTCAGTCAGCTAAGATGTGTGTTTTTATCTCAGTGATTGGGACAGGGAAACCATCCAGATGAGAGGCCAGTAATGTTCAAGTTTGGGTATGAGGTCTACTTTGAAGCACACCAGTTACTTGTACAATTAGCATATGCCATGGTTAGTATTGATTGTCAGCTTAGTAGGATTTAGAACCACATGTAGATGAATTTCTAAACAGTCTTATTAAATAAGAAACACAGAGCCAAATACAGGGGTGAAAGCCTTAGAGATCAGAGAAATAGGAATAGCCACCAGCTAACCTTAGCTCACCATGTCACCGTAGCTTCCCAAGAGAACCAGCTTCTTCCTTTCTAACCTGTGCCTTTATTGCCTTGCTGTTCTGCCTTCACATTGGCTCTTAACTTAGTCACCTCACTTCCTCATCACTGCCTGTCTGTACAGACCTCCAGGTCTCTATGTTTGGTACTGGGATTAAAGGTGTGTGTCACCATGCTTGGCTGTGTCCTTGAATACACAGAGACTTTGCCTGCCATGTGATCAGATTAAGGGTGTGTGCTACCACCACCTGACTTTTGTTTATAGCTGGCTGTCTATGTCCTCTGATCTCCACACAAACTTTATTTACTAACATACAAATAAAATATCACCACATTTCAGCACAAATAAAATATCACCGCAACCACATAGGACAGAAACCTCTGGCGTTTCTATAAGGGAGTTTCTAGATTGGGTTAGTTGCAGTGGGACAGCACCATCCAATGAGCTAGAGTCTTAGACAGAATAAAAGGAGAAAGCAATCTGAGTACCAATATTCATCTATTTGGTTCCAAGCTCCAGCTGCAATGTGACCAGCTGCCTCACATGTGTTGCCATGCCGTCCCTACTATGGTAGACTATACTCTAAAACCATAAGCCAGGATAAACTATTTATGGTGTTGATTTTGTAAGGTACTCTGTCATACCAACAAGAAACATGTCTGTGCCTTAAATTTCTGATCTGAAAGTGAAGCAAATAGTACCTATATAGGTTTGCTATAGAGATTTGAATAAGTATACCTTTGTAAAGGGTCTTAGCATTTCTGAACTTGAAACACATCAGAGTGTTAGGTTTGCAGTCAGGAAGAAGGAGGAGGAGGAGGAGGAGGAGGAGGAGGAGGAGGAGGAGAAGGAGAAGCCGCCATTAAGCACACCAGCACACCAGTATCATGGAGAAGTTAAGAAGCTGGTGGAATGATAGGGATACAGAAGGTAGCTAGGAATTTATAAGCCTTTCCTCTTTCCTTTTGACATGCATTTTGTAAGTCTGTAAGGAAGAAAACTGGGGCTTTTTCCACTGCCCAGCAAGGGAGTCTATTATATATAATAAGTACTAGTAGACTATGTTAAAGCCTGATTAGTTTTAATCACTTCTGAAACAGTCATAATTTAAGATACTTAATACATTTATGAATCTTTTCAACTATTATCAAGTGTAGAAAAGACATGTTGCAACTAAGATGACAAACCACAAACTATTGGACCTTAAAAGTATGCCACTATCTTGGCTTTAGGTTTGCAGAGCACATTGTCACTAAGTGTGCTTGTGGCCAATGTTCCCATGCTTGGGATTGTCAGAACCAGCCAAAGATGTTGCTTCTATGTAACTCTCTCCCCTTTATTACTAAGAATATATCAGTGTCTTAGGCTATCATAACAAAGAAGTGCAGCTTGCTGCCTTCAAAAATAAAAAAAAAAAATGACTTAATTCTCTCCTCTTGGAGTCTGAAGCCCAAAGTCAAGGTGTGGGCAGAATTGTTCCTTCTGGAGGCCCTGGGAGTGCATCTGTCACAGATCTCCCTCCACTTGCTGAAGGTAGCCAATAGCTGGGGCATTCTTTGAGTTGTGTGTTAGTCTAATCTGTTTCTGTCTTCATGATACATTCTCCCTTGCCTGTGTTTCTTTGGATCTCCGAAGACATCTGTAATTAGATTTAAGGTCTACACTTAGCTAGTATAATCGTATTTTGCTGTGTATGGGAAGGTTCTGTTTCCAAGTAAGGCTAGCATAGGTACCAGGAAGGTTGTCCTTGAGGGCAAACAATTTAGCTCACAACCAGCTTTAAGGAATTGGAGGGGGGGGTTGTTGTTGTTTATTTATTGTTGAGGCAGGGTCCCATGTATCCTATACTGGCCTTGGACTTGCTATATGTGGCCAAGGATGACTTTGAGCTCCTGATTCTCCTGCCTCCACTTCCAAAGTGCTAAGATTGCAAGCATATGCCATGACACTCAATTTATGCAGAACTAGAGATTGTGTGGTCTAAGCAAATACTGTTCCACCTGAAATACTTCCCCAGCTCTAATCCTACGGATTTTAACTCCTGGCTTGCACATCAAATCTTTGTAGAGTGTTATCATGAGGTAGGAAAAGGGTGATGGGGCTCCTGAGGGCTGTGTTTTTTCATTTTATAGTTTTGGTTTGTTGAAGTCTTCAGAAAAGAGCAAAGGCAAGGAAATAACAGCTATGTAGTGTTTTGTTGTTGTTCATTTCTTTCTTTTCTTTTTTTTTTTAGCTTACTGACTCCAGACAGTTTCACATAGGTCTTATTAATTAGGCGAATGTTCATAGTTGGTTAGCCTTATCCTTATTAATTCTTAAAAGTAGAGTAATTGTATTTCTTGACACTTTTTAACATCCCAACTACTTGATACAAGTAAGAGCTTCTTTTGCAAATTGTAATTTTTATACTATCCCATATTTTAACTTTTGCTTCTTTAGCTTCTTTATAAACCTTCACAGTATTCATAGTTAAACTATAAACTCAAGTTTATAGACCAATGTAGAGATTTTAAAACCCTGTGAAAGATTTTCCCACAGAAAAATATAGAAACAGGGCTAATGAGATTGCTCAGTAGGTAGAGGTACTTGCCAGTAAGCCTAACACCCCAAGTTTAATCCCTGGGATCCACATAGTGGAAAAAGTCCTCCACATGCAGGTCATAGCACATGCATGCCCCCATACATGCACACAATCACTAAAATATAGTAAAAATAAAGAAAATTATTTTTAAAAATGTGATGATAGAATCTTTAATTGTTGAAGTTTATAATCTTGGACTTTTTCTTTAGTACAGTTATTCATCAAAAGGTTTTTATTGCTAGCTCCTGTTCAAATGAATAACCCAGCTGCTTGTTCTTAGGAATGGTAGAGTTGGATGGAGGAAGGCTTGCACATAGTCACATTCTCAAGGCTCTGGAAATGAGAGTGGTAGGCAGATGTATTTTTATTAAGCTGGTTAATTCTTGTCTCATAATTGAGAAAATCTCTGGAGAAAGAGTGTGTATGTATGTGTGTCTACTGAAGTAATGTTCCAGACAGAGGAAGGAAGAAAGCAATGAGAAACCCCATAGTGGGTATGAGCTGGGGTCTTGGATAGAGGTGTTTGAAGACCAGGGAGTTACAGATTTTCCAGCTCTTGGAGCCTGCTGGCAACAGGGGACATAAAGACATGGTCATCATTTCAACTGTGCCTTGTCTAAAATCCATTCCTAAACCATAAAGTGTTTTTACAGCATACCTGTCATCTAAGTAATTGGCCTACCCAGCATGGCTTAGTATAGAACTTAGATTCTTTATTGCATATGAAATTGAGCTTAAGCTTAAACAGCATACATCTGAATTGAGGCTGAACAACCAGGATGTTCACCTTTTCTATTCCCTGAGCTTATGAATATTCTTAGGATTGTTGCTCTCTCTATTTATTTATTTATTTATTTATTTATTTATTTATTTATTTATTTATTTATTTATTATGTATACAGTGTTCTGTCTGCACATATCCCTGCAGGCCAGAAGAGGGCACCAGATTTCACTACAGATGGTTGTGAGCCACCATGTGGTTGCTGGGAATTGAACTCAGGATCTTTGGAAGAGCAAGCAGTGCTCTTAACCTCTGAGCCATCTCTCCAGCCCCCTTGTTGCTCTCTCTTGTTCACCATTTGCAAGACTTGGAAACCAGACCTCAGAGAGCAGAAAGGGCATCATGAATCAGTAGATTTATTTATTATGACCAGTGTCCTGAGGGAGTGTTGGGAGAGTATAGGATCTAGTGCTGTCTTCACATTCTAAGGCATTTTTACTTAGCCTGAGAACTCTGGGGTCAACTCTTGGGTAGAGCTAACACTGCATAAACAGGAGGCAAGTGCTACTCAGTGCTGGTACAGATGGTAGCCAGCTTCCTCTCCAGAAGATTCCCTACCCATACCTGGCTATAGGTATTACATGTATATGTGAAGATGTGCACATCTAAAGACAGAATGGTTTCTTTGCTTGCATATACTCAACTAAAACTATCCTTTTAGGCCCACAGATGACAGCAACCAGCCACCAGGGCGAGGTGTGCTATCTATGCATGGGCTGACCTATGGTGTGATCCGTGTGGATTCAGAGGAGAAGCTATCTGTGCTCACAGTGCAAGATGTTGGCCTTGTCATGCCTGGAGGTGAGTACAGCCCTGGGGTGTTGTCTTAGTTTGAATGTTTATTGTTGTGATAGAATACAACTATAAACAGCTTGGGAATAAAAGGTATTATTTGGTTTATCTATTCTGGGTTACATTCCATTTAGGGAAGCCAAGGCAGGAACTCAAACAGGGTAGGAACTTGGAAGCAGGAACTGATGCAGAGAGGCTATGGAGAAGTGCTGTATATTGGCTTGCTCCCTTAGGCTTGCTCAATCTGCTTTCTTATAGAAACCAGGACCATAAGCCTAAGGTTGCCCTACCCATAATGGGCTGGGCCCTTCCACATCAATCAATGATTAAGAAAATGCCCTGCTGACTTGCCTACAATTGAATCTTACTGAGTCATCTCCTTAATTGAGGTTCCTTCCTTTCAGATGACTGTGGTTTATGTCAAGTTGGCATAAAACCAACCAGCACGTATATGAAATAGGCAGTCCTAGCATGGCCTTCTGACTCTACAATTGGTATATGCTTTTTGAACACAGGTTAGCATCTTCTCTTACTGTCCATCTCATTTCCCTTTATATGGCATCTCAGGTTCAACACTGAAACTCCTAATATTAAGACATTTCTGGTCAATCTTTAAACACCAAAAGCAATGTTCTCTCTCCCAAGAAAAAGAAACCAAAAATATTCATAAGGCTGGTGAAGGACATCTCTCCTCTGGAACCCTTTTCTCCAGGAAGACATTACGGACTGACTCTGTACCCAGACACTGGTCCTGAGATGCTTCCTTTTTTGCAGCCCAGACCTCCTCTTCAATCATCCTAACTGATGCCTCAGCCCAAGCTAGACACCAAAGCTCAGCCTCATGGAAGGCGTTGAGCAGTATGTATGAAACCTGAGGAATAAGAGTTTTGTTATATATACTGTTTAGCGTGAAAGCAGTATAGGGAATCACTTGATTGAAGAGACACTGCTGTGTCATACCCCAACCTTTCTCCCTAGCCCCTCTAGCCCCTCCAGACCCTCATATAACTGCTTTGGTGCTTCTGAGCCACATACAAGTCTACAAGTCTACAGCTCACATTCTTATTGGTCGAATGTTGTTCCTGATTCCTGTCTCACAAGGCCACACATATCAGCATATTTGTCCTCAATTTCTGTCTTCCAGCATGGAGCCACATTTCTTTCTCAATTAGAGTTGTTCTGAAGAATCTAGGCCTCCTTCTTTTAAGTTGCTCCATGTTCCTTCATACAATAGAGTGGCAAGTCCATATATGAACAGCACTCATTGTTCTATGTCTAGTTATACTACATAACAATATATAGCCAATTAGCTTCTCATGGTATCTTGGATGGGATCTGAGTACTGGGACAAATCTTGGTGGGTAAAAGGCCACACTGCCCTCATGGAATCACAGAGAGATGGATTTTTTACACTGTCTGTCTATCACAATCAAGTGGTCTTTCTGCTTGCCTAGTTCAAAGCATAACAGAAATAAAGCATGTCTCTTGTGCTCCTAATTCTCTATAGCTCTCTAACTGTTTCCATTCCACCTGCTGTCATGAAAGCTCTTTTAGAGTCAGAGCAACTTAGGTCTCTAAACTCCAAATTCAGGCTGTCCAGGATTAGCCAGATCACCTAACTCTGTTGCTTTATTTTACAGTGCCAAGCAAACTAGTCTTTAAGCAAATAGATTCTCATGCTAGAGGCATCAAAAGATTCAGGTGACATACAATGAAAATCTTTGTTTTTCAAGTCACCTATAGCATCACAGGTTTCTTTTCAGAAATTTCTTTTTTTTTTCCTTTTCAGAAATTTCTATTCAGAAATACTCCATAGTATAGTATCATATCAAAGAAACATACCCCACATCCATGTCTACTTATATATTGTCTTTCTTAGATTAGGCTTTTTAAACACAATGATAGGATATAGTACACCATGTTTTGTGTCTTATGTTCATTTGTTAGTACATAAAGAACTTGCATCTTTCCATGATGTACAATATTGCACAGTTTGAATGCACAATAATATATGCTTTCCACAGTTGGGGGAGTTGTACTCTTTGCTGCATTCTGATGTGAATGACCACATCTGAACTTCATTCTACAAGGGTGTGGGAGTATAGTGAAAAAAAATTCTCAGAAGTGAAGTGTTTCTTTTTTATTATTTAAGAATTTCACATATATATAGCTGTTTTGATCCAATCTACCCCCATTTCTTCCTCTGCAATTCTTTCCCTATGAACTCAGTTCACCTCCAGCTTTATGTGCTCTCTCTCTTTAAATTTTTGTATGTGTATAAGTGTTTTGCCTGCATATGTGTCTATGTACCATGTGTCTGGTGCTCAGGGAAGCTGGAAGTGGGTGTTGGATCCCTTGAGGTTGTAGTTACAGATGGTTGTGAACCACCATGTGGGTACAGGGAATCAAACCTGGGTCATCTGCAAGAGTAGCTCGTGCCCTTAATACTGAGCCATCTTTCCAAGTGCCTCTTTTTTTAAACCCACTAAGTCCACTTAGTGCTGCCTGTATGTACATGGGTATAGGGTCATCATGAGCAGCCTTTCAGGGACTGCATTCTTGAAGAAAAACTTACTCTTCCACCTGAATCAGCCATCAGTTGTCAGTAGCTTCAGCTAGGGTAGACCTTTATAAGCCTCTTTTCCTATCTATGCTAGGATTTTGACTGGCTTAATCTTAGTTGTAGGTCTGTGTCTGTTTCAAGGACAGCATGCCCACCTCATTTTGATTATAGTCAATAGTTTCCAGAAAGCCTGTAAGAATTCATACTCCTGGCAGTAATGGTTAATCCCACTTTCTCTCTGCCTTTCCCATCAGAATTCTTGTTGTTTTCTAGTTGATAAGTGAAGACATTTTGGTCTACTTTTGGTTTTGTTGATTATGTTTTCTGCTACTGGAAATTAAACCCACACCTGCATACGTTAGGCAAGTATTTTACCATTGAGCTGCCTGCTGCCTCCCCAGCCTTTCTTATACATTTTGGTGTTTTGTTTCTTCAGGTAGACAAGGTCTCTCTACATAACCCTGCTGTCCTGGAACTCTATGTAGACTAAGCTGGCTTTGAACTTGCAAAGATTTGCCAGCCTCTGCCACTTGAGTGCTGGCATTGCCTATGCCACTATGTCTGACCCTTTCCTGTACATTTTATTTTAGGCAAGGTCTTACTAACCTCACTAGGCTGACCTTGAATCCACTTGCTACAAGACTCTGCTTTTTTGGTGTAGTTTGGATGTATATTTTTCTTATTGTGAGTGAGTTTAACTTTTCGTGTTTCTGTTGATTCTGTTCCTTAGATGTAATGCCAGCCTCTGGAGGTTATAGAATTTCTAAACACTCAACTGTCACTGGCTATTAATGTCAAATTGTCTAAGACACTAGGCCTCTAGCTCCCTAGTCAGGCTTATGGTTTGTAGTGGTGGTAGGTAGGATGCTGCAGTCACATAAGTTATCAAGTAAATGTGTGAGTCAGATTAATGAGAACTTAACATCATTAAATGTGTGCTTAAAAGGCTGGATGGCGAGAGCTCAGTTGGCAAAGTGCTTACTGTGCAAGCATGATGATCAGACTTTGGATCCCCAGCACTCCTTTAAAAATCTGCCACAGGAGTGTAATCCTGATGCTATAAGATGTTGAAAGTACGAACAAGTAAACCCAATGGAGCTTACTGGCCAGATAACATAGCTGAAGTGATGGGCTTCAGGTTCATTGAGAGACCCTGTTTCAAAAGAAAATAAGGTGGAAGAGTGAACAGAGAAGACACAAGACACTTCTTCTCGCCTTGACATATGAGTGTGCATGAATACACACACACCCACACTGAATGCCAAAACCTTTAAGTGGTATTCTCTGAAGGATTATGTGCAACAGGTAATTTAAACCAAAGTGTAAGATTTGTGTAGGATACTGAAGGCTATATATTCTCTTTCAACTTAGAGAAGCTCTGGATGACTTGAGAGCAGATACCTGTGCTGGTTCATTTGCAGGACTGAAAATGTGCTTTGGAACTTTGACCTGTTCTTCTGGTACATGTGTAGTGAAAGACTGACACATCCCTAAGTATCTTGTCATATGTAAATGATACAGTGTTTCTCTCTTTAAATACTTTAAATATGATTTTCATATTGAATTGAAAGTAATTGAAATGATTGATATAATAATGAAATCTGACATTTTTCTCCAACATGAAAAGTTACAACTCTTAGAGAAAATGAGCACCTGGACATTATTGGAATTTTATTCAAGGTGGTATTTCTGTTCATTTGTGCCTCCATTGGTATTCATGGATTTATTAATTTCCTCCTCCTTGCTCATACTCCCCTTGTGATTTTTTTTGTTTCCTTTAGCCATCATGTGTTCAGTGAAACCAGATGGGATTCCTCAGCTATGCAGGACAGATGAAATTGGGGAGCTCTGTGTCTGTGCAGTTGCCACAGGAACCTCATATTATGGTCTCTCCGGCATGACCAAGAACACCTTTGAGGTAGGTTGATGGAGAAATTCCTTCCTTCAGCTCTTTCCCTGACTCTGGCCTCTAACAGCTTTGCCAGGTGTTCAGAAACAGACTAGAAACCTACTAAGATAATGATTTCACAAAAGAGCATCCATAGTAGTTAAACTGGTGGCTTTTTTCATACTCTATTTTTGTTTTTGATAATTGAGTTATCAGCATTATTCTGACCTTTTAACCAGTGTCCAGGAAATGAGGTTTTCATTAGTTGTTTTTCTCAGCTACAGATGAGTGATGAAAAACACATATGTGATAGGAGAATGTGTACATAGGTGTGTAGGTAAATGTCCTCACTCAGGAAGTCAGCTGGCCATTCTGCACAATCTTGTAGCATAGACTAGACTTGGCTAGGTGTGAACTCAAGAGAATCTGAACAAATGTGCACATTAAATAATGATTTCATTGGTACAGTGAATATGTAAGGTATGTGGTGACAGATCATGGATATAGATATACATATAGTGTGTCGATATGTGTTGTACATATGTGTTGATATGTGTTGTACATGTGTTATACATGTGGGATATATGTAAAATGTGTGGTATACACATGTGTGACTGGTGTACATAGATAACCTGCTTTATGTAGGTGATGAACACAGTAAACAGAGACATGAAAGGAGATAAGTCCACAGGTTCAGGTGTCTTGTACTGTATCACGGTATTCTTAGAGCTTTCTTCTTTTTCTCATATGGTATCTAGCCTTAGGATTGACACACTATTTCACTGATTCATGAGTAGAACAGATTATCCATTCTGTTCTACATTGATCTCAGAGTAAGCATACATGTGAATATGAACTCAGATCTCTAAAAACCTTGGAACTGGAGCTGAGTGATCTAAGTAGAACTTTCCTTTTCTATGTGATTATCTTCAAAGTTGAAGGAAACAAGATTTGTATTTTGGACTAGCTGTGCTCCCTTTACATTTTCCTTTTCAGCATGTTTTTAATAAGGAAAAGTAACATTTTAGTGAATAGGAATCAGTTACTGCCAATATATGTTATTTAAAAATGTACCTCAAGTCTCCATTAATCACTTACACCTGGTATTTTAAGCATAGTGCAATAATTTATGGTGCTGCCTGTCTGGAGACTCAGCCTGTGAGAGGAGATTCCTGTAGCCCTTGCACATCACCCAGACATGCAGAAGCAACAGAACTTTGCTGAGCCTATAGGGAACACAAGAGAAAAATGTGTATCATTGTACATTAGTTACTTTTGACCTGCCTATAACTACCTGACAAAAGCTACTTAAGCGGGGAGAGTTTATTTTGGTTATAGTTTGAGAGTACAATCCATCATGGTGGGGAAGCCATGGTGGCAGGAATGTGAGATAGTTTATCCAATTACACCTAAGGTCAGGAAGCACCAAGAGATAAATGTCAGTGGTTAGCTTCCTTTGTATTTAGTCTAATCCTTAGCTCATGGAGCATATCACCCACATTCAGACTGGGTCTTCCCTCAGGTAAAGCTCTCTGGTATGACCAGAGTTGTGTCTCCTAGGTGATTCAAAATCCAGTCTAATTGATGACAAAGATTAAACAACACACCATGTTCATAGACTGTCAAACAGAGTCACCATGACCTCATGCTGCAGAGTTATTAGAGGTAGGGAAGTAAATGTGATCTCTCTCTAGAGAAGTAGTGAGACTATAGACCCTGCTAACCCTTTGAGTTGACCTAATTACAGCCTTGTTTCCCTAGGTATTTCCCATGACGAGCTCTGGGGCTCCAATCAGTGAATACCCATTCATAAGGACAGGTTTGCTGGGATTTGTTGGTCCTGGGGGCCTTGTCTTTGTGGTGGGTAAGATGGATGGTCTGATGGTAGTCAGTGGACGAAGACACAATGCCGATGACATCGTAGCCACAGCCTTGGCTGTAGAACCCATGAAGTTTGTCTACAGAGGAAGGTTAGTGGTACTTGTCTGCTAATTAAATACTTATTTTTAGTGGTGTTGGTTTCCTCATTAGAGTTACTATTGCTGTGATGAAACACCATGATGTAAAGCAACTTGGAGAGGAAAGAGTTTAATTGGCTTACTCTTTCACATTACTATTTATCATTAATGGAAGTCAGGACAATTACTCAGAGCAAGAACCTGGGGGCAGGATCTGATACAGAGGCCATGGAGGAGTGCTGCTTATTGGCTTTGTTGCTGCTTTTTTTTTTTTCTTCAAAAGAGAGAGGGAAAAGAGTCAGAGACATCTGCCACTCCTACTATTGGGAGTCCCACAAGAACACCAAGCTACACAACCATAAGGTATATGCAGAGGACCTAGCTCAGACGCATAAAGGGTCCATGATTGTTGCATCAGTCTCTGTGAGCCCCTATGAGCCCTGCTTAATTGATTCTGTTGGCTGTGTTCTCATGGTGTCCTGGTTCCTCTGGCTTCTGCAGTCCCCACCCCCTGCCCCTTCTGCAGGGTTCCCCTGGCTCTGCCTAGTGTTTGGCTGTGGCTCTCTGCATCTGCTCCCATCAGTTGCTAGATGACACTTTTCTAACGACAATTGGACTAGTTACCAATCTCTTAACTATAGTAGAATATCATTAGTAATTATTTCATCGAATTTTTTCACCAGTTGTATTTGGTTCTATTCTGGGTCTCTAGGCTGTTTGTTCAGCCTCTGGTTCCTGACCATCCAGGCAGTGTCAGACATGGGCTTCCTCTTGTGGCAAGGGCCTCGAGTTGGGCCAGTCATTAGTTGGCCACTCCCACAGATTTTTTGCCAACATTATCCTAGCACAATTTGGAGGGAGGACAGATCATAGGTTGAAGGTTTTGTGACTGGAATGGTATCCTGGTTATAGAAAATGGCTAGTTCAGGCTCCATATCCCCCATTGCTAGGAGCCTTCACCAGGGTCATGCTGTGGGATGTTCTGTATGGCAAATGTGTTGCTGATTAGTCAATAAATAAAACACTGATTGGCCATTGGCTAGGCAGGAAGTGTAGGCGGGACAAGGAGGAGAATAAAGCTGGGAAGTGGAAGGCTGAGTCAGAGAGACACTGCCAGCCACCGCCAGGACAAGCAGCATCATGTGAAGATGCCGGTAAGCCACGAGCCATGTGGCAAGGTATAGATTAATGGAAATGGATTAATTTAAGCTGTAAGAACAGTTAGCAAGAAGCCTGCCACGGCCATACAGTTTGTAACCAATATGTCTCTGTGTTTACTTGGTCGGGTTTGAGCAGCTGTGGGACTGGCAGGTGAGAGAGATTTGCCCTGACCATGGGCCAGGCAAGAAAACTCTAGCTACAGGGTCATTCTCAAAGATTACAGGGAGTTTCCACTGCACTGGGTTTCCACACAGAGTCCCCCCATAGCCCCCCAATTCCAGTCTTCTTTTCCATTACTCATTCCCCACCCCACCCCCACCTGATCCCTCCTGTTCCCATTCCTCACCCCCAGTCCACTGGAAAAACCTATTCTATTTCCCCTTCCAGGGAGATGCATGCTTCTCTCACTTGAGCCCTTCTTGTTATTTAGCCTCTCTGGGTCTGTAGATTGTAGCATGAGTAATCTTTACTTAATTGCTAATGTCCCGTGATGAGTGAGTACATACCATGTTTATCTTTCTGGGCCTAGGTTACCTCACTCAGGATGAATTTTTTCTAGTTCCATCCATTTGCCTTCAAATTTCCTGATGTCATTTTCTTTTAACAGATGAGTAATATTCCATTGTGTAAATATACATTTTCTTTATCTATTATTCAGTTGAGGGGCATCTAGATTGTTTCCAGTTTCTGGCTATTATGAATAAAGCTACTATGAACATAATTGAGCAAGTGTCCTTGAGATGGGATGGAGCATCCTTTGGATATATACCCAAGAGTGGTATAGCTGTGTCTTGCAGTAGATCGGTTTCCAATTTTCTAAGGAACTGCCATTTTGATTTCCATAGTGGCTGTACAAATTTGCACTCCCACTAGCAATGAAGGAGTGTTCCCCTTGCTCCATATCCTCACCAGCATGAGCTGTCACTTGTATTTTTGATTTTAGCCATTCTGACAGGTATAAGATAAAATCTCAAAGTCATTTTGATTTGCATTTCCCTGATGGCTAATTATGTTGAACATTTCTTTAAGTGTTTCTCGGCCATTTGAGATTCCTCTGTTGAGAATTCTCTGTTTAGATATGTACCCCATTTTTCAATTGGATTATTTGGTTTATTGACATCTTATTTTTGAGTTCTTTATATATTTTGGATATTAGCCTCCTGTTGGATGTGGAGTGGTGAAAATCTTTTCCTGTAGTAGGAGATTTTCCTGTGTCCTGCCAGGTCCTGCATCTGCTCAGACCCAAGTAAACACACAGAGGCTTATATTATTTTCAAACTATATGGCTTAATGGTTCAGGCTTCTCGCTAGCGCTTACATCTTAAATTAGCCCATTTCTATAAATCTATACTTTGCCACATGGCTTGTGGCTTACTGATACTTTTATATCTTTCTTCTCCTGGTGGCAGCTAGCAGTGTCTGCTGACTTTCCTTTCTCCTTTCATTATCTCTCTTGGATTTTCCCACCTGGCTCTATCCTGCCCTGCCATAGGCCAATGCAGCTTTATTTATCAACCAGTCAGAGCAACATATATTCACAGCATACAGAAAGACATCCCACAGCATTTTCCCATTCTGTAAGCTGTGATTTTGCTCTATTGATAGTGTCCTTTGCTTTATAGAAGCTTTTCAGTTTTATGAGGTCCCATGTATTTATTAATTGTTTATCTTAGTGCCTGTGCCATTGGTGTTCTTTTCAGGAAGCTGTCTCCTGTGCCAGTGTGTTCAAGGCTGTTCCCCACTTTGTCTTCAATCAAATTCAGTGTATCTGATTTATGTTGAGGTCTTCGATCTACTTGGACTTGAGTTTTTGTGTAGGGTTATAGATATGTATCTATTTGTATTTTCTACATGCAGATATCCAATTTAACCAGCACCATTTGTTGAAGATGCTTTCTTTTTTTCTTTTGTGTATTTTTGGCTTCTTTACCAAAAATCAGGTGTTCATATGTGTGTAGATTTACATCCGGTCTTTGATTCCTCTAAGTGCAGCTTTCATTGTGCTCCATACATTATGCATTCATTTTCATTGAATTCTAGGGAGTTTTTAATTTCTTTCTTTGTTTCTACCTTGACCCAGTAGTCATTCAGTAGAAAGTTGTTCAGTTTCCATGAGTTTGTAGATTTTTGTGTTGTTTTTGAAATCCAGCTTTAACCCATGGTGTCTGATAGGATGCAGAAGTTTTTTTAAATTTTTATCTGTTGATAATTGCTTTATGACCAAATATGTGATTAGTTTTGGAGAATGTTCATGAGGTGCTTAGAAGAATGGGTATTTGTGTGTGTGTGTGTGTGTGTGTGTGTGTGTGTGTGTGTGTGTGTGTGTGTGTTTGAGTGAAATGTTCTATAGAAATCTGTAAGGTCCATTTGGTTCATAACATCTGTTAGTTCCATTATTTCTCTGTTTAGTTTTTGTCTGGATGACCTGTCCATTGGTTAGAGTGGGGTATTGAAGTCTCACACTACCAATGTGTGAGGGTCTTTGTGTGATTTAAGTTTTTCAAGTTTTTCTTTTATAAATGTGGATTCCCTTGGTTTTGGAGCATAGGTGTTAAGAATTGAAAGATCACTGGGCGGTGGTGGCCCATGCCTTTAATCCCAGGACTTGGGAGGCAGATCTTTGTGAGTCCAAGGACAGCCAGGGCTACACAGAGAAACCCTGTCTTCAAAAACCTTAAAAAAAAAAATAGAAAGATCATTTTGTTGGATTTTTCCTTTGTGAATGAAGTGTCCTTCATCTATTTTGATTAGTGTTGGTTTGAAATCTATTTTGTTAGATATTAGAATGGCTATACCAGCTTGTTTCCATTTGCTTGGGAAATCTTTTTCTATCTCATTACTCTGAGGTAATGTCTATCTTTGATGTTGAGGTATGTTTCTTGTATGTAGCAGAAGGATGGATCCTGTTTTCACATCATTCTGTTAGTCTGTCTTTTTTATTGGGGTATTGAGTCCATTGATATTGAGAGACATTAATGACCAAGGATAGTTAATTTCTGTTATTTTGGTGGTGGTGGTGGTGGGGGGGTGTATGTGTATTTGTGTGTGTGTGTGTGTGTGTGTGTGTGTGTGTGTGTGTGTGCGCGCGCGCGCGTGTGCACGCATGTGTTTTCTTACTTTTGGTTTTTCTGATATGAGATAAATTGCTGTGTTTTTGCAAATGTAGTTAACCTCCTTGGGTTAGAGTTTTCCTTCTAGTACCTTCTGAAGGGTGGATTTGAGGCTAGATATTGTTTAAATTTGACTTTATTTTGGAATATCCTGTTTTCTCCATCTATGGTGATTGAAAACTTTGCTGGGTGTGGTAGTCTGGGTTGGCATTTGTGGTCTCTTAGAGTCTTCAAAACATCTCTCCAGGCCCTTCTGGCTTTTAGAGTCTCCATTGAGAGGTCAGATGTAATTCTAATATATCTGCCTTTGTATGTTACTTGGCCTTTTTCCCTTGCAGCATTTAATATTTGTTCTTTGTTCTGTGTTTAGTATTTTTATTGTTATGTGGCAAGGGTGTTGTTGACTTTTTTTTCTTTCTCTTTGTGTCTTTGGGGGCCTGCCACCCAGCTCCCAAATAAATCACACATGGAGGCTTATTCTTAATTATGAATGCCTGGCCTTAGCTTGGCTTGTTCCTTGCCAGCTTTTCTTAACTTCAAAATAACCCATCTGTCTTTTGCTGAGGAGCTACTGACAGTTGATGGCTAACTGCTGAGAGATGCAGGGTCATTCTTCTTTTTGGAGGGGGTATCCACTGGCAGATTACCTTAGCTTCAGTGACTGACCAATACCCATGTGTATATTGGCAGCACTAATTGGACTCAGTTGATTATTTTAAAAAAATGAAATGAAGTTGGGAGAGAGATGTGTTGTGGGTAAGGAAGGGAGTTGGAGAGAGAGGAGAATGGTGGATATGAGCAAGATACATTGTATACACACATGAAATTTTCAAAGAATTGAAAAAAAACATTTGAGGGGCAGAAAAAGGAACTGGAAGACAGGAATTGATTTTTCAGCTTTTTCTTTGGGCCGCCAGCTCACAAACAATGACATAGAGACTTATTAAATATGAAAGCTCAGCCTTAGCTTAGGCTTGCCCCACTAGCTCTTATAACTTAAATTAACCTACTTCTATTAGTCTATATTTTAATGTGGCTTTTTACCTTTCTTTCATTCTGTATGTCTGACTCCCTCTATGTCTCATTGGTGTCTCTTGGGCTTAATTTGCACACCTAGATTCCTCTTCCTCTTCCTTTCTCTCCACAGAAATCCTTCTGCCTAGCTATTGGCCATTCAGCTCTTTATTACACGAATCACAGCAATACATCTTCACATACTGTACAAATATCCCACAACATTTCCCCCTTTTTGTCTAAATAAAAAGGAAAGGTTTTAACTGTAATATAGCTATAAACAATAAGAGCAGTTATCAGGTATTGTCTAAATAAAAAGGAAGGGTTTTTAACTCTAACATGGTAAAACTATGTACAACAAGAACAATTATCAGGTAAGAATTACATTTACAGCCAGGCAATGGTGGCACATGCCTTTAATACCAGCACTCAGGAGGCAGAGCCAGGTGGATCTCTGTGAGTTCAAGGCCAGCCTAGTCTACAGAGCGAGATCCAGGACAGGCACCAAAACTATACAGAGAAACCCTGTCTCGAAAAACCAAAAAAAAAAAAAAAAAAAAGAATTACATTTTCAATATCCAGTCCATTTGTATTTGGCAAATTTGGAGAAATTACTCCATTATCTATTCCATGTTGGTGAGTCCAAAGTTTTATACTTAAACCATTTTTTATCATAACTTGTATTGCCATTCTAAAAATACCTTTTTAGACCTAAAAACATCTCAGATAAACAACTTAAAGCTTTTATGTTTCTCAACATTATAAACTTTACATCTCTTTTGTCAATTTCTTTTCTGAAGTTGGTAACAAAGAAAACAGTATAACTATCTATCTTCAACCCCCATCAGAGACCCAAGAAGGATATAATTTTACTTTGTCTTAGAGTTTCTATTGCTATGATGAAACACCATGACCAAAAAGCAAGTTGGAGAGGAAAGGGTTTATTAGGCTTACATTTCAGCATTGCTGTTCATCACTGAAGGAAGTCAGGACAGGAACTGAAACAGGATTTTGTCATGTGCCACCATTGCCTGGCTGTAAATGTAATTCTTACCTGATAATTGTTCTTGTTGTACATAGTTTTACCATGTTAGAGTTAAAAACCCTTCCTTTTTATTTAGACAATACCTGATTTAGACATTTCCTCAAATGAGGCTCCTTCCTCTCTGATGACTCTAGCATTTGTCACACAAAACCAGCAAACAGGGCAGGATCCTGGAGGCAGGAACTAATGCAGAGGCCATGGAGGGGTGCTGTTTACTGATTTGCTTCCCCTAGCCCACTCAGCCTGCTTTCTTATAGAAGCCAGGACCACCAGCCCAGGGATGGCACCACCCCCATGGGCTGGACCCTCCCTCAGTGATCACTAAATGATAAAATACCTTACAGCTGGAGATCATCGAGACATTTCCTCAAATGAGGCTCCTTCCTCTCTGATGACTCTAGCTTTTGTCAAGTTGACACACAAAACCAGCAAATACATACTTGAATAAACAGGAAGTGCAGAGCAAGCAACTTCCAAAACTATAGAAATGACAAAGACATCTGGCTGACTGGACAGCCACCCCAAGGTTCTTCTGCAACTTTGGGGCATCTATCTTCAGCCTACAGGCATGGAATATCTGATAGACTTTTCTGTGAAGCAGGAATTTCAAAGGACTGTCCTACTTTGTCTTGAAAAAGTTCAGCAGTCACCTTTTTTGTGCCCTGCTTGTCCAATTTGGACAGCATACTTTCAGCAGTCGAGGCAAAGGCAGATTCTTACCCAAATGACTAGCTTTGCCACATTAAAAGCAACCTCATATAGAGTTTCTTCAATGCCCACTGTTTTGTTTTGTTTTGTTTTGTTTTTGAAGTAAATTGGTGCTCCCAGGAGCAGACATGTCTTACTTTCATGAAAAGCCTTATGTTATTAAAACATCTTAAGTGACATATTTTGTAGATCTCTGAAGTGTTTGAAGACCACCAATCTAAAATATACTTCTGCTTAACCTTGAAAACATACCTAACATGACTACAAGTTTGATTATAATAGATGACTAACTACTAATCTGTATTATTTAATTATGCATTAAAATTTTAAATGAGTTGTGAAGGTACAATACCTTTAATAAGAGTAGAAACATATATACAGTATAAGAAAAATAACCTTAAATTTGTATCAATATACAAAAATCCATACCAATGTAAAATATTTGAGACTAGTAGTTGCATATTTTTAGTTTGAAAGTAGATTCAATAATCTACCCTTTAATCCTATCATTTCTATATCCTCTCTATTTCTTTTCAGAATGAGATCCCTGAATCTAATTTCTTTTGTTTAGTTTCCTCCTTGATCATGACCAATAACAACTTATAACCAATGCCCCTAAGTGATGACAAACATCCATAATCCACTGAAGGACAAAACACCATCCATCCCCACCTCTTGGGAAAGTGGTCATCATGTTCACTAGGTTGTTTCCTATTGTCTAGGGCACCAGCATCTTTGGGATACCCTGAGAAAATTGAGATAATGATCAAGACCTGGGAGACCTAGTTGTATTATTTTTTGTTTAGTCTCTGTGTGATGGGAAAGTGTAAAGCTTATCTGAAGTCTTGGCTGGATAATCTGTGAGGCCAGACCATCTCAGCTAACAGCTTTGAAGTTGTTCTGGATGCAGAATTTTGAGGAAACTGCAACAGAGACATTCTGAGAGGCTGGATTACCTGGGCTATTTGTCTTTATTGGTATCTGGTCCTTTTTTTCTGAAAACACATAAACTTTTAAAGGTAATGTGTATAACTGCATTAACAGAAGTATAAAATGTGCAGTATGCACAAGTCAATTAAAGATGATTTTTTTTGTTTTATGTTTGAGTGTGTAAAAGGCATCTGTTAACTTTGTGAGTTTGTTTGGACTGTATAACCAAACCTCTATCCATGCCTTATTAAAGTATAGCATGCATATAATAATAATTCATGAGGTCTCTGTAGCCAACAAGATTTATCATGTCTCATCCAATCTCAGAGCTGTTTTCATAGTAGAGGGATCAGCATATAAGTCATCTGTCCTCTAGTCTTTCTTGTTCTTTTTTTTTTTTCATATCTATAGTCAAGATTATCAGGAGGTCTCCCCCAATCAAATCTGATCTTCATTAATTTTGAAGAGAAAAATTAACTTGTTGCTTCCTATGGAAACAAAGGCATAACCTCTCCCCTAAACCCAACATATTTTCTGACTTCCATTTTGAAGTTAAGACATTCTTAAGATATATAGGTTGGTTTATTTACCATTTTCCATAATCCAATGTCTCTTAGCAGCTATTTTTTTTTACATTAGCATTTAAAAATTCAAAGTCAACAAAACACCATACCAGATCCGGACACCTTGTGTATTTCCCGTCTTTACATGACTTTAAAAATATATTACTTTGCTCTCTCTTTAAAGATTTTATTATTTTTAAACTATTTTTTTCCTATGACTTGTCTATACCCATTTTTTTAACTTTATTTGTTTAAAGATTTTCTCAGTCTGGACTGCTTTATTACACACCTGCATCCTTCTCTGACCATGTTAGCCACGCCTTAAACCTGCCACACATGGCTCTACACAATGGTGCTGGCTGGCTCAAAACTGCAAGCAGCAGCAGGGAGCTGCATCTCTGTATACCTCGGCCTGCCTGAGAGACTGTGGTACTAAGAAGCCTTGTCTGGCTCTGTGTGTGCATGTTTGAAACTTTTTTTAAAAGCTTTCTTTGGTCCTATGTGGAAATATGTGCCCTCACACTGGGCATCATATGTAACGAGTCTTTCTCTGCCCCGCCAGCCAGCTTCCATTGATGTGGAGACTAATGATTAATTATGAAAGCTTGGCCTTTAGCTTAGGCTTGTTTTTAACCAGCTCTTAGAACTTAAATTAACCCATATTTTTATTAATTTACATTCTACCACATGGCTTTTACTTCTCTTCCATTCTGTGTGTCCAACTTTTTCCACATCTGGCTGGCTCCACATCTGTGCCTAGATACATCTCAAGTTTCCTCTCTCTGCCCTGATGTCCTATCTCTCCTGCTTAGCTATTGGGCATTTAGCTCTTTATTAAACCAATCAGAAGGCATCTTAGGCAGAGACACATTTTTACAGTGTAAACAAATATTCCACAACACTGAATCTATTTTTGAAAGGGTAGGTATGTTATGGAAGTCTTCAGTGGTTGCATTTATATGTTGACCATACAAAGCAGGCAAATTTGAGCACAGAAGTTGCAAACAAACTTTCTGCTGCTAAGGAAAGGACTACTTTACAGTTCCCAGCTCAAGAAAGACTGATACAGGTCTCCGAATACTGGGCATTCTGCTGATCATACATAAATTCATTCTCTAGTCATAGCCAGCCTTTGGACAACTACACAATTGAAGTTACCCCCTGCTATAAAATTATACATAGAAAAAGTCACAAGATTGTAAGTTTGTTTGCTATTTTCTGTTGGGCTGCATTTGTAGCTGTTTTTGACTGCATAGTAATCTTACCCCAAAACCTTAAAGAGATGGCAAACAGCCTCCTAGTGTTAGTTGTGCATTGTTTCCCCTCACTCCCATGCTTTTCTCACAGTAGCTCACGTGTAGCAGTCTGGGACTAGTCTGCATCTGTGAAGGAATCCTGAGATTTATGTAATTAATCTTGATTACAAAGTTCTTACTGGCACAGGAGTCCTTGGAAGCAGGTCTTTCTCCTTTGCTCACCACAGGTTCCCTCTGTTCCTGCAGGATAGCTGTGTTCTCCGTGACTGTCCTTCATGATGAAAGGATAGTGATTGTGGCTGAGCAGAGGCCGGACTCCACAGAGGAAGACAGTTTTCAGTGGATGAGCAGAGTGCTCCAGGTAGTATGGCTGTGTCTTAAAGCTTTTAATTAGGTCCTTCTCATTCACTGTAGGATTGTGGCTCAATCTTTGTCACCCATTCCTTTGCCCATATGTCTATATTCTGTTGTTGAAACTACCTGATTGGAAATTCTATACAGTGTCCAGAAACAAGATGAACAGATCAAGGGCAGAAGTCAGGAAGTGCAAAACTGCTTCTTAGTAGTTATGTTAGAGGACAAGAAGCATGTGTTGTTACAATCATGAGAATATATGCTCTTTTCTCCAAACCCTCTTTTTAATTATTATAGTTTTCCAATAGCCCTATGTGAAATTATGCAACCTTTTTATTGTATAGTGAGAAAACCATCTCTTTCTTTGACTTTCATACACCCAGAGCACTGTTCATACCATGCATAATTTTATAATATATATTGTATACAATAGACAGTGGGGTTTTTTATAATTTAATTTTTATTGAAAATAGTTTTTTTTCATACAATATATTCTGGTCATGATTTTTCCTCTCACAGCTCTTCTCAGATCATCCCTACCTCCCTACACATCCAAATCCACATTCTTTCTTTCTCTCATTAGAAAACAAACAGGCAACTAAACACACAGACAAACACACATGCACAGAGAGAGAGACAGAGATAGAGACCGACTAGGACAAAAGCAAACAAAAGAAAAAGCACAAGAAATGCATACAGACACAGAGATACACACAGTTGTACACACTGAAGTCCCATAAAAACACAAAATTGGAAAGCATAATATATAAGCAAAAGACCTTTATGATTGAAAAAATGCCCAGCAAAGCATCATGAGACAAAACTCTCCAAACATACCATTGAGTTCATTTTGTATTGGCTATCTACTGCGGGCATGGGGCCTTGCCCTTAAGTATAGTTTATATACCAAGTAAGACTCTTAATGTGGGGATTTAACAAGACAACTCCATGTAGTTAAAAGGTTTATTTAGGGGTAACTTACAGCCAGTAAAGGGGTTAGTTACAGGATCCGGGAGAGGTGAGTTGCAGTCCAGCAGGGTTCTCTGGAGAACTCTGACTCTGTTGGCCATCCAGCATCCAGGATCACAAGGAACCAAGAAGGCCAGCATGTCTGGATCTCCTGTCTTAAGGGCTCCTGTTCCAGCCATGCCCTAGGGGCAGATCCTAGGTAGGCGTGGCCGTTACCAGCTGCCTCACTGGGGCTGTGTTTCAAGGTCAGAGCTGGAACAGCTACCCACAAGACTTTATTGGAGAAAATGAAGTTTTCTTTTGTGACTAATTTTTCCTTCGTTGGCATTTGTATAGACAAGACTTTTTTGTGCATGCAGTTATTTACAGAGGCTAGTTATAGTGACTCATCCCTGTAATTCCAGCATTTCAGAGGCTGAGGCAGGAGAATTGCCTCGGCTATAGTGTGTGGCTGTGTCTCAAAACAAATAAACAAAAAACTCAAAATGGAGAGGATAGGAGATGTAGCTCAGTGGGTCAAGTACTTGCTGTGCATGCATAAGGACCGGAGTTCAATCCCCAGACACCATGTAGAAAAGCCAGGCAAAGTGGTATGTACTTGTGATCCTGTTGATGGAAAGACAGAGACAGCCAGATCCTTGGAGTTCACCGTCCAGGCAGCCTAGTCAAATTCTGGGCCAGTAAGAGACCCTTTCTTTCTTAAAAAAGATAAATAACAGTAGGCAGCACTTAAAAAACAACACCAGAGGTTGTCCTCTGGCTTCTACACACATGTATACACATGCATTTGCACATGTACACATACACACATTTCCACACCCCCATACACAAACAAAAAACCCCTAAGTAAATATACTATGCACTTTTTCAGTTTATAGATCCTATTTTAATATGACTGTCTTTCTTATTTTCCAGGCAATTGACAGTATACATCAAGTTGGAGTTTATTGCCTGGCCCTGGTACCAGCAAATACCCTTCCCAAAACTCCACTTGGTGGCATCCATTTGTCAGAAACAAAGCAGCTTTTCCTGGAGGGCTCTCTCCACCCTTGCAATGTCCTGATGTGCCCACACACCTGTGTCACAAATTTACCCAAACCACGGCAGAAGCAGCCAGGTATGCCCAGTAGCCCTGCATGGTCTGACATAGCCTTGAGTGGACTCTGTAAGCTATGTCTTGTCAATAGCAGGCTTGGGAGAGGCTACATCCGTGAATACTGGTAATCTCTGCACTCATGTTCTCCACATGATGCACACTCCTAGGCAGTACGTTCTCCTCACAAGATATGTTTGCACCCCAAGGGCTGGGGTGTACCAGCTCTGCTGAAACAGTGCAGTCTACTCAGGTAGTCTGCACAGAGCGTGTGGGTAGAAGAGGTATGCAGCCTTCTCATATCACTTCCATTGGGGTTGATAATGCTCAGT
The DNA here is from genome assembly GCF_949786415.1 of Peromyscus eremicus. NCBI lineage: Eukaryota > Metazoa > Chordata > Mammalia > Rodentia > Cricetidae > Peromyscus > Peromyscus eremicus. Next base: position 50,560,828 of record NC_081420.1, on the reverse strand, counting down.
TGTAGCACAAATCTTAAAAAGGTCTTATTAATAAAAACAAACCCAACGCCAGTTATTGAGGTGAATGCTGAAAGAACAGAGAAGCAGAACAAGCCACAGCTTCCTCACCTTGCCAATTCCTCAGCTGATCCTATTTCCTCAGACTGGAAGCCTCTGAGTTCTCATCCAGAATGAATCTCAGCTGAACTGCTGCTAAAAGCCTAAAAGCTTAACTGAGTCTAGTTCCTGGTTCTCACGCTTTAAATACCTTTCTGCTTCTTGCCACCACTTCCTGGGATTAAAGGCTCTTGTTACCACACCTGGCTGTTTCCAGTGTGGCTTTGAACTCACAGAGATCCAGACGGATCTCTGCCTCCAGAAGGCTAGGATTAAAGGTGTGAGTGCCACCATTTTCTGGCCTCTATGTCTGTCTAGTGGCTATTCTGTTCTCTGACCCCAGATAAATTTATTAGGGTGCACAATATATTGGGGAACACAAAATCACCACACTCAGTCACCTGTTGGTAGCCCTAGACTAGACATACACCCCTTAGGTGGGATCCTTGTGTATACAACCTGGATAATTCACCCTGACAGGTTTTATGTGGCTAATTTAGAAGTGAAAGTGGTAGGCTATGGGATAACACTTTGAAACATGAGGAATTATTTATTTCTGACTGAGACTATTGTCTCAGTGTGTGACAGATTAGAAACACATTATCTTTTATCTGGCTTGCTTCTCATAGCTACTAAATCAATTGTGTACTACTAGATCTCACACACTTGTCAGTGAATTTATTGTCAAATGCAGTAAATTAGGAAGAAGGAACTCTCCTGCTAACTCAATAGCAGAAGAGCTGGTACATACTGACAAGACCAAAGCTAGACGAACATGATATTGTGTGTACCATATCCTCATTGTAGTCTCTATATGTGCTAATCTATTGGTTCTCAAGGGACCCCATGCAAAGCCTGCTCTTCATTGTACAGATGAAGAAGATGAGCTACAGAGAAATTGAGTTTTATCTAATGTTACATAGCTACAATGTTTTCAACACAGACTCTAAACTCAGGTGGCATGCTCTGTTCCTCAACATTACCCACCTTCACCCCCTGTTTCTTAAACCTAGCTTGGGATCTTTTACTGATACCTGTTAAAGAATTATAATGTTGGACAGAAGTCTTTAACAAATCATCCTAAAGGTGGATGATCTTTATTACCTCAGCTAGTGACTGAATACAGTGCCCTTTATAATAAACGTGCAGTCTACTTCTGAAGATCTCATCCTGGGTGCTCTTCAAAAGTGACCAGGTCTTGAGGTCTACACACTGCCTGCACATCTCCAGGACATAGATCTGTCAATGAGGCAGGTGGGTAACCTCAAATTCAAAGATTAAGAATGTGAAACTTGAAGTAGAAAAGTGATTGGCCAAACATATTGCTGGCTGAGGACTTGAATCCATGCCTTCAAACTGCAAACCCTTGCTTTTATTATCTCTACAACTCAGGATGTTTCATGTGGTAGGCAATGTGGAATTTATGCAGCTAAGTAGTGTGATCTCCCCTAGTGTAGTCATGTTTAAGTATGCAAAAGAGTATAGGAAGTGGGTGTTTTGTTTGCTTGGCTTTCCAGATACATTTGATTAGGTTTTCTTGTCGATATCTAATTTCACTCTTCTCTCCTTCTCTCTCCCCTCTCTTTCTCTCATCTCTCTTCCCCCATCTCTTTCTTAGACAGAGTCTTGGTATGTAGCCCAGTCTGGCCTTAAACTTAGAATTCTCCTGTCTCAGTCTCCCAAGTGCCAGGATTACAGATGTGTACCACCACACCTGAATTTTGTCTGTCTCTATTTTTTTCTTATGTTCTAGATCTCCTCTATTTCTTTTCTCCTTGAATATGTATTTTTTTCACTGTCCTTGGTCTATGTGATTTCTATGATAAATGTAGAGCTGTAGCTGACTAAAGTATCCACTTCTTTAAATTGTATACATATAAGTAATGCTTTAACAGGCAAACCTCAAGAAGATAGGAAGCACTGCTGTGGTGATATTTTAATTGTGCTGAAATGTGATTTTATAGTGTATGTCAATAAGTAAAATTTGCCTGGAGATCAAGGTCATTAGCGAGCCAGGAATAGAAGTCAGGTGGTGGTAGCCCACGCCCTTAATCCGATCACATGGCAAGCAGAGTCTCTGTGTGGTCAAGGACACAGCCAAGCGTGGTGACCCTTGAGTCTTTAATCCCAGTACCAACCATAGAGACCAGGGGGTCTGTACAGACAGGCAGTGACGAGGAAGTCATGTGGCTGGTCTTAGAGCTAATGAGAAGGCAGAACAGGAAAGCAATAAAATGCAAGACACACAGGAACAAGGTCTCAATCTTAGGGGAAGGACGACAGCAAATGGTAAGCTAAAGGGAGTTGTGGCTCTTGCTCTGATCTCTTAGGCTTTAACTCTGTATTTGGCTCCGTGTTTCTTATTTAATAAGACCATTTAGAAATTTGTCTACACACTGCCTTTCAGAGAGTATCACAGAAGGATGGAAACCAGCCTCTCTTATCCATACTTTCTAAGAACATAAATAACACTGGAAATGATGTAGTGCTTGCTCTTTGTAGGCATGTTGGTATCTATAGTGTTATGGTTTCATGTTTCTGTCAGTACACACTAACATGTCTTCAGTATCAAATTGAAGGTGACTAGACCATTTTTCTATCATTTTGATGACTTCAGAGGTGGAAGGTCTGGCCCTAGTGACCCTACTAGCAATAGTTCCCACAGCAAAGCCTGCCAGTTCAGTACCACATGAAGCCTTGGGATAGCTAAAGATAGATAGATAGATAGATAGATAGATAGATAGATAGATAGATAGATAGATAGATAGATAATTATTTGCAAGTAAATAACATGGTTTCATAATGACTGACCTCACCTGTTCAATCTTAAGAAACTAAGTAGTTGGGAAAAATCAACCCATGGGAAAAGACCTTGATCTGAGGCTGGAGCAAAGGTCAGGACACCCAAAGAAACATGCTTTTATTAGTTATAGAGGGAAATGGTTGTTTTAATTAATACTTTAATACTGTACCTACTCAATAAAGCTGTATGTGATCATTAACTCAAGGAAGAATATATATGTGTGTGTGTGTGTGTGTGTGTGTGTGTGTGTGTGTGTGTGTATGTATGTATATACATATATGCACATATATGTGTGTGCAGGTTTGGTAATATAATTGTGTCTCCAAAACACATTCTTTTTTTTTCTTATTTCATTCTGCAAATAGAACCCAGGGCTTTACAAATGCTAAGCAGTGTCTTGTCTCTTTTCCTCTGTCATTTTCTTTTTCATCCTCATTTTCTATATATATTGCAAGGGAATTAAAGTAGATGATTCCAAAGGCCCCTTTTGAAGAAATATTTAAAATTATTCTGAACTGATATGCTACTAGCAATGAGACCAAACATTGACTGTAGCCAAATATGAGTAAAGATTTTGCTATGAGCTACAAATAGAACCCTTAAAGTACAGATTCATAGACAACAAAATTGTTTTTAATGGGCAAGTTAATTGTTCAATTAATAGTAGTGTATAATGTTATTAAAAACCTGAGCACAGAAGTGTTGAAAGACCTTTCAGCTATTGTAGAAACTAGCAATAATTCTTCAACAGTTACCAGAATAGACAAAAGTCCACAGTTACAGCTTACCTCAGGATGTTCCATCAGAATAGCTAAGAACACTAAGGAGACCCATGCAGAGGGTCCAGCACAAGAAGGGAATGATGTTGCTTCTCTTTCAGAATTGTTTTGCTAGTGTCTCAGATACGAGATTTACACTGTCTTTGTATCAACTGGTCAAGCATTGTTTGGTCGGAATTCAAGAATACTGGTGATATTCCTGCTAGCTTACAGATACACAAATCTGAATGGAAACATAGAGTATTCATGAATCTCAAGTACACACTTTTTAGGGTGTATCTCAGTTTGATACTTTCAGATTATGGGACAGCAATTCTCTATAAGAGCATTTCATATATCCCACCTCACTTCAACCAGGAGGACTATCATAAATTTCTGCCAAGAGATTTTATAAAGAAATGCAGCAACAAAACTTGGAGTCTCTAAGCATCATTTGGGAAAACTAAGTGCATAACTGTATGTGAGGAGAAAGTGGCATAAGGTCCCAGACTCCGCCTTGAGAGAACACAAGCAGAAGCAAACCTTAGTGAGGAAAGAGTTCACAGATATCAAAGGCATCCAAAGTAAGGCTTTTTGCAGACCCTTACGTCTCTTCAAAATACTGTTCACCTCCCTAGCTTGAATTCTCAAACTCATAATGGAGTCACCTTTAAACCAGGTAAGCAGGGTTTCAAGTTAGCTATTAGAGAGAATGTCTTGCCAGGCCTCAGTCATCAAGGAAAGAACATTAAGATACATCATTAACAAATAGTAAAGGTAGAAAGCAAATGGCTAATGAGTGAGGATTCAGCTCCAGGAGAGATTAATGTTCTTGCATAAAGCAGTTCATGAATGGACTTCTCCCGCAGCCATCACTCCATTCATCCAGCAAGTAGAACATTACCAGATTTGAGTGTTGTTTTGTTAAATGTGAAAAAAGATTTCTTTTTCATAGTGCTTTGGGAAGAACCAAGAAAAGAAATTTAGTCTGCCCACAGTTACCTTATGGGAAAACTGGTAAATGCTTAAGCTGAGTATTTGAGACAGTCTAACCTCATACCAAAGGCACCAGCAGTTAGAATCCCCAAAGTCTATCACACATTCATCTCTTCTCAATTTCAACCCACCTTAAAGCACCCCACTTTCTCCAAACTGAGTATTTTCTGGCAAACTAAATTCAGCATGGACCACTGCATGTCTGTAGAGAAGGATGAGTGGCCCTGTACTAAACTTGGACAGTCAGCTAAAGGATGAGCAGGTACTGGAGTGCCTTATGATCTGAGTCAGCATTCCAAAAGGTTTTCAAGGGGAAGCCAGAATAATGGGCATTGTGGTTGCCATGGTAACTGACCTATTCTATACCTTGTTTTCTGCCACTTTTATCCATTGAAGTGAATCTTATCTATTTTATATGCCCCATGATCTCCTGGTTGAGCTGCAAGACACTCTCAGCTCTTTGTGTATAGTAAATAATGCATGTGTCTTGATTGATAAACATAGAACTTAAACACCAGACATTTAAATAGCAATTTGGCTTACCAGTTATTAACTTAAATTTCATGAGACCAGAAATTAAATACAAGTTGATTATGCTGCCTTTGTTACTTTATGCTGCAATTTTTTCCTATTTGTTTGTGGTGTGTTTTGTATGCACAGTCACATGTATGGGTACACTTGTGTGTGCAGTATATGAAAGCTCAAGGTTTGATGTGACATGTCTTTAATCATTCTTCACCTAATATGTGGAGGCAGGGGCTCTTGCTGTATGCAGAGCTTGTTGATTCAGCTAATCTGTCTAGGCAGCTTGTTCAAAGCTGTCTCTGCCCCTTTATCTGCCTTCTGTGCACTGAGGTTACAGATGGGCCACCACACCCACCTAGCTTTTGATAGTGGTTCTGGGGGGGGTTGAACTCCACTGCTCACACTTGCATAGCAAGCACTTTACCCACCAATCCATCATCTCAGTCTTTATACTGAAATTCTTTTATTAAATATCTTTTTCCTCTCCCTTCTCCTCTACCTCCCCCATTTCACTCACACACAGGGGGGAATCTAGAATGGCTAACCTTTCCCTATTAAATATATATTCCTTGGTTTGTGTGTATGCCTTTAATGAACTATGTGAGTAATTAGCATGTTAGGGTTTCTAACAGTCAAAAAATTTAGTTTCTACAGTTTGTTAAGAAATTTCTGGACCATCAAAATGGCTTAGTGAGTAAAGTACTTGATGCCAGTCCTGAACCTGATTTCGATTCCCCCAGGACCCACATGATGGAAGGAGAGAACTGACTCTAGCAAGTTGTCCTCTTGCCTCTACACTCATACCATGGCATGAGTACATGTACTGTACGTGCACAAGTAAATAAATGTAATAAAAATTTTTACACAAAATATTTTTAAAAAAACATCCTCCTTTTATAATTGAAAAAGTGAAGGTATCAGAAACATGTCTGATGTTTCTCTTTCAAACTGCTGTCTTAATCTAGAGAAAGAATGTTCATTGAGTTTGTAACAGTGGAGTAAAAAGAAACTTTCATTTTATAGTGGCTTCTGAGTTTACTCTTCTACATCTCATTGTACACCTGATGGAAAATCTCAGACCTCATTGGTCAGTAAAATCTATGAATAAGTGATTATCTATCATGTCCCTTCATGATAGTTTTCTGAATCTATCCCAAGAGGTAAATGTGTTATAATTTGCTTAGTTTGAGTCAACCCTCTTTATAAGTCCTAATACCAAAAAACAAGAAGAGGTATAATCCAGAAGTCTTTCTCAGTGAAGTGCACCCTGGTTTTATATTCTGTATTTATCCTCTTACAACCACATCTGAATATGCATCATCACCTATTATTAATGCTAGACAATAGAAGCATCAGCTACGGAGTGCTAAGTTCTCTATGTGTTGAAAATATCACTCCTATGTAACCTCATTCAGGTTTGTTCATTTTGGCCATCAGAAACACATCAATGATTTCTTTGCTATCTTTTAAAATAAGAGCGATTCAAAGCTGGGTCTTTCAAATTTCTTCCCTAGGTTAATTCTTTATTAATTGTCTAAGAGTCCTGTTGAAAAGAATTTCACTTATGTCTTTAAGGTTATTCTTCTCTTTTTTTTCCCAGAAATTGGCCCTGCCTCTGTGATGGTGGGAAACCTGGTGTCTGGGAAGAGGATTGCCCAGGCTAGTGGCAGAGACCTGGGTCAGATAGAGGACAATGACCAGGCCCGGAAGGTGAGAACCGAGGTCAGAGCTCATATTATTCCCTTGACTCTAGAGCTGTGTTAACTTTAGAATCACAGAGTGACTATCCTGAGTCCTTACTATGTCAGTTCCATATCTAATACTGATTTCCCATCTTTGATGATACTACCCCATTTCACAATGGAGATTCATAGTCTTATAGGGGAGAATGTCACAGGGTACATGAGGCTTTAGGAAATTTCATCGTGGCACAGAAATGAAGAAATGATATCATCAATATGGGCAGGACTGAGGCAAATGTTAGGAAGCCATTGATCTTCATCATTTGTTTTTAAGTATCCCCTGCCAGCCCTGATGTCAAGCCCACACTGCCTCATGGTGGCCTTTGTGCACAGTTTTTGTCTTTGGGAGTTTAACAGTTAATCTCCTTACTGCAGCTTAAAGAGCAAGTATCTAGCTCCTCCTCACTGATGCAGCAAACACATAACTTGCCTATCTATTTCTGAATCACATTATCATACTTCATTTCTGACAATGCTTAGGACTCCCTGTTTCCCACAGCCCAAAGGTAGGCCCATTCAGTATGGCCTATTAAGGAATGTGACAAAATTATTTAAATATTGCCAGTGTAATAATGTAGAGCAATTTGTTCATTAAAAGAACTTACCATCACACTCCCCTCATTTAGTACATTTCTATTAATAAAAGGTGTTAGGGTGTTATATAGATATTTCCTGTATCTTCATGTGAAATGGGACTGTCCTTTTTATTACAGACTAAATCAATAAGATGCATTTAATAATTTATGTAATTTGCAATGCAGTTTAATACCACCAGAGAATTGGCATTCTACAATCACATATTTAATAGAAGTTTTTTAAAGTTAGCTAGATTATATTCTTTTTCTGAACATCACAGAAATCAACATTGCCTCTTCTGGCTGATCTTACCTATAGGGGTGATAGCTCTCCTCTTACTTGGGCTGACTTGTATGGAACTTGCCTAACCAAGGGTACTATAGCAGTCCTTGGAGCTATCAGGCTGAGTCAGGCTGAGTTGCGTTAAATTCTAAATAGCTGCAGGGGAAAAGCCAAGTATTTGTTCATTCTGTTGATGGTATATTTGTTTGACTTTTTCTTAAATGTGAATGTGTCCTTATGCTTCTATGTAGGAAAGCATGCACTTACACAATTTATTTTTGCTTAAATATTGATATTGCCTAGTACAGACTCTGTGGCATGATTCTAACATCCTTGTGTCATTCCAGTTCCTTTTCCTCTCAGAGGTCTTACAGTGGAGAGCACAGACCACCCCGGACCACCTGCTCTACACACTGCTCAATTGTCGGGTAGGCTCCAGAGCTCCAGAGCTCATATTTCCTAATTGCTTCCTTTAGTAGTCTGAACTTTTTCCTGGGAGGTCACCTCCTTTATATTACTCCCAAAGACTTCTTTTTCCTGTTTCTATGGTAAAATACTCTTAACAAAACCAACATATGGGGAAAAGGATTTATTTCTGCTCAGAGGTTGCAGTTCACCATTGTGAAGAAAGTCACAGCGTCTGGAGCTTAAGACAGCAAATCACACTGCATCAGCAGTCAAGAAGCAGAGAGCAAAGCAGTAAAAGCACACTTCTCAGTGCTCTCACTTCGTCCTCAATATTTCCCACCCAAAACTGAGGCGTTAATGGTATCTACAGTAGAGAACTAATACAGTCATAAGAGATAGTTATATTCTTATTCTTTTTTACAAGCTACCTTGTTTACATATAAATATGTTATAGTTGCAGGCTCTAGGGAATGTTTGAAAACCATTTCTACTTTATAAATTTTCTATTTAAATTTCACATTAGGAAATCAAACTCTTCATCCTTAAAAGCACTTAGAAGTTAGACTTTAAATATAGGAGGAAATATTAACAATAAAAGTTATATGCAAAGATCTAGTTTTGGTTTTTGTTGTTGTTGTTTTGTTTTTTGGCTTTTAGTTATGCTGTGGAACTAAAGTTTGATAAATAGACCATGATCTAGGACTTCTTGGTGGGTACAGATATCTGCAAGTCTGTAAATCTGCAGCTGTTTAGGATTCCTAATTATCAAAGTTTTGCTTTCTAGTTATCAGGATGTTTATGTGTGATTTGCGTCCCTCTGAATATATGTACTTGAACATCTTTCACCTTTCTCTGTCATAAAGGTCCTTCTCAGCTTGAAATTACCCTTTGTGGCATTGGCCATGATGGATCATCATATACTACATCTGCTCAAGACCTTATCCAGGGGGAGTTGTTAGAGACAAGGAAGAGCATTTCCCTATTGTCCCCCTGTTCTCTGAATGTTTAATGGCATGCCTCTCCTCTGAGGGGTACCCTGTGTTCACAGCCCATGGGCCTCCTCCTGCATATGGCCATTTGGTCAAAGTCTGAACTTTGAGAATTCAGTGACCACCTATCCATGCATCTAAAATGACTCCCCTTCCCCCCCCCCTTTTTCTTTATTTCAGTTTCATTACATTTTTATTTGTTTTTCTGTGTACTTGCATGAGTGTATGTGTGAAACAGTATGCTTCTGGAAGTCAGAGGACAACTTGTGGGAATCAATTTTCTCTTTTTCTATCATGTGGATCCTGGATATTAAACTCGGATCTTCAGGCTTATCAGCATGTACCTTTACCTGCTGAGCCATCTCTCTGGTCCCAGACTTCTTTCTATTTTTTATCTGAATTCATCTTCATCGTATAGATATAGACATGACTGCCCTTACTTCACACAACTATCCATTTTCATCTTCCTTCACATCTGTGATACTTTCGTTTCCCTTTAATCTTCCTTCTTCCTGGATTCTCCTGGCTCTCTCCATATAGTGTTTTTCCTGTAAGCTCCTCTTGACTTTCCTTTGTCTATAGCTTCTTCCATGGCTCTCCCTCTTCGAATATCGCCTCCCAAGTGATGTCTAGCATGTATGGTCTTAATTGTAACTTACCTCCTTTTCCCTGGGCGGGGTACCTTCTAAAATCTTTTAATGAGTATAATTTTCTCCCTTTCCTTAACTTCCCTAGCATTGCCATGGTGATTGTATCCTGTACAAACTGTCAACATTTACAGAGCAAGTTAGACCTGAATCACTTTAAACACCCCCCTTTTAACATTGCCTAATACCTTGCTCCCATTTTGATAAGATGAATAAATACCTGTGTTCAAACTTTGTGGACATCTAAGTCTAAGCTCACGAGGAAGTAGATTCTTGTAGACATGAAGATCCAAACTTGATGGACAGACTAGTGAAAACTGTATTGTCCTGCTTGTGCCTAACTATGAGGAAGATACCTCAGATACCTCCTTGGAGTGACATCAGAGTACGAGGCTTGACATCCAATCTGTGTGACCTTGTGTACATTATCCAGGTCCTTGAGCTCTGCGATTATAGTCATTTACTGTAGCAAAAACATTGAATCTATGGTAAAGTGTTTACTAGAAAATAACTCACATACTTTAAAGTCATTTCAACAAAAATAGCAGACAGTTAGGTACAGAAAGTTAGTTGTAGAGGACAAAGCCATGAATAAATTTACTTTTGCTTAGCATGCAAAAAGTGTGGGCCAAGAGTGCCTTCTCCTTTTATATGTGACCCATTCCTAACTCTCCCATGACCTGTGTGCAGTTTTATTCTGAGATGTCTGAAGGGTTACGGTATCTTCAGAAGGTTAAAAGTCAAGCAGCTGTATCCTCTCTATATATCTGGAGCAACTTAAAAGTGCTCAACCTGGGACATAGCAGCAACAGTAGCTCATGGTCACTACAGTACAATTTCCACTTAAATCATTGTGTTGTTCAGCCCAACAGAAAAACATCATAGGCCACATATGTAGTCATGTTTTCTAAATGCAGCATTAAAAAGAGTACAAAGATACATGGGAATTCATTTTCATAATGAATTTCTTGTGCTATGTCTAGGGGACCATCATGCATCATGTGTCACCTGCAGCTTTTCCAGTGCTTTCTACAACTCATTCTGCCTTGTTGTGCAAAGTATTTTTAATAATTGTGAATTTGACTCTTTTTTACTATCTTTCTTGGGTTATGGGTATTTTAAGATGATTGAAACACATGACTTCAGAGTATAAAGTTTAGTTCTCATGGTTGCCTTTGGTATCCATTCACGTACTTGCTTCCATGTGTATGTACACAAACATGTACCCTCCCATACATGAACACAAACACACAAGACTATTAAAGGGCAAGTGTCAATGTGCTTGTGTCACATTGTATACCCATTATATGGTAGAGCCATGTCACATTCAACCTTGTAAGCTGGGAAGGGGGAAAAGCAAGAAATAGAATAATGTCTCATAACATTATTGACATTCATGCTGCAAGCCTACAATGAGTTACTCTTCAGATAAGGGAAAGAGGTGTCTCAACACATATCACATCTCTAGTGGCCCAGTGAAGGATTCCAATGTTCAAGTGAAGACTGTTTATTCTTCATGTTTTTTCTTCAAAGAATGTGGTTCATTCAAAGCAAGAAAATTACCTATTTGGTGATCACCTCATCACATAGCCCCAGCTAAGGAACAAAAAATGATGTCAGTCCTACTATATGATAATCTACCTCTTTTCAATTTAGCAGCTTCTGAAGGGACTTGAGGGTAATACTGATGAATTTCAAGTCTCTATGTATTTTGGCTCCAGATCCTAATTCCCATAAAGTATGTTTCTCTCCTGAGCCATTATCACAGAGTGTGGTGGGTTAATTATTTTATTATTATGCCTCAGAAAATGGCAGAGTATTTTGGAAATTGTTCCAGAACTTCATCAAAGATAAAAGACAGCGTGTGGATTAAACTTCACATTTTGTTAAAAGCCTGTAGGTAAGAATTTTCAGGAACTAGAATTAAAGTATATTTTCTAAGGAATTATTGACTGCTGGTTGTCAGTCATCCAAACTTCTCAAATCTCAGAACCACAGAAAGGGAGGGGGCAAATAGTGGGCTTTGTCTTCCACACAGGTTATTGATAGGTGGTTGTATTGGTTCACTTCTTGTTGCTATAATAAAATCTCTTCAGCAGATTCATTTTATTTTAAAATGCTTTTGTTGGCTTACAGTACTGGGAATGCAAAGTTGAGAGGTCATATCTTATGATGGCTTTCTTGCTGACAGAATCCTGAGACAATACAGAGTGTCATGTGACAGGAGGAGAATAGAACTGTGAATATCTGTATGCTGGTCTCTTCCTCTTGTCAAAAATCCACCATGATTCAACCATGGAGGTTCCATTCTAATGACATCATGTAATAATCCTACTTTCTGCCTCCAAAGCTTTACCTCTAAACACCGTGGTCTTAATAAGTTTCCAGTGTCTTAATATTTCACACTGGGATTAAATTTTAACCCATTGTACTTTGGAGAAAACTCACACCATATCCAAACTATAGTAGGGATCCACTTTAGCTCCTCTGATAGTGGAAGAAAATTGATTAGAGATATTGTAGGTATCTTAGGTAGAGATAGGCATAGCATAACAGTAGGATGGCAAGGGACTCCCCCATAACAGGTAGATATTCTCAATAGGAACATATGGATACACTAATTCTGTGAGCTCTCTTCTGCCGGTATGCCATGAGGCTCATTCCCTGTGTATGACCATAGGTATGCTGCTTTTCCTTATAAAGAAACTGCCATACTCCAATGTCAGGAATGGGTTTGATGAGGAGACTTACCGTCAGCTATGCTGTTCATTTTTCCCCATAGCCACTTTGAAGAGCTCAATTGGCCTAAGTCCAGTTAGATGTGTGTTTTGATTCATGCTGACAGACATGTCCGTGAATAAATGCTCAGAGAAATGCTTAATCTTGAAGGCACCAAATTATAACTTTTTGTCTGTATTTCTTAGACTCATGCCATCTCATACACTTACACCTACTCCTACTCAGCATCTTTGCTGCATTCTGCTTTCTTTCTCACCAGTCTACTTTACACACCAGTTTCTGTTTTCTTCTTTTAATCTTCCTGTGATGCAAAGAAAAATGTGTGGGAGGAGAAGGATCAATTTAGAGACCTGCAAGCCAAGCATCTCTTCTATCTAAAACACCGGTCACAGCATCAGTGGATGTCTGAAGGCTGATTTGGCTGTGACCTGGGTGGCTCCACACTTACCCTGCCTTTCCTTGTGTCAGTTATCAGACAACAACTTGGCCTCATAGGGCTCACTGTGCATGTTTTTGCTAAATATGAGGTACTGGTGTATGTATCTTAATGCATCATAAAATATTATCTTGTACACCCATCCACATGTGTGTTTATGACATGGGACATTTGGTCCATACAACAGTTTTCCACATGGTAGCTCCTTCTATCAGCTACTTTAGGATCTTGCTTTCATACATATCTTTCTTTTATGAGTTTCAGTACCTAGTCTTGAAGCTCACTGTTTTCCTATGAGTCCCACAAGCTCCGGCATCCTTGTTTCAAACTACTTACTTTAATATGATATATTTAGCCTGAGATTGTTCATGATCACTTTTCACTTTCAGCTTCCCTAGTCTTTCTCACCCCGTAAACTGCTAGTCAGAATTGTCAGATGCTTTTAAAGGGCCTATTTTAGAGTAGCTGTAGACAGTAGTCTTTACACCTGTGATTGATGCAAATGAACTATACATTGTATCAGGAATTTTTTTAAGTTAGTTGAATGTAATTTGTGGAAGAGGGTTTACCTGCCCCTCCCCCCCCACACACACACATATACAAACACACACTTATTTATTTTGAGACAGGTTACTACAAGCAATACAGGATGTTCTCAAAGTTGCTGAATAGTCTAGACTGGCCTCTAACTCTAGATCCTCCTGCCTCAGTTTCCCAAGTTCTGGGACTGTAGACATTTACCTGCATGCCCAATTATAAATTATTCATTCTTTTCTTCACAATGGAAATAATGAATGACATACCTTTTGGTATTTCTCAGTTCCTATCCTGCACTAATGTTTCCTGGTAAGCCTCTTTCAAGGTATTTTTAGCCTAAAGATGTTTTCTTTTTGTTTTAACATATTTTAAAAAATCTACATGAACATATACTTAAACTGCCTAGAGAGCTATTGACAGTTGTTGGCTTTTGAGGAGGGACTGTCCATTTTCTTTTGATATAGTAGGATAAAATGATGAAAACATTATAAATATGACCATTATAATTATGGTTCAAAACTATGACTATATCAAAACCCATTGACCTGAGAATTCTGTGTAAATGGATTATATGATGCATAATCTGCTATGGTGAAGATCTCCCTAACCACCTCTTCTTATGATGCTCAGGGAACAATAGCCAACTCCTTGACGTGTGTTCAGCTTCACAAGCGTGCAGAGAAGATAGCTGTGATGCTGATGGAAAGGGGCCACCTGCAGGATGGAGACCATGTCGCATTAGTCTACCCTCCAGGTAAAACAGTAGGATCAGACCTGACCCCTGAGAGGTAGCAAGGACAGCTATGGGAGGAGGCACTTTGCTGCCCCCAACTATACTTGCAGAGTTGCTAGATTACTGCCTAGTATGTTCTCTGTATCTGTTTAGATTCTCACCAGGCTCATTTGCCTCTAGTTATTCCCACTCACAGGGCCTAAGCTACATGTTAACACTGCTTTAGAGAATTAAAGCAATACCTACCCAAACTTTTATATCTACATTTGATTAAGCTACTAAGGTAGTTCATATTATTGGTAGTTGTAAAGTTTTCAGTGCCTAGACATAATCATACCATTGAATAGTTATCTAGAGAAGTGACATATAAGTGAAACATCTAAGCTGTCTCAGCATCTTGTGTCTTAAAGAACAAGCCACAAGAAAGTAATTCCTGAGACTTTCCAAAAGGCACAGAGGAGGAGGAGTTCATTAAAGGCCTGTTTCCTTAACTGTCTGACTTTTCCCAGACTAGAACTTTCACTGAGAAAGAACAGTGGTGGTCATTAAGCAATGTGATTGGCTTCATGAGAGTGTTTCTGCTTTCTTCTTGTGTAGGAATAGACCTTATTGCTGCATTTTATGGTTGCCTGTATGCAGGCTGCGTGCCAATCACCGTGCGACCTCCACATCCACAGAACATTGCAACAACATTGCCTACAGTCAAGATGATCGTAGAGGTAACCAAGGCCTGGGTAGGAGGCTGTGGGCCTTTCACCTGCCTGTGCTCAGTGGCAAGCTGTGAGTCACAGACCTAAAGTCTCCTGGGGCAGCTGCTAGCTATGCTGTATATGTGGGTTTGCAATGAAAGTAATCAAATTGGAAATAGTCTGTCTCCAGGGAATTTATCATCTAGCTTTGGGAGTAAGATCTAAATTGAGCAACATAGAAGCCTTGGCCAGCTGGGAGCAGCTTTTGCAGTGCATTGACACTGAAGGTGCCTCAGACTGGCTCATAGAGAAGGCTTCATCATCAAACACAAAAAAGCAATTGGAATGAAAAAACAATGTGTTTTCTTCAAGTTCCCTTCTCAATCTAAAAGGTTGTTTTCTTTATTTTTAGAGTGTATATATGTACTTTGTTTTTATGTATGAGGAAGTTAAAAAGACTAGCGTGTGTGTTTCTCTTATGGGAAGCAGAGTCAAACAAGCAAAGCAGGGTCCTGGCCCCCTGCTAAATGTTCTTGGTAGCTGTGTGGGGAGCACTGCTAAGGAAGACACTCTTGCTAGAAAATACCTGCAATGCATCTGCATAAGTAGCCTTTGTGGAAATAGCACATGCTGAGAGAGAAGCTGCTCATGTTTTTCTTGGGTGTGAGAGTAATGCTAGGACACTGCTTAGCCTTAGGAATTCAGGAACCTAGCCTCCAAGCTTTGTTTGGGTGTATGGGACCATCGCTCCTGGCTTTGCCATACCCTAGCTAGAGAATGGTCTTCAGCTACTGGAAAAGGTCATCATCTTCCACCAAGAGTGAAACTTCAGCAGTGAGGCTCATGGAGCAATGAGGGAAAAAGAGAATACCCACTAAGCCAGCCACATTAGCTGAATCAGCTCTGGCAGATCACGGGTGATATTTGCAGCCAGATCAGCTCCACTTCCTCAGCTAACTCTTGGGAAGCTATGTACAGCTTCTAATCTATGAGGAACATTAGGCACATAAGTGATGAGCACTTCCCAGATGTGTCCATTTCTGGTGTACATTCATTCCTTCCCTTCTTGTCTCTGGTCCTCAGGTGAGTCGCTCTGCTTGTCTCATGACAACACAACTGATTTGTAAACTGCTACGGTCCAGGGAGGCAGCGGCAGCTGTAGATGTCAGGACATGGCCCCTCATACTGGACACAGGTCAGCACTTGGACTGACTTTCTACATGCATTTGTTTTTACAGTTTTTAGTGTAGGCAAGTAGACTGATAGCTTTGCTTTCCTCTGCAGATGATTTGCCAAAGAAGCGGCCTGCCCAGATCTACAAACCTTCCAACCCAGACACACTGGCTTACCTTGACTTTAGTGTGTCCACAACCGGGATGCTAGCTGGTGTAAAGGTGAGAAGAGGGGTCTGCCTAATGTGCAGACCACTGGTGGAAAACAGACAAGCCATGTACTGATTGTTCACTAATGTTATATATGATTGTGCTCCTGTAATGTATGGAGAGAGATGTGAAATGATTTTCATACAAGCTATGAAATATGTGACCTTTCAGTACCTGATAGCTAATTTCCAAATAATCTGGGGAAAGCTGGGGGCATGACTTATTCATACAGCCCTTACCTAGCATGTTCATTGCTCTGGATTCAATCTTCAGTACTGAAAAAAGAAAAAAAAATCAAAAACCTGTAGATGCAACCAACCTTCTTATTAAATAAGAAACACAGAACCAATGCAAAGAAGAAAGCCAAGAGGTCAGAGCTAAGAGCTAAAACCTTACCCTTCCTCCTGCAGTGGTCCTACCTCTCCGAACTCACTACCCCTGTGTTAAAGTCTTTATATAGAGTTCCTGTTCTGCCTTCTCATTGGTTGTAAACCCAACCACATGACTGCCTCGTCACGGCCTGTCTGTATAGGCCTCCAGGTTTTCCATGCTTGGTATTGAGATTAAAGGCATGTGTATCCAATAATGGCTATATCCCTGAACACACAGAGACTTACCCAGCTCTGCCTACCAAGTGCTGGGTTTACAAGTGTACACCACCACTGCCCTGCTTTCCTATGGCTTGCTAATAGCTCTGACCCCCGGGCAACTTTATTTATTAACATACAAATAACATTTTAATACAAATAAAATATCACCATAAAAACCTAACAATTTTTTCGTATTGTCACCATCTTAACTGCATACTAGAATACTATATACAATCTTCCTGCTTGCTGATTCTCTACTCTTCTTACTCTGTTCTGCATTTTTGTACTGCATTCTCTTACTTATGAAACTTGAACATAATCATAACCTGAAGATTGCTGCTTGGTGAAGCTACAGTGAGAACCTTTTGGCTATCAAAGGGTAGAACTACTGATGTCACCTAGAATCAGCATCCTCACAGTTCAGATGTCAGGGTCCTGCGTCTCAGGGTCTAAAGCCTTTTCCTCTCCATCTTTGCCTCTGAATCAGAATGGGACAGTTTGAGCCGGTTACCTGTTACTTAGTTCTCAAACTTGATCTCTTCAGTGGAATTAGAGAATGCACATCAAATTATCTAGAGTATTAAATAATTTTTAAAAAAAACTTCCTAAAAGAAATGTTCTGAAACCAAGATGAGTTAATTACTGTTATCCTTAAGTGAGCTTTGAGTTTCTGTCAGAGCCAAAATAGAAACCCATACTTTCTATTATTCTCATGGAGCATGGAAATAGGAACTATAATACTAAATTTTAATTTAATAAAGATACATCTACATGAAACAGTAGTGTGATCTATATGTATTACTTCCTGGTGACCCAATTTAATGTGTGCACCATAGAAAAACTCAAAGAAATGGGTAACTAGACATTCTTTCAAACTCCTACAAACTCTTAAAATGTTTTTCCAATTTTTGATGATCTATTTGATGAATATGTGAAGCAAAAGAACACTTACTTAACATCAGCAAAGCAAAATGGCACTGAGAGACAAATCTGCTTAGGACATGCCGTGTATTAGATCATAGTACAACCAAAATAAGTAGTACATAGGTTTGAGGCCGTCTCACATCTGATACACATGCATTCAGAGATCTACCTTTGGGGTTTCTCAGAGTCCTTTGCCTTTGGAAAAAATACTTCTTTATTCAAGTCTGAGGTTATCTAGTAAAAATCAGGAATTCACACTTCATTCCAGAACACACTCCCAAGTCAGGGCCCAAACTGGAATTTGCTTAGAGATGGAGGGTTTTATAGGGTTTATTTTATTTTATTTTATTTTGTTTTCTTTGGGTTTTTTTTTCCATGTTGTTGTTTTTCTTAACCTGTTTGTCCTCCTGTCACTATATTAAAACTACTCTCAAAACCTAGGGGACTTCACAGCTCCCAGCCAGGGAGATGTGAGCACCCTTCTCTCTGCTGTCTTTATATAGATCATGTGTGGCAAAATGCTGGCAGACCTTACAGTTACCCCCTATGTCTGAACTTTCCACTACATGATAAACTCTTGAGAGTAGGCTTATCCTCATTATTTTTTTATAGAGAGAATCTCTTTGTACCTGAGGCTGGTATAAAATTCACTGTATGCCTTCAAACTTGCAGCAATCCCCTTGCCTAGGGTTCCCAAGAGCTGAGTAGTAGTGTACCACATCTGATTCCTGTTTTTGCTTTTGTTTTGTTTGTTTGTTTGTTTTTTAATCTCTAGCACTGACTACAGTGCCTTATAGAGTGACAAAGCAAGAACTGAGCATGGCAGCATTTACCCAATAAACAGAAGGTCTATTTTCTGGTTCCACATAGTGCTCTTCCCAGTGTACCTGGGCAGTAAAGGTTGCTTTGACCACTTACCTTGAGTGCATGGTAAGAGAATTTACTAACTGTGATTCAAAGAGTGACAGGACCTTAGAGGAACATGGTATAACTATAGCTTTGTTTCCCCATTAAAGAGATACTATGGATCTAAAAATTGTGTGTGTGTGTGTGTATGTGTGTGTGTGTGTATGTGTGTGTGTACATGTACATATACACATACATATATATCCATATATATTTTATATTCTAGAGTAACTTTTTCCATTATTGGAGTGAATTCAGCCAAGTAGATCCATAATACAGCCTTTCCCTGGGCAAAACTTCTGACAGTGAACTGACACTTGACAATAATAGGAATCCCCACCCTTCTTTCTTTTATATCTTCTGCTGAAGTGTTGAATGAATGGATTTGATTTCCTTGCCTGTGTTCTTTACTGGTTCTGTTTATAAATTAGCACTGCAGTGGCATGCTGCTTCACGTTTAACTTGTGACATATTTTTAAGCCATCATATCTGATACAGCTTTCTTTGTTTCCTTGACTTCTCAGAAGTCAGCTTGGTTCTCAAAAAAACAGTGATCTTGTTAGATACACTCTGTGGTGTTTCAGAATCTGTCACTTTGCTTATTGTACAGTATCTATTTCTGAGGTGGGAAGAGAGGAAAGGATTACAAGGAAAGAACTTTAAAGTCTTTCATGCTACGCAGAGACAGGGTTTGACTGCCATTTCATTGTGGAATGTTCATATATAGGAAGGACCTGAGGGTTAACAAGAAGGTTAAGGCTTTACTTCCAAAACTCACTTACATGATTTTCAGCACATTTTTTTTCACTTCTGAGCCACTATTATCTAAACATAAGCATGGAATTCCATGCTTGTGAAGTATAGGCACCTGTGTATCTTAGACAGGTGTTATAAGAGTTCCTGACCCTCAGGAAATAATAAGGCCCAATCTCCACTGCAGAGGTGGCCATGAAGCTTCATACCTTTTTCATCTACCTGTAGGCAGTTATGTGAACATAAGAATCCCTATTTGTATAATCTACTTTTTACATCCAAAGCATACTTTTTTCCATTGCTGGAGTTACAAAGAAGGTCAAGAAGTTTTTATTGTGATTTATTTGTTCAAAATGGAAGCTTTCTAAGTATAGTGACTCATACATGTAATCCACAAAACTTAGAAGGTTGAGGTAGGATTGCCACAAATTAAAAGCCAATTTAGGCTTTGAAGTGAGTTCCAGGCCACCTTGGATGACACATGTGAGACCATGCTTACTGTCTACCACTTACCTACCCACTCTCAAAGAAAGAAGAAAAGTAGGAAGATTAATGAGAACATCAGCATCCACCTTTCCAGAACAATGTGACCCAAACTTGCTATAGTTGTGTCTGTCCCTAAAAGTATCTTTGCGGCAATTAATGTGAATTACCATGAATTTAACACAGGCATGTTGTCCCACAGATGTCACTGGGT
Organism: Peromyscus eremicus; assembly: GCF_949786415.1. Lineage (NCBI taxonomy): Eukaryota > Metazoa > Chordata > Mammalia > Rodentia > Cricetidae > Peromyscus > Peromyscus eremicus. Next base: position 50,540,620 of record NC_081420.1, on the reverse strand, counting down.
GCTGGGTGTCCAGTCACTTATTTTTTGTACTACTTTCTGTCTTTCAGATGTCTCATGCAGCCACCAGTGCCTTTTGCCGTTCTATTAAGCTGCAGTGTGAGCTTTACCCGTCTAGAGAAGTGGCCATCTGCTTGGACCCTTACTGTGGGCTTGGGTTTGTCCTCTGGTGTCTCTGCAGGTGAGATTCTTCCTTAACGTCATTAAATTGATTGTTTTTGTTTTTCAAAGAAAAGAAACCTTATACCTTTCTTTCTGGATCTTTGGCTGTGAAGCTGAATGTAGAAACCCTGACCCTGTGCTTTTCACTGAGGCCCCATCTCAGGACCAAAGTATAGTAATGGTGGCACTTTTACTTTCTATAGTAATTGGATGACATTTTAAGGAAACATCCAATGGGTAGACTGTGCTTGCTTATGGTGTAGGGTGATGTGCGCTGCAGGCTAATGTTTTCTTACAATCAGAAGACTTATCAGATTTGAATCTGAAGCTCTTAACCCTGGAGTCATGCCTTCTGGGGGTTATCAAAATTCTCACCTCCTCTGGTCTTTTCCCTAATTTTACTCAGTGGTAACCTTGGGCTGTGGGGAGGTACAGAAGTGAGGATATGAAGCCTGAGCTGACCTCTCTGGTCACTGGACTCTGTCCTGCCACCAGCTTGGTAATGGCTCTTAGAAAATGTTTAGCAAATACTTTCAGAATGAATGAATGATAGGATAGAATACACAAATGGCTCTTTCCTGGCTCTTTTTTCCCCTGAATATACATGTATCTTTTCTGTAGACATTTTTGAAATACAAAATAAATACAGAGGTAAGTATGATGTCACACACCTGTAAGTCCAGCACGTTAGGAGGTAAAGAAGGAAGGACCAGGAGTTCAACTTCAGCCTTGGCTACATTGTAGGAGGAGGATCAGGAGCTCAGACCAGGTTTAGCATTGTAGCATGTTTGAAACCTGCCTAGAGATAAGAGAGCCTTTCTCAGAAAACAAAACTGAAGAATGTAGCTGTTAACAGTATCACTTAATCAGTGGTGGCCTTAGTAAGTATCCAGGATTAGCAAGATGGCGTAGTCTTCCAGGGTTTATTTTCTAATGTAGCATACTTTCTAACTAGTATTTTCTAGTCCATCTAAGTGTATAAAATATACTAAAGTAGGTACCAGTATTCTTGACCCAGCTTTTATGACTATCTACAGTTTCTCAGTTTTCTTTCCTGTTTTTTTTTTGTATGGGTTGGTTTTTGTTGTTGTTTTTGTTTGCTGTGTATTATTTGTTTTGTGTTATTGTTGTGAGTTGTGTTTTAATACAAATATAAAATTTTATCCATGACATTTATATGTATAAATTTCATAAATGTACATTAATACTGTTGTATAATTGAGGTAGTATTATGTGTAATTTCTCATTTTTTCTTATTAGTCCATGGTGGTTCTTTTCTTATGAATTTGAACATTCATGGATAATTAGTTTTAGTGTATTCATACTATTTAATACTAATTTAATATTTAATTATTCTAGTGAAGCCTAGATGTGTATGTTTTGAATGCACATTGTATTTAGACAATTCAGTTTTTTGAGAAAGCAAATAGAATTGAAACAATGACATGCTTAATAGTTTTCTATGTGCCTCAGTACAGAGGAAATTGCATTGAGTTTTTTTAGCCCTCGGGAGAGAGCTCAGAATATCCCATTCTATGAACTGGGCCCATGTGCCTGAAGCCATTTATGCTAGCTGAGCAAGGAGTAGGGTCTGTTTTGTTCTGAATATTACCTCTCTTAGAGGACTGTATTCATTTAACAAAGGACTTGTCAACATATAGTCAGTAATGGAAGACTTTTTGGTTCTGCAGGCCTACTAGGCCTCATCCCCATAACATTCTCAAAGAAGGGGCTTGTTCCAAGGGAATATGTTCTGGCTCAGCTGGTAAAATATTATAGAAGACATGAGTTCGGTCCCAAGAACCCAAATAAAAAAAAACTAGATATGGTGGTATACACTAATTATCCCAGTACTAAGGACTGGGGAGGTAGAAGACAGGTGGTTTCTTGGGGTTCAGTGGTCAGCCACCCTAGCCTCCTTGGCAAGTTCTAGGCTAATGAGAGAGCCTGTCTCAAAAACAAAACAATCCCAAGATGAATGGTACTTAAGGAACAATAGCTGAGGCTGTCCCCTTGCTTCCATACACATAAGTGCACACAAAAAGCTACGATGTTTTGCTGATTGCCTATGATCTGAAACAATAAAGGCAACTGTGTAAATGTAAACAAAAACGAGATCTGTAAACTTTTATTTTTCAGAAACCTGTGCAAACAGATCACAAAGGGCTTGCTTTAAAAAAGATTCAGGTGGAGTCTTAGATGCACAATCAGTAATCAGACTTAAAAAGAATGAGAAGCTTCCGTTCCTCATGCAAGCCAGCATCTAGGACTAGGGACTGTCCAAAGAGGAACTTCTATGTAAAAACTTTTTAAGTGGTTGTGTAAGTATGCAGGCAGTACAGGGAGGGTGTCAGAGTGAGTGAGCAGGACATGGTATGAAAGCTGAGGTCGGGGAGGAGAGTATTCACATGGTGAGGTGACTGGTGCCAGCTTTGAGAGTGAATTGATAGGAGGAAGTATAGGTGGCTTGGCCGCAGTGGAGAAGATTGCTTCTTGTAAGGGGAATAAAAATAAATATAAATGTTTAAAGTGATGAAGCTGAATTCTGGCTATAGGTACAGAAAGTACAGTTAACTCTGGTATTACATTCAGTTTTGTATGTTAGTGTGATTTTGTGTTTTCTAACATGCATCAGTAGATTTAGAAAGTGGGTATAGGAGGCTCAGTTGGTAAGAGTGTTTGCTCTACAAGCATGGGAACCTGAATTTGAGTCTCCAGCACCTACATAAAAAGCTTGGCATGGGTATGTGTGTCTGTAACCCTGGCATTAGTGGGTGGAAAGAAATGAATTCCACAGCTTCACCAGCTATTCTGCCTAGGTAAAATGGTTAGCTTCCATCCAGTTCAGTGAGAGAGCTTTTCTCAAAGTAGTAAGGTAGAGAGTGGTAGAGGAAGACATCCATTACCTTGCTCTAAATTTGGCATGAGTATGCACATACACACACCTGAACATTCCCGTCTATGGGCTATATGTTCACATGCATGCACACACACACAAATACAAGTATTAATGTCCTCTGTTTATAAATGAATAGATCTTATGCATTCCTCAGCTGTCTTTGAAAGGACCTGGGAACAGCTATATCCCAGTAGCAGTTAGCACAGCTTTTAACCCCCATTTCACCTTATAAATATCTTATTCCTATAAAATGCACTTAAACCTCTCTCAAGAAATAGCTTACTTCTAAGCTGGACTGAATATGTGCAAAATGACCCTGAAATATCATCTAGGAAACAAGGAAATGACCAGAGATTTGTGAGGTCATGTGAAAGTGAGAGACATTTTGAAGAGGTTTCCTTGGGAGAACTGGGGAAATTGTACATCAAAGTAACATTTGCAGCAGATTATAATATTTTAAGTCAAATGGGAAACTATCCAACTGTTGAGATTTAATTAGGTGAGCAAATTGAAAAGTTGGTGAATAAGAATTTATAAAATAGTTTCCCATAAAACAGGTATTCATTGCAAAGGGCAAAAGAGAAGTTTCACAGTGGAAAATCCTAAGGGAAGGAATCAGAGGGACTGTCTTCAGCAGCAGTGGGTGAGGTCCTGGTCCACATTATGTGCTGAACAAGGAAAGCAGCTTCCTTCTTGCCAAAGCTGATGGACATGACCCAATCCTGTAGAAACATCAGGCACCTAGGCTGAGGAACACAAGTGCCTGTCATCTTTAATACAAATTATGGTGTCTTGAGAGTAAACGAACCTTTAAGAGAGGACAGTGTAAGTGATGGGGGAGTCTGAACCAGATCCTTCACTGCAAAACTTGTAATCAGGACAGCTGATGAAGCTGAATAGGCTATGAGCTTGCATGGAGAAATGTACTGTTTTCAGATGTTGACAGCTTAATTAGTTTATGGAGGAAATTATTCTTGGTTGCTGGAAACCCTCCCACACTTCCTCCTCCAATGATAATATTTGTGGTTGATAAGGCATGAGGTTGGTAACTCAATATCAAATAAAGGAAAAAAGTTATATTGACTATATTTGACACCTGTCTATGACCTTGTAGCTCTTTGAAAGTTAAGAAAAATATAAATACAAGTGGAATATCTATTTATCTATAGATAGGAATATTTATCCTAAAGCAACTTTTAGTCATGGAATTGAAGATTCTATTGAAATTTATTGATAAAATGGAATTGTTTTAAAATATTTTCTAAGGTTATGAATATTGTTTCAAAGTGTTTCAGAGACAGATGCTAGAGATGAAGCTCAGTGGAAGAGTCAGCATATTGCAAAGCCCTCAGATCCCTTGTTGTACCTACTCAAAAAAGTATATCAGATGCTCATATTTATGAGTTAGAATGTTTAATGAAAATATCAATTTTACCAAAATGGGTCTGTTGACTGAGTATAATCTCTACCAACCCTTAGCAGCCTTTATTGTAGAAATGAACAAAGCTGATCCTGGAACCAATACCCAGGACTCATAGTAGCCAACATGATCTTGTAATAGAATATACAAAATGTGGGATGTGATCAAAGTACAGTGGTACATGTATATGAAGATGTCATAATTAAGCCAATTATTTTGCATGCAAGCTAAAAATAAAAAGGTAGCATACCATACCTTTTTTCCTGTTTTGTTTTCTTTTGAGTCAGAGTTTCTCTGTATAACAATCTTGGCTGTTCTAGAGCTCGCTCTGTAGACCAGGCTGGCCTTGAACTCACAGAGATCCTCCTGCCTCTGCCTCCTGAGTGCTAGGATTAAAGGTGTAAGACACCACCGCCTGGCATCATACCATACTTCTTCATTTTACAACTTAGAGCAAAATTGATAATCAAGAAAATTAGACACTGGCCTAGAGATCAATGTATTGGTGAGTGGATGGATGGGTGGGTGGGTGGATAAATATAGACAAAATAGAAACAGATAGAGAGATACTAATGCGAAAGATTTGAGTATCCAGAAATAAGCTCTTGCATTTATTTTTATTTTTTAATTTATAATTATCTGCTAATTTTGTCTTTTTTGTTTTATTTATTTTTCTTTATTAAGAAATTTTCTACTCACTCCTCATGCTATCCACAGACCCCCCTCCTCCCGCCTCCCTCCTCCCACCCCCCAACCTTCTTTCCCAAGCCACCCCGCATCCCCACATCACCATATCCCCCAAATCAAGGTCTCCCATGGGGAGTCAGCAGAGCCCAGCACACTGAGCCTAGGCAGGTCCAAGCCCCTTCTCACTGCACCTAGGCTGTGCAAGGCTCTTGCATTTATAATTAACTGGGTTTAAACCTGAGCACCAAAGAATTCAGCAGGAAAACAGACTCTCTAATAAGTAATACTGAGAAAATTGGCCTTTCATATGCAAATTGGTTGATTTTTTTTTTAATCCTTATATGACAGACTTAAATTAACTCAAGTGGATCTTAAATATTTTGTTTGGTTAATTTTTGTTTTGCTTTAGCCCAGACTAGTCTCAAATACATAGTCATCTTCCTGCCTCAACTACCCAAGTATTGGGATTGCAGGCATGTACAGATATGGATCATAAATATTCATGTAAGAGCAAAAAGTATAAACATTTTAGAGGAAAACATAAGATTAAATCATCATAGTATGGAGTAAGGCAAGAAACTATTAAATATTATGCCAAATGCATAATATACGAATATTAATAAATTAACTTCAACAAGCTTAAAGCTTTTACATATCAAAAGACACAGTTGTGAAGTTTTTGCGTTGTAAAAAGCCAAACTGCAGTCTGGGAAGCATATTTGTAAACTATCTCATGTAGAACTTTAAGCAGCTCTAATAAATCTCAAAAATTTAAAACAAACATTTAAATATGGACATGATCCTTCATAGGTACTATACCAAAAGAATGCATGTATAAAGACCAGATGTCTAGTGTTAACTAGGAAAATGCAAGTTAAAACTGCAGTGACATATATTTATACACACTAAAACATGTATAAGCCAAAGGCAAGGGTGGAGCACAGAGCTCTGCAGGACTCATGTTTTTCTGACTTAAGAGATACATTATAAAGTGACAGTAACTACTAGTGTGGGAAAACTGCAATTCTCATATATTGCTGATGAGAATGTAAGCCAGGGGAATCACAATTTATCACTATGTAAATGTTGAACATAAATGTACTGTGATGGAGCAGCTCCATTCTTCGGCATCTACCAGGAGATGGGAAAGTTGACACATCCTCAGGAAGGATTAATGTCACCATTCACAAGAGGCTTAGTCAAAACCCAGACACCCTTCTGCCGGTGGGTGAGTGAACCATGGTGTACATGGCCTTCAGAAGCATGCTAGATTAAGGAATGCCCAAATCAAGAGTCCATATGCAACATGATTAAATTGTATGAAATCATAGAAATACCATATTTATAGCCATAAAATAGTTGGGCAGACAAGGTTTAGAGGCAAAGTTGGCTACAAATGGACATAAGGATGACTTTAGGGTAGTGCAAATTGTGAATGTCCCAAAGTAGCACTGTGGTAACAACTGTATGACTGACCCGAGTTACTGAGAATCATTTCATTCCATATTTAATTAACAGGGATAAGTTTTTTGTAAGGCAAAGCATACCCAAATTAAGCTGGTTGATTGGTTGGTTGGTTGGTTGGTTGGTTGTTTTATTTTTTTTTAATGTTTTCATATGATGTATTCTGATCACACTTCTCCCCTGCCCCCAAACCTCCCAGGTCCTCCTTACCTCCTTACCCACCCAACTCTATACCCTCTGTCTCTTTCAAAAAAAAACCAAAAAACAAAAAAAACCCACAAAAAAAAAAAAACACAAAACACACATTTAAACAAAAAAAAGCCCAGAAAACAAAATATATAAGCAGAAGACCAGTAAGACAAATAAATAAATAAATAAATAAATAAATAAATAAATAAATAAATAAATAAATGCCCAAACACAACAAAATGAGACAAAAGGTCTAAAAAAACCTGCCATTGAGTTCATTTTGTGTTGGTTAACTACTTACTCTTAGGCACAGGGCCTACCCTGAAATGTGATTAATATACCCAGTGAGACTCCATTGAAGGAAACTCATTTCTCCTTTGCTAGCAGGTATCAATTGTAGATACCTTCTTGGTTGAGAGTGTTTATTTATTTTTAAGGCAGTCTTGCTATCCATCATGCCAGGCTCAAAATTTAGGAGATCTTTGTCCCCTCAGTGCTGACATTATAGGCTGTGCCACCACACCTGGCTGCAGCTTTCCCAAGAAGAAAGATTGCCTACAGAGTGTAGCCCATGTGTCTCTTCATCACAGACCTGCTAATTAAGGAGGCTCAGCCTAGGAGTATCCTGGGATATTATGTTGCTGTATTGTTGAGAGCCAAAGATGGTGCCGTTGGCACCTGTTTGTATGTGGGTTGTCCAGTTAGTAATCTGAAGTCACTTAATTAAATAGTATAAAGAAAAATGTCTTTTCAATCATTTGAAGCTTAGTTCTAACCTAGAATAGATCAAATTCCAGAAAATCTTACAAAATACTTTGTTCTGTATAGGTAACCTGCTCTTATGTAGGCTGGTCTTGGCCATATGAGTGTTTACTTGTAATCAGTACCCAGAAAAATCAGCATGTGTAAAAATTGTTGGATCAGAATTTTCTGGATGATTTGATAAGGGCAAATCCAAAATTCATGAGCCAGGGTAGAGGAATCACTGTAGGGCAATGGTTGCCAATATTCCACAACAGCACTGTGGTGACAGTTGTACAACATTGCAATTACTAAATGTCATTTTATTCTGTGGTACAAACCTGCTTTGCTATGTACATGTTTTTGTGCATTTTTATTTGAATTCTGTCAATGCCTCAGTGTGTGTGTGTATGTGTGTGTGTAGAGAGAGAGAGAGAGAGAGAGAGAGAGAGGGAGAGGGAGAGGGAGAGGGAGAGGGGGGAAGAGAGAGAGAGAGAGAGAGAGAGAGAGAGAGAGAGAGAGAGAGAGAGAGAGAGAGAGATGGCTATATGGATTTTTTTTTCTTACTTGATTTCTCTGGGATGCTAAAGAGGTCAGTGAATCTATGTATAATTTTCATTAATGTGCTTGAAATTAGATGGCCTTAAATTTACATTCTGGGCCCAAGGTTTTTGTGTGCTAAAACTCAAACCAAACAGTTCATTAATCCTGGTGTATAATGTTGAGAAATTGAGTTGTAGGTTATTTGTATTTAATGTTCTTCAATTTGGATTTACTTATGCTAGCATTTTCCAAATTTAAATTGGGGAATATAGATATGGTAGATTGTCAGAATTAAGAGAAAAATCATTATAAGATTATATACCTCAATTTTTATTCCCTAAGACATTGGGCTCAAATGTCATTAAGCTTGTTTGGTGGTACTGAAAAGTCCTTAGTGTGAACAAGTAGCTGTTTAAATCTCAGCTTCAATAAAAAGCGTCTAAGAACATCTAATTAAAGTAGCATTGTTAATCTTGTATCATGAATGGGCTAAATATTCAGCATTTGATATTAACAGAAAACACCATGTTCCTATGCTTCTCAGGATAGAAAGACACAAAGTACTTCCTGGTGGGTAATTATGATTTGGGGGATATATAATGTGTAAGCTTATTAGAGCTTAGGCTTTTGCTGGTATATGATCCTGTGTTTGGCCTTGAGGTAATTCTTTTAATATCTATACAACCAAGGTAAATTTTCCATTTATTCTGATTGCTGCTCAGTGCTACCATGAGGCTTCTAATTGGAGACAACACAGTAGCTAATGAGTAGGGAGGGCTCTAATTCCAACTCACACCTAGTTAAGAGTCTATAAACTCATCCTAGAGTGCCAAGAAGCACAATTGGAAAATGGGGCCTCCTGGTAGCAAATGAAATCTTAAGTTCCAGTAAAGTCAGTCCAGTTGGTAATGCTCTGCTTCCCTGAGCAACTTGAGAAAGGCTGCACATTTCTAGGAAAAAGGCTAGGATGAGGTCATTATGCAAACCTCTCAAGCCAGGGAAGAAGGATAGGGTATCTGTTTTAGCTGTGATGTGCTCTGGAAATGACACCTAGTCTTCAAAAATTCTTCATGGGGTTGGAGTTAAAGCTCAATAGTTAAGGGCATATACTGCTCTTGTAGAGGACCCAATTTTGTTTTCCAACACCCATACCAGGCAGTTCACAACTGCCTGTAACTCCAGTCCTACAAGGATATGATACCTCTGGCCTCCTTGGGCATGCTGCACTCATGTGCACATACATTTAATTAAACGTAGAATATATTTTTAATTTACATGGAACTGGATGAGAAGAGGTATAGGTTAATCCCTTAAATGCATTGTCAGAGCTAAGAAGACATCTGCTTTGCTGTCAGATCCAAAGTATGTTTCTTAAAAGGGTAATTGAAGAATAATATGGATATACTTTGAAAGAAAACAAATGATTTGTTGGAAGGTTCATGGAACTAGTGGAAAAGTGTTTATAAAAAGCTTTGATTCTGGATAGAAGACCATTTAGGTGTAAATTTGTTCTCAAGAACTAAGCTAACCACATTTCATTGAATAGAAAATAGCTTGTAACAGGTAGTTGTTAGGATAGTATATAAATCTGCTATGCTTTATAGGTATACTTATGTAATGTTATTTGAACTCTGTCAAATAAGCTTAATGTAAAGTTATCTTTAGAGATGAGTATGATGGCTCACACCTATAACCTAATACTTGTCATGCTCTAACAGGAAGATTACCATCAAGTTCGAAGCTAGCCTAAACTACAAAGTAAAACCTTGTCTTAATAAAACAAAACAAAACAAAATGATCCTTAATAAATAACTTCCCAATGTCAAATCAGTAAAGGTATATCCTTCTACTGGATATTAGAATTATTTACATGAGGGGGCTGGAGAGATGGCTCAGAGGTTAAGAGCACTGGCTGCTCTTCCAGAGGTCCTGAGTTCAATTCCCAGCCACCACATGGTGGCTCACAACCATCTGTAATGAGATCTGGTGCCCTCTTCTGGCCTGCAGGCATACATGCATGCAGAACACTGTATACATAATAAATAAATAAATCTTTAAAAAAAAAAAAGAATTATTTACATGAGATTTTTACTGATTATGACATATTGACTATAACCATTTGCACATTTCCGCAGGGAAAGCAAATCAAAATCACAGTGAAGTATCTATCAATTTATACTACAGTAGCTGTACTGAAGCAGAGAATACCAAGTGCTGGCAAAGGATGCAGAGAGATTGGGATATTGTGCATTCTTATAAGAATGCAAAATTAACACAGTCAGTATAGAACATAGTGTCAGTATTTTCCAAAAAGTTAATTACAGGATTACCCTTGAAGTTCAGAGATTATATTCCTGAATATATGGTCAAAAGAATTAAGAAGTATCCAAACAGATGTTGGTATAATGGTGCTCCATACAGCTTTACTCACAGTAGCTAAAAGGTGGATCCCAGCAAAATATCTATCAGTGGAGAATGTGTAAACACCTTGTGATGTGTACACCAAGTTAAATAGTATCCAGATGTAACATGGAAGGAAACTCAGACACACATGGCTAGGTGGGCAATCTTAAAATCATTATTCTAAGTGAAATAAGCCATACTGACGAGGACATATTTGCATAATTCCACTTACAGGGAATATCTGGGATTGGCTAGTTCACACACAGAAATAGAGGGCAAGACAAAAGGGAGGTGTTGAAATATTATTTATAAGGGTACAGAGTTTCTCTTTGAGTGAAGAAAGGGCTTGGAAATAGATAGGAGTGATGTTTGCCCATCCTTGTGAGTATAACAAAAGCTGCTGATATGTATACTTAGAACTGGTTAAAATGGAAAGTTGGTGGCTGGCTGGAGTGATGGCTCAGTGGTTAAGTACTGACTGCTCTTCAAGAATACCCAGGTTCGATTACTAGCACCCACATAGTAGCTCACAATTGTCTGTAACTCCAGTTCCAGGAGATCTGACACCTTCTGACCTTCAAGGACACTGGGTACACACGTGATGTACAAACATACATGCAGGCAAACACTCATATGTATCAAATAATAAAATGAATTTTTAAAAAGGTAAAGTTAATGTCATATGTATTTTTTGCCTTGACAACATTTTTAAAAATCAAGCCAAAAATAATTTACTTAAGGGTGTCAGTGCATGATGAAGAGGAATATGCTCAAAATACATTATACACTCATGTGGAAATGGTCTTATGTAACCCAGTATAATAAGAATTTTAATTTTTAAAGTTTTTCTTTATTTTTTGTTTATGAGTATTTGCCTCTATACATGTCTCTGCGTGACATTTATGCCTGGTACCCATGGAAACATGAAGATCCCCTAGAACTAAAATTACAGACAACAGTGATGAACTACCACATAGGTGCTAGGAATTTCACCTGGGTCCTTTGGAAGAGCAACCATTGTTCCTAAATGTGAGCCATTTCTCCAGCCCCATGATAAGATTTTTTTTTTTAAAGCTTAAGACGTTTTATTCTTGAGACATGTTACAATGAAAGACAGTACAGTTCTATAATCTCAGCTACATGGGAGGCTGAGGCATTAAGACCACAATTAAAGGCCTGCCAAGGCTACAGAATGAGGTCAAAGGCAATTGCCTAGGGAACTTAGTGATGGTGTCTCAAAATATAAATAAATACATAAATAAATTCATTTATTTTACATATTGACCATAGTTTCCCCTCCTTCATCTCCTCCCATTCCTTCCCTGCCCCTCCCCCACCTCCCATCTACCCTCCCACCCACTTCTCCATGGCCATTCAGAAAGGGGCAGGCCTCCCAAGGGAGTCAACAACACAAGGCACATCACATTAGGTAGGACCAAGCTCCTCCCCCTGCATCAAGGCTGAGCAAGGCAACCCAGCATGGGGAATAGGTTTCCAAAAGCCAGCTCAAGGCCAGGGACAGGTCCTGATCCCATTGCTAGGAGCCCCACAAACAGACCAAGCTACACAATTATCACCTGCATGCCATGGACCTAGGTAGGTCTCATGCAGCCTCCCTAGCTGTTGGTCTAGAGTCCATGAGCTCCCACCAGCTCAGGTCAGCTGCCTCTGTGGGCTTCCTTATCATGACCTTGACCCCAACCCTGGCTTGTACAATCCCTCTTCCATCTCTTCACCAGGACTCTGGGAGCTCGGCCCAGGGCTTAACTGTGGGTCTCTGCATCTGCTTCCATCAGTTACTGAATGAAGGTTCTGATGACAATTAGGGTAGTCACCAATCTGATTACAGTAGATGGCCAGTTCAGGCACCCTCTCCACTACTGTTAGAAGTCTTAGCTGGGGTCATCTTTGTGGACTCCTAGGGGTTTCCCTGGCACTAGGTTTCTCCCTACCACAAATTGCCACCCCCATCAAGACACCTCTTTCATTACTCTCCCGCTCCATCCCACCCCTAACCCCCCCAACCTAATCCCTCATGTTCCCACCCACCCCCCAGTTTACCCAGAAGATCTATTCTATTTCCCAGGGAAATTGATGTGTCCTGTTTTGGGCCCTTCTTATTACCTAGCCTCTCTGGAGCTGTGGGTTGTATTCTGATTATCCTTTGCTTTACATCTAGTACCCACTTATGAGTGAGTACATACGATGTTTGCCTTTCTGGGCCTGGGTTACCTCACTCAGAATGATTTTTTTTCTAGTTCCATCCATTTGCCTTCAGATTTCTTGGTGTCCATGTTTTTTTACAGCTGAGTAATAATCCATTGTGTAAATGCACATGATAAGAATTTTTAAAAAGAGAAAAAAAATAGCCAGTTTAAATTAAAACATAATGATAATTTAAAGTCTGATTTTCCTTCTTTGTATGTACCTGATCTCATTCTCAAATTAGTAACTTCATTGAAAAGGCCATAGGAAAGATCAGTGTTTGCTATATTTCCATTTGACAAAAATAAGTGAAATTTGAAATGGAAAAAAAAGAGAGAGGATAATGTGTCCTTTTGTCGTGCTCCCTTTACAGTGCTTCTCTATATAAAGGGTCCTGTTCAAAATGAGTTTGTGGGCTCGTTGAGTTTACTTATATTTCTTGAGCCAGCTAGGCCCTCTTCCTTTTGGTTTTGAAATTTTTAAAATGAGATTAGCCACATTAAAGAAGAAATACCTTGTGCTAGGAAAATTACACACACACATGCACACACAAACACAGAGAGATTTTTTTGGTACAACATAACTGATGTGGGTTTCATCTATGAATTTTTATATACCTAAAATATCTCTTTAAATCTCAGAATACTTATCTTGGATCTTTTATTACTGTCAGTATTATTAACAAATCAAGTATTACTAATTCACAGTGATAAGCAAACATTAAGAATGGCAGTTTGAACAAATACTTTAATCTTTAAATCCACACCAATTACCTAATCAATTGATAGTGAATTAAAATATGTAATCTGTCATTTTCATAAGTATATTCTCAAGTACAAAGATAAAAAATAAGAATGACTGTACATGTCCTTCTGTGTGGTGGGTTGGACATATTAGAGTGCAGATTGAAACTGGGAAGATCAGGTGTCTGATTTCTTTTGATTGTGGTTTCTTCCTATGTGGTTTTCTTAATCTTTACATCTGACTTTTCTATTACATTTATCTTACATATGATGAAAATTTCTTGCTTAAAGTGGTCCTGTTTCTCAGGTGAATGTTACTTTCTCTTTCCCATCTGCCCTGGGTACCAGCCTTGATGGCCTGTTTTGTCTCTACAGTGTGTACTCGGGGCATCAGTCCATATTGATTCCACCCTCTGAACTGGAAACCAACCCTGCCTTGTGGCTTCTTGCTGTGAGTCAGTACAAAGTCCGGGATACCTTCTGTTCCTATTCAGTGATGGAGCTTTGCACCAAGGGGTTGGGCTCACAAACTGAGTCCCTCAAGGTAAGCAGCCCTGCAAGGGCCTCAGTGCTCACTAGCACTCAGGCCACTCTGGTCTTGAGAAAAGACACTCATACACTGGGTGAAGTCAGCTCCAAGAGCTGAATCTGATCTGCTTGCAGATTGATTTTGGGGAAAATGAGGCTTTAGCTTTTCCACACAAATAGCTTCCCACTGCCACAGATAATAATAAGCAGGACTGTAGTTTGTCCTAAATTCCTCCATCAGTGTTCAAGACAAGCTAAATTTTTCTCTGTTCCTATCTGATACTAATATTCAAGTAGAAAGTTTTAAGTTTACACATCCATCTTTAGTTTGTTGAAAGGCCTTTATTTGAAGGTCTGTGCTATAACAAAATTCATTTTGCAACTAAGTGAACAGTGTTTTGGTTTTAATTTTTTTTTTCTTTTTGATTTACACTAAGTGAGACTAGTGTTTCCCTCCATTTAAATTGAGGGCATTTAATAGACATATTTTCACGTTAAGTTGAATAATCATTAGTAAGAGGGAAAAAATAATACTAAGATCTATCTTGATAGTATTCCAATCTGCTGTTCTCTGTCTGTATGTGCAGTGTGTGTGTGTGTGTGTGTGTGTGTGTGTGTGTGTGTGTGTCTACAATTGTGCAGGTTACTAATGTTTGTGTGTGTACACATATAGTATGGAGTACCCAGGGTCCAGGGGCTCAGCTAAGTCCCGCATGGGATCTGAGGGAAAAAAATCTACATACACTATATTCTTATGTCTGTTAACTTTATTCCTCAAAGACAAAATTCTATCAATTCAGCAATAGCCCCACCAGGCATTCACAACAAGAACAACTCTAGACATACCAAGCTGTATATCCATCTACTTTATTTCTCTGGGATGAAATCCTCTCTCAATAACTACAGTTCCGTCCAGTTCCCCAGCTCATAGTCCTGCTAACGACTAATGTCTATGCTTTCAGCCTCACCTTCGTCCTCTGTACCCTCTTTCTCCAGTGCCCTCTTTCTCCATCTCTGCTACTCTCTACTCCTGGCACTCAGAAAACTGTACTTGAGATCTGCTTACCCTTTATGGAACCTCTGTCGTCTTCTCTCTCGCCATGCTGTTCTGTCTTTGTCTACAGAAAATGCCTGCCTTTTCACGTGGTTCCCTGCCTTCTCAGGAATGTTGTTTTACCTCTCACCTTGATATGTAAAAGCATCTTTTGTTCTCAGTCAAATGCTCTGGAGAACCACTAGGCCTCTTCAAGGCCAGGGGATGGTCTGAGCTTCATTAGCACAGGAAACAAAGCTAGGTGTCTCCCGTCAGCTTGTCTCCTAAACTCAGCAGGGCAGTTAGTAACTTAGTAGTTCAGCAGGTCTGGGGAGCTGAACTGTTTACCAATAGGTCTGGGCACACAAGGATTTCATAGCAGAAGACAGCTGAAATATTAAAGGCTGGGTAACACCAAATATTCATAATAAATGGCTTTGCCTTTTGACAGACCCTTGGCCGGTCAAAGTTCAGCTTTAATATACAGCTGAATCTCTATAATATATTCTTGCGGCCTGCAAGAATATTGTGAAGCAGAACATAGTACATTTATCTCCTCTGAATTTTTTTCCTATTCAGCCCAGTGCAATAAAACAAAATATGCAACTAAGATGTTTTGAAATTACATATTTGTATAGGAAAGAATTACAGATCATAATTATCTCTTAGATATATCCATATTGTATTACAAAGTAGTCTGGTGCATTTTCACTAGCTTTTTCTGTTGGCATGTACATAATAATAACTATCATAATTGAGTGATAACCAAGCACTTTACATTTCAGTTGATACTTGCCACAGCTCTGTGAAGCAGGATACATTACTGTCTTCCTTTTAAAAATGAGAAAATTAAATTCAGAGGAATTAAGCAACTTTTCTACCCACATTCCTACACTTGAAGAATTATAGAGATAAATTTTGAATTGCTAGTTGGAGTTGCTGTTGTGGCACAGCCTCTTGAACATTTACAAAATTATTAGTATCATCCATAGTTTAGTTGTTCCCATGCAAATCTATGCATGCAGTTATGGTTATACACCAGGTTTTAATGTCAAAGTGATCTTGAAGTTTGGAAGTGTAGCCCACTGGTGAAGCACATAAAACCCTTGTAGTTATCTCTGCTGGGGAATGCTTGAGGGACTAGTTTGGGTACTTCCTGTGTCAACAGCTTTGCTTTCACTCAAGCCAGCATTGCTCTCATTGTGCACCACTGCCTTCAGCTGAGGCCCCTCTGTGACTGATCTCATCTCCCTCAGCCCAGCCTGAGGCATGCTGGCTTTAGCCATCCAGTATTTATGTTCAGTTCATTGAATTCCTCCTCCTGTGCTTTTCATTATACAGTTCAGCTGTCTATATTTATTGTAGAACCTGAGAAATGATTAATGATGTGTTTACTATATAGAAATGGAAATGCACTTGATAATGAAAGTTGATCAATGACTTTTCAAGTCTCCAGCCCTGGTGGTGCAGGCCTTTAATCCCAGCACTCAGGAGGCAGAGGCAGGCAGATCTCTGTGAGTTCGAGGCCAACCTGGTCTACAGAGTGAGTTCCAGAACAGCCAGGACTACACAGTGAAACCCTGTCTCGACAAACCAATAAACAAACAAATAAATAAATATTCAAAAAAAGGATATAAATGGAGAACTGTCATTAGGAAATTGCCTAAGCACTTTAGTTTTGCCTTTCTGTTTAAACATATTTTTAAATGTGTTTGTATTTTAAATATTTATAAACGTTTTAAAATATATTTAAACATATTTCCCATCCCTTATGTGAGTTCTTTTTTTAAAAATGTGTGTGTGTGTGTGTGTGTGTGTGTGTGTGTGTGTGTGTGTGTATGTGTGTGTATGCACGTGCACTGTGTAAACATGCTACATGTTTCCTGGTACCTGTGGAGGCCATAAAGGAGTATTAGTCCCTAGGAGCTGGAGTTTCTGAAAGCTGTGAGCCCTGAGATGTAGGTGATGGAACTGAACTGGGGTCCTCTAGAAGAGCAGCAAGCACTCGTAACTACTGAGCCATCTTTCTAGTCCTATTGTACGTATATTCTTGTTAGGTCATTCCCAAAAGAATGCATATTAATGCTTGCTCTTCCTCAATGAGAGTGCTTGCCTCAACCATTTCCTTAAGATTCTTGCTATTGCTTCAAACATATTTTCAATAGCATCTTGATTAATTTTTAATGTCTATATGGTCTTGTCCTGTGTTTTGATTGTTTGTCTGTTCAACTGGTTGGTTGGTTGGTTTGGTTTTATTGCACTAACCTCCTAGAGTGGCTTACAGAATGCTGGGTACAGATGGAACTAGATTGAAGAACAATGTTGGATTTTCATCATTCCTGTGGCGTTGTGAGTGAAAGGATGTTTAGGTTACACAGCTACACATGTTGAAGGCTTATTTAGTGTCCCTGTCTTATTTCCAGGCACGAGGACTGGACTTGTCCCGGGTAAGAACATGTGTGGTTGTGGCAGAAGAGCGTCCCCGAATTGCCCTTACACAGTCTTTCTCAAAGCTCTTTAAGGACTTGGGCCTCCACCCACGGGCTGTTAGCACTTCCTTTGGCTGTAGAGTGAACCTGGCAATTTGCTTACAGGTAAGTTTCATTGAAACCAGTGAGTGCTGTGTCAGAAGAGTGAACCTCAATGATAGGTGTGCAGTGCAGACCTGTTGAGTGAATTTTCCCTGGCAAATGCTTACCTATGTTAGATGTAATTCTTTTCATCACACAGATATAATTGGTACACACCTGTTTCTTTTTCTGTTTTTAATTGGAGACTGCATTTATAGCCATTACTCACAGTATTTACTTTGTCCTATAATGTTTCAACTTTGACACAAGAGTAGCTCTTGGCCAAAATTGGGCTGTCAGACTTTTATTTCAAAAATTAGGTACAAGAAAATAATCTATGTCAGTGGTCTCAACCTTCCTAATTCTGTGACCCTTTAATACAGTTCCTCATGTTGTGATGACCCCCAACCAAAAAATTATTTCATTGATTCTTCATAACTGTAATTTTGCTACTTTTATGAATCATAATATAAGTATCTGATATGCAGAATATCTGATATGTGACCCTTATGAAAGGGCATCTGACCTCCCCTAAAAGAGTTGAGACCCACAGGTTGAGAATCACTGATCTATATGGATTCATGTTTAGGCAGTAATTTCTGGAGGGAAAATTTCATTATGTTGAGCAAGTGTGGGAAGTTGCTGCTGCCATAGCAACATAGAAATAAAAAGGCTGCATTTCTATGAAATACCTGGGAGAGAGAGGCAGCTCTCTAAAGGAAGCCTGGCAGTGACAATGGCAAAGGGAACTTAGGTGGTTTTCCTTTTTTTCATTAGTCCACTTCTTGTTTCCCTTCACTATTTCTTTCCTTTTTTGATACACTGTGAAGGCCCACAGAGGTTTCCTAGTGAGGTCTGAGCTTGCTTCACCCAGCAGGGCTGCATTAGAGGATTGCTTGACCATGTATTAGGTGATTGGAAGGGTCTACACTTGGCTGAGCTAGTAGGGAGGTAGGTCTTTGCTCCACCTCTTGGCATTCCTATAAATAGCCCTTTAGAAGAGACAGAAGGTGCCAGTGGATTATGATCCAGACCCTCCCAAGGCTATCCTCTGTTTCTATCTGTCTCTCTCCCCTCTATCCTTTTATCTAATATCTCTTATCCCTCTCTCCTCAAGAGTACCCTGTTGTAAAATGTGGGAGCTAGTCTCCCAGCTGAGCTCCCACAATACTCTGACCTGTAAAGGGATGAAGATGCAACATTAAGATCACTAAAAAAGAGCAGATGAGCACACTCTTTGAGTGCTTCCAGTCTGTGCCCAGCACTTAACAGTCCTGGATGGGGTACAAGGTGCTCCCTGAACATACAGCAAAAGCTGGACTCCTAGTAGTTACAGGAAAGCAAATGACTGCCATAACTTACCTATACCTCTTTCCCTACCTACTCACTGTCCCTGCCATTGATACCAAAGGTGGCTGTTGCAGTCTGTTACTGGGTGAAACTCAGAAAGCTCTTGGTCTGCTTCTTTCTTGTCCATTGTAGGTGCTTGGATTTAGCCACTATGTAAAGGGGCAAACACACACACACACACACACACACACACACACACACACACACACACACACAAGTCTCTGAAGAGATCAAAGCAGAAAGTAGCTACCAACAGCTTGTGAAAAATTTTTTGTGTAGGTGTTCCTTGTTTCTGTCTTTCTTCCTTTCAAATTGATTGTGTACTTTTAAAAAATGGAAATACTAAGTAGTAAATTGCACTTAAAAATCCAAAATCAATCTTCTCCTATTATTGGAAAGTCTTTTTTCTTAGATGAATTTATCTTTTTTTTAATGTTCAAGTTTTCATAATTTTCCTATACAAAAATATGATTACTATGAAGGGTGTGTATGTGTATACAATGGAATATACTTTAGCCATAAAGACTAAAGAAATTATATTATTTGCAGGACATGCATGAAACTGAAGATCATTTTATTAAAATTAAACTAACCAGTTTCACAAAGACAAATATTAAGTATTTCCTCTCATAGGTAGAATCTAGTTTTGATTTTTCCCTACAAAAAGGAGCATGAAAATAGAATGAGTCACATTTGGAGGAGAGAGATAGAAGGAAGGAAGGTGATCAAGAGGGAGTGAAAGAGGTGAATACGATCAAAATATATTGTATACATGTGTGAAAATGTCAGTAATCCCATTATTCTGTTCAGATATCTAGCAATGAAAATGTACAGTTATTGGATATAAGAAGAGGAACTTAGTCTCAAGAAGGAGTACTTAGGTCATATTTTTTAACCAATTAGCTGATGTTCTCCAGAAAAGAATAAAATCCAATTTTGTTTAGAAACAAAATCAATTATTTTCCTATTACCATGTATTGGTTATCAAAAATGGCTAGCCATGCTTTGTACTATAAGTGGGAGGCACAAAAATCCACCTCTTGCAGGAACATGTAGCAGTAGCACAATAGGTCACTTCCACCTCCTGTTTGTGATGGCATATTACTTGAGCAGAACAACCATGAGAAAGGGTATTGGTGAGGGCAGGCTCTTAACCACAGTGATGCTCACAAATGAGGGGAGGGAAAGCTGAGAAGGGATTACCCGTTAGCATTAATTACTGCAACAGAAGGCAAAGCTCTGTGGCTCTTTATTTTACAAAACTGAAAATTCGCAGATAAAGGCATGCAGTGAACATATTTATTAACTCCGTTGTCTTTCATTTATATCTGTCCAGCTAGATGTACAGTGTTTTAAGATGGCTTATAGAGAATGAAGGTAGCGTGTAGATCTTTGCCCTGAAGTGCCTGGCATATGAGCCCCCACAGGACTTCTTCCATAAGCAATAAATAATCGCTGAAGAGAGGAAAGTCTTCAGCTAAGCTGCCTGCCAAGTTATGTAGGGAGTTCTGGAAATGTTGCACTCATAAGTCATCACCCATGCTGGAGTGGGCTTTCTGGTGATGCAGCTGCCTAAGTCATCCATTCTCCTATAAGTGACTCCTCACCTGTGTCCCTTTAAGTAAGTCCAATAAACTCATTGATTCAGTAAGCTAAACCTGGAATCATTGAGCATTTGTTTGTGTCCTCTTTGGTATAAATAGACATTTGTTCATGTCTCCACAGGAGAAGTTACAGAATGTAGAGTTAACATCTTAACTCCAAAGCTTAAATGAGTGTGTGTGTGTGTGTGTGTGTGTGTGTGTGTGTGTGTGTGTATACATATACATATATATATATACACACACACATAGTTACTGGTTTCCATACACACACACACACACACACACACACACACACACACACACACAGAGAGAGTTACTGGTTTCCCTAAATACATCACTTACTTGAAATGATTCTTTGCAATGAAACATTGTGTAAGATCCAGGCAATGGGAGAAATCCTTGCTTCCTATGCACCTGGCACCTAATGGTTGCTTTTCTGGTAAATGTGTTGTAACAATGTTGAGTAAATGAAGTGTTGGCTTCATAATGGGAGATAGTAGTGTATTTTTACTTTCTTTAAAAAAAACTCATAAGTATGGGTACTAACTTGAACTTTATTATAACCAGTAGGAGTTATGGCCCTATTTGGGGGTCTTGGAAAAATCTTCAAGCATTTTTTGTACTGTTTCATTTTTTCCCCAAGCTTTCATTTTAATTTTTACCTAGTTTTTCCTTTTCTAACTGTAACTACTAAGTTAGAAATATCAAAATGTCTGATAGTAGAAATTAACTAAAGTAAATGATACACAAAGGAAAATAGGCTTGCAGCCTATTTTCAAAGACTATTTGGGTCAGATTTTACTAGCGAAGTAACTTTTGTAGGGCTGGGGAGGTAGCTCCTAGGTAGAGTGGCCTGCATAGCATGTACAAATCCTTGGGCTTTGTACCCTGTATGTAACCAAACATGGTGGTGCACGCCTGTAATATTAGCTCTTGAAAAGTCATCAGAAGACGGTCAGGATCATCCCTGGCCAGTAGTGTGTTGAGACCAGCTTGGGATGTAATTATAATTTTAAAACATTTTCTTATTAAAAAAAAAAACTTTTTTGTATTTTTGAAAAGTAACTACAGATGTACCATTTCTAACATCACTTCCCAGAAGGCTGTGGGGTGGGGGCAGCAGCTCAAAAGCTCTCATACGTTTACACCTCTGTACCTCAGAAAAAGGTGGTCCATCTATGCTCTTGGCTACTGCCCAAGGTAAAATTTACCAGAAACCAACCAATGATAAAGTTCTTGCCCTCAGTGTATATTTCATACTGTCAGTGAGGTGAACAGCCAACACATAGATCTTTTTATTTTCTTTCCAGAAAGTGTGAGTATCCTTTGTTGGTGAGGAGGATAAGAGGATAAAGAATGACTTGGGCACAGGCAGGTACTTTAGGGTAGGTGAGCAAGAAGTCTTTGGACCGATGCCAGTTTGCAGCATACACCATATTCACAAAAATGATGGAGCTGTGAAAAAAATCTAGGTAAAAGCAGAGGAGTAGAGGGCAATGTAAAAGTTCTGGGGAAGGCCTGTTCACTGGAGACATTCATGTTTTGTTATTTTTTTTTTGTTATTTTTTTATAAAATTAAAAATTGTCTGACAAAGCTGTTGAACAAACAAAGCCCATGAAATACATAGCTTGGAGGGCAGAAATCTTTATCTTTACTCCCCATGGTATTTTCTCTAGAACAAGACACAGTGTGAAATAAGGTGTGAGGAAGATCAATGTGCAAAATGAAACATAAAAAGCTAAGATATTCTTGAGGTTTTCCCACCTTCTGCCTAAATGGTTAAAGATGGTGAAAATTAAGGCTTCTCTTTGGAGGACCAGAATCACCAGTGTACACATTAGTATACTAGTGGGAATATGTGCTGTCAGTTGACAGTTATTTCTGACATGTGGTTTTCTCCATAGCTCTGATCATCATCCTTCTATCCCTTCAGTGGGGCACTGAGATTCTGGATAATCAGCTAGTTAAAATGAGGAGATTTGTTCTCTCCAAGATGGTAGTTAAACAGATCCTTGTTCAGACTAGAAAGGGAGCCTCATCCATGTGCATCTGGGCTTTAAAAATCTGTTCTGCCTTGGTAGTGGTAGCACACGCCTTTAATCCCAGCACTCGGGAGGCAGAAGCAGGTAGATCTCTGTAAGTTCAAGGCTAGCCTGAGCTACAGAGTGAGTTCCAGGAAAGGCACAAAGCTACACAGAGAAACCCTTTCTTGGGGGCGGGGGGGGGGGGAGCCTATTCCTTGGGAATAGTGTTTTGTAAAATTAATGGTGTCACTTTTAGGGGATTTCCTGGCCTTTTAGGCTTCTGTGCGCTTTATAGATTTGGATTTTTTTTTTTTTTTAACTACAGAACCAAAAGGCCTGAACAGTGACTTGAATACTCAAAGATTAAATCATGCTTTTTTTTTCTCTCTCTACTACCAAACAGACACTAATGAATACCATTTAAAATGTATCTTGAGGGGGCTGGAGAGATGACTCAGTTTTAAAATGCTTACCTTGCAAGGACCTGAGTTCAAATCCTAGAACTCTTATAATACCAACATCAAGGAGGTAAAACACAGGAGATCTTCAGACCTCACTGGCCAGCCAGCCTAGACTAATTGGCAAATTCCAAGCCAGTGAAAGACCCTGTCTCTAAGGAAAGTGGACAGACAGTACCTGAGGAACAATACTTGAGGTTGTCCTGTGGCCTCCACAGGCACATCTATAATTGTATATGACATACACAAATATATTAGATAGCATGTCATTTTCCAGTTTAAAAGGGAGCCAGAGAAATGACGAGGTGGTCTTAGTTCAGTCTCTAGAAACCATGTGGTGGAAGGAGAGAACTCCCATAGATTGTCCTCTGACCTTTACATATGCACCATGGTACATGTGTTCAACATTCTCCTGCCCATACTGTACACAAATAAATGAATGTAATTTTAAAAATTAAACTTTAGAAGGAATAAATTAGGGATTTGTTTTTATTTTACAAACATCTTCACCCAGCTGTTTTCACTACCCAGCTGTTTTCACTACCCTTACATATCTCTTTGCCTGTGGTCAGTTTTATGTTGAACAACCTTCTTTTCTATGGAGTTTGTCCATGCCTTTGCTTGCTGACAGTTTTATCTTCAATGTTCCTGCCTAGAATGGGCTGTCCACTATCTGCATGGCAGAGGCTGTGCCCCCTTCCTGGTCCCTTCTAAGGCCTTTCAGACTCCATAGGTACAAAGACCTTCATTCCTCTGCCTTTTCTTGCTCCATACTTTCTGTCCTGTCTTATGTAAGCAGCTGCGCTGGGGAACAGCTTTGCTAATGACCCTCTTTAGGGCTCAACACACTCTCACATACACTGATTTTGTCGCTTCTGAGTATGAATAAGTTTCAGAAAAAAAAAAATTGGAGTCCTTTAGTCATCAACCCTATGCATTTCAACAGAAATTATAGTGTATCGGTTCAATGAATACTTGCTTGGTGGGAGGTTAGTGTCCCATGTAAAAAGCATATAGCATTTCTGAGTTTTCCCCAAAATGAACTCATAGTGTGAATCTACATCAAGTGAAATGTCCTTACAAGTGAAAATGGACATTCAAGCTTTGCTCTGTAAGAACACACAGAGACAGACAGACAGAATGTGGAGTGTTATTAACATGCTGGACCCTTTTATCAGGACAGCTTCTAGTTAGATCCTCCCATACTCATGAAGGATAAAGTTTAGTCATTGGTTTTTATAATAAGAGAAAAGCCTAGAGAGATAAGTGGACTTTGCTAATTGACAGAGCTATGAAGTAAAAACAAAGAAATCTATAAGAATGAGCCATTTATCATTTTTAGGAATGTATTTCTCAGAATCTTGAGCTATAAAAATGATGTAATTTTGATTTATTGAATTTATGATGAACGTAGATATTGGGAAAAAATCTAAGTATGACTTTAATTAGCTTTAACATCAGTTTCTTTTTACTTTCTTTCTCTCTATCTCTCTCTCTTTTTTTTTTTTTTTTCTTTTTTTGAGACAAGTATGAAGTTCTGGCTTTCCTGGAGCTCACTGTGTAAACCAGGTTGTGCTCAAACTCACAGAGATCCACCTTCCTCTGCCTCTTTTTTTTTTTGGTTTTTCAAGACAGGGTTTCTCTGTGTAGCTTTACGCCTTTCCTGGATCTCGCTCTGTAGACCAGGCTGGCCTCGAACTCACAGAGATCCACCTGCCTCTGCCTCCCAAGTGCTGGGATTAAAGGCGTGCGCCACCACCACCCGGCCTCCTCTGCCTCTTAAATGCTGGGATTATAGGCATGGGCCACTATTCCCAACTTAACATCAGTTTCTATAGTACCATTAAATAGTGTCATTGTTTATTAACCTATGCTAGAACAATTTCTCATAGCCTTGATGGCTATTTAAAGCAGAAAAACTCTCTACATTAGCTATGTAACAGAAAAATTAGCATCCTCTTTTCATTAAAGGAAGAGAAGGAAAAATAATGCCTTCCATCTCCCAAAGGAGACCTCAGTTGTTTTTTCATTAAGGAAAAGAAAAAAACTTAAGTGTGAATGCTGACATTTTTATTACGTAGAATAAAATGAGTGATTTGTCTGAGAGGAAAGCTTGTCTATAAATAACCTTGTGGAATTAAATCAATAGTAATAGTTCTAGTAAACCTTAAATCTTGAAACTCCCACTAAGAAAGAGAAATACCGTCATCACGATGATAGAAATAAGAGTCCTTGATCATTAAAGAGAACAAAGTGGAATGCTCAAAGGGCAGTATAACTCTCTCAGCATAAAACAAATAGCTATAATAACAGTTTAATTAATTTGTACTTTCAAGCCACTTGTTTTCCTCTGCCATGTTCTTAGATAAGAGAAGTTAAAAATGAAGTGTTGTCAGAGATTTTTACATGCTCTGGGGAGTTAGTAGTCACTGTCAGCTACAACTTTCCTATCATCTTCTGCTCTATGTTGTCTTTGATAATTAAGACTCCGATCCGAGATTACAGAACCTGTGTTCTCCATCACTTGACTTGTTCTTTGTTACAGTCAAGAAAAGTTCCTGGGTTTCAGACTATGCTTTGAACCAAGAAACCAGAACCTAAACTTGTCATTTAAGTTCAGTGGGACCAGCAAAGCTGCACCACTCTCCAGCCTGAGTGATTTCACATTGCTTACCGGCCTTTTAAAAGGAAGAGCCCTCGTTGGGCATGTTTATCTACAGAATCAGAGTGAGGAGGTTAGGCTTGGTGTTGGTATGGCCTTTTCAGAAGACTCAGCTCAAGGCAAAAACAGATAATGTGTGAACAAATGGACCATGTTCCAGTAAAACATTTCAAAACCAAGCAAGATGGTCTTTGGCTGGTCCTTGTGAATCTCATTCCATTTACCAACTTGGCAGCTAATGGCACAGCCTGGCAGATTATAGTCCAGTGAAACTGTATTTTCACTATCTTTTGCCTAGACCAAACCGAATAATCCACTTTTCCTGCCCCACCCCGACTCTCCCTAGAAATTTGGACCCTTTTTTGTTTTTGTTTTTGTTTTTGTTTTGAGACAGGGTCTCATGTAGCCCAGGCTGACTCTATGTGTAAAGAGGAAGGAGCAAGTATACAGTGTAAGAGCCTGGTACTTGATACCTTCATACTTCAAATGCACCTCTGATGCTCTCCTTTTAGTAATCTTATTAATAGGGTGGGATACCATAACTATAAATATAAAGACTTCTCTTCACTGTCATAATGAGAAACTTAAAATTATTAAGGAGCTGAAAAGGTGGCTGAAAGGTTAAGAGCACTTACTGCTCTTGAAGGAAACCTGAGTTTGGTTCCCAGCACCTATGTCCTCCATTAGTGTCTACATTCACAGGCACAGACACATGCACACACATAATTTAAAATAGAATACATTTTAAAAACAGTTTCAAGTCAATAGATTAAACCAGTGAAATATATACTTTGAAGGGAACCATTCAGATATATGCTTGCAAATGCCATTGGAAAGAGAAGACTCAAAACACCATAAAGTCACTGTTGAGGGATGCTATCTACTTTACTGATAAAGATAATGCCACAATTAACATGCCATGGCCTGTCCTCTACTTCTCTTTTGTGCTCTGTGGATATGTTGACATCTTTTCAGTTTTTTTTTTTCACCTTTAACAGTATAGTATGGTTAATTTTAATGGTTTCCATATTTGACATTGTTTTGATCTTGTTATTACTTTGTTCCTTGCTTTCTGCATTCTCTTCCCCAACCCCATCCCTCCCTTTTCTTCATCCCATTCTTAATTGTTGCGTTTTCTGTATGTCTCTCCTATGTGTGTCCTTTGTGTTTCCTGTCTATTGGCCTGTTGTCTTTTCCTTTTTTCTTGTCCCCACCCTCCTGCTGCTTGTAGCCCCACAGGCTGTGGACACTGGTTGAGCAGGTAGGGGACTTTTCTGTTCATCACACCAATGCATACCCACCTCCTTACCTCCTACCTTTCTAGCTTCCAACATCAGGACAGGCTGGAAGTGCAGTGCAGAAATTGACAGGTGTTTTGTAGACCTGTGGCTGAGGTACCACCTAGAGTAGATGGTGCATCATCATGAATTTAATCATTGGTTCCCTTACTGATTGGCTCTACTTCCATTTCCCACCACTGTCCACTTTTCAGGACATGTTTTGAGTTTCACATTGTTCACTACATTGAACAATGTTTCACTATCTGCAACTCCAGTGAATAATTACAAGGTAAAAAGAACATTATTTTTAGGTCACTGTCACTGTGAGCATCTAAATCTTACTTGCATGTGTAAGTTTTGCTTTTTCCTGTTCTCAGTGATGGGACCCCAATGACCACTGTCACTGAGAGTTAGAACAAAAAAGTAGTGATTTGTTTTGTTTTTAGGCAGAGTCTCACTATATAACCCTAGCTTGCCTGGAACTTAAAAGTACCCACCTGCTTCTGCCCCTGCTTCCTGAGCACTGGGATTAAAGGCATGCACCACCATGCCCAGCAAAGCTGTTATTATTTTATTCTTATATTTAAACATACTTTTGGTGAAAAATTGAGGTTCTTTCTTAAAGAAATATAGTATAGTTTAAGTAAATTCTGAAGGGCTTAACTTCTCCCACCCCTTTCACAGATCTGTTGTGGTTGCCATATTTTTTGAACCTCAGTATTGTCTTGCCTTATCACTAAATGTAAACTGTTATACCATTTCAATAATAAAGACCTTCCTGAGCAGAGGCCATTGGTCAGAAGTCAGTCCAGTCTATTTTTAGAAGATATTTATTATGCTGAGATGAGATTTCTGGACTGCTATGTTAAATGAAGACAGCTCAGAGTACTTACTGCTCAGCTGGCTTGAAGAAACTTAGAACCTCCCTGACTTATGTCACAGACAAAAATAACCTGAGGCTTGAGGCACAAGCAGGACTAAAAGGAACAAAATAATTATCTCTTGTATCTTCCTCCTCAATCTGTCAGCTCCTGTCACACTTCTGCTTCAGTATCTTAAGGTCTAAAAATAGCCTTCTGTATGCATGTTGTGAAAATTTCTGAGCAAGACACTTCATATGACAATCCATTTCTGCAGCCAAACATTTTCTAGTAAAGGAGGTTATATCCCTCCCTTATTATACATGCATGGATGGGGTCAAGCTTTGTGAAGGGCCAGTGTGATCTTAAAATGTTCCTTTGAGAATTTAGAAGCTCAAACCAGATGTTAAAGGCTACTTGGAGAGGTGTAAGTTTAGCATCGTTGGTCTTTTGGGTTGTTCATTCAGTTTAAGGTTTTACTGAACAAATGCTTACCAGTTAGTAGAAAGTATAGACACAGCTTCTTTCCCTGCAAACAGGTTAACTATACTGTGTTGTTGTTTGCAGGGGACATCAGGACCTGACCCTACCACTGTCTATGTTGACATGAGAGCCCTGAGACATGACAGGTATGAGTTCTGTCCTCTCTCTCCTTTTCTCCCTTCCTCCATTATTGGTGGCCTAGCACATGTGTGTCCAAGTTAAAAAAAAAAAAAGTGAAAGGAGTCATGTTTCCTTGTTCAAAGTATCATTACACGGATAAAATGTATGACAGAACAAGTTGGCTTAAACTTTACAGATAAAAACTTGGTTGTATAAGACCAGTGGTATGACTAGAAGTGTCTAACATACCTTGCTAATTAGAAGCCATGGCCATCTTAGTCAGGTTCTATTTTGCATGCCAATATATGTCAACATTTCTACATGAGAATGTGTGTGTGTCTCCATGTGTGCGAGTACACACACACACATATACACGCCATATATAGGTGTTTCTATGCAAAGTAGATGTGAACCTACCTTTTCTGCCAAGCTGCTGAATAAGATTTTAAAATGGAGCTATTGGTGTGTGTCATTTGTGTGTTTTGTGTAAAGTTTATCTCAGGAAGAGAGGGCAGGGGGCTGCACAAGAAGCCCTGCCTCAACTAGAAGATCCTATTGAGATGGCCAAGAGAGAAGAAAAAAAAAGTTGTTATTATTTTACATCTGTGACCCCCATTGATATGATTTGTGTTCTGCTTGGTGGCCATGGAAATGCCCCAGCATAGATTGATGTATTTCTCAGTTGATTAGGTTTTACATGAATGTGTTGCTATACACCAGATAGTATGCTGTTTACCCTGTGTTTTCTAGAAGTTCACGCATCTATCCACACTATAATACATGGAAAAACAGACCAAGAGTGGTTGTGTGGTTAGAGGTAAGAGATGGAAAGCAGCACTCATCCCTGCCTGACAGAATAGGCAGCTGAAACTCTTCAGAGACAGGAACCAGTATCTCTGCAAACTGAGAAGGGGTCCAGATTTGGTGGCCAGGTGGAGCATACAACACCCAGGAGACCAGGGTAGTCACCACTCCCTACTCCCACAAGGCTGTGTGCATCCTTAGCTAATGTTGGGCCATATCTGGAACCATTTTTGATTGGTGCAATTTGCCATCAAAAGTGATATGCTGTTGTGTAGTTGATAGAGTCAGGGACACTGCCCACACACTGCAGTGCATGAAACAAATGCTGAATATCAGCAGCACCAAACAGACGCCAACAGCACTCTTGTTGATGGCCTGCCTAACTGCATAGTGCTATGTGAGATTCTCACAAATCACAGATGATTAGAGGCTGTGTCATTAAAACCCCTTACATGATGGCTGGGGACCAATGAATATGTCTTTCTCCTCAGCACTCCCCCCCACACACACACAGAATCAGGTTCTGGATGGTCAGGGTTCAATCTGGAGCACTTTCAAAACTCAGAACCGGCATTAGAACAACTGAATAACTTGTTCCCGGGTCAGAGGCATGAAGGTCTCCAAGTGATGTCTTCTGCATCTGTTTTTTTGTTTTTTTATTTTTTTTGTTTTTTGTTTTTTCGAGACAGGGTTTCTCTGTGTAGCTTTGCGCCTTTCCTGGAACTCACTTGGTAGACCAGGCTGGCCTCGAACTCACAGAGATCCGCCTGGCTCTGCCTCCCGAGTGCTGGGATTAAAGGCGTGCGCCACCACCGCCCGGCTGTCTTCTGCATCTGAAAACAAATCCACTTAAATATAAACCTTACTTGGAAAATGTCTTGTTTGTACAGCTTGCACAAAGAGTGTCTGTGTTAGTGACAGTTTAAAAGTTCTGCCTTTGGCCTGGCCCCCCAAATACAGGAAGAGCAGGCTTCTTAGTGCAGTCTGGTTGGATGTCCTCTTGTGTTGTGAGTACCTAGGCTATCAGGGAAAGCCTCAAGTTTGGATTTTGGAGTTTTCTTTTGTCAAAAGAACAGAATGTCTCAAGAACTATCTTTATCTATTAATCTCTTTAACCCTCCATTTGTCTTCATTATGACAAATTTCCTTACTGAGAAGGGCAGGGTGTGGAGACAGTGCTATAAAATGAGGGATTAAGGGTCTGCATGGTATATAGTGATGAAGTAATCCATGTTCAACATCAGATCAGCACTGTACTGCTGGAAAGAGCCAGAGGCCTGTGTCAAAGATGAGCCCTTTGTGATCAACTAATTCTGTTATCTTGACCAAGGCCTTCTGAGTGACACTTTTGTCCTAATTTCAGGTCAGTAATAATAGTCTTCCCTTCTAGGGTACTTTGATCATTAACCACAGCTCCTCCTGCATGGGATACCTTAGACTAAGGGGCTATGTTTGAGCAGTATCCAGGCCTCATATCAGCATGGTGGACTATGCCCAGGGACCTTCTTGGAGCTTGGGTATGATACAGTGCAGTTTTCCTGAAATGACTTCTGAGTTCTCTTCTATATCAGAGAAAAACTGAGGACTATTCCTTAGCCACCAGAGTATCTCCTGGTATCTTACTCCTCTACCTTCTTCACTCAGTCTGCCTCAGGCCTTTTCAGTCTGCTTTTTATGGTAGATGTACCTGCTCTTCTTTCTCTATCCCAGAAACTCTTCCCCATCCTGGGGCTGAGAGATGATTCCTTCCCTCCATGACTCTGCAACTCACTCCTTAAATTTGTACTGTGGGGTTTGTGTGTGTATCTGTGTGTACATGTGTGTGTTTGTATAGGTACTCAGGCACACAAGAGCTCATATGTGAATGCACACATAGCAGGCCAGAGAATGGCCTGGGGTGCCATTACTCAGGTTATGTCCACCTTTGTTTGTTTGTTTGTTTAGTTGGTTGATTGGTTTTGGCTACAGGACCACTCACTGAACTAACTGCATTTGCTCTACTGGCTGGCCAGTGAGTTCCCAGGAATCCCCCTGCCTCCACCTCCTCGGCATTGGAATTATTATAATTGCATATTAACATGACCAGTGTTTTTAACATGCGTTCTGGGGATAAAACTTGGGTTTATTGAATGAGTTATCTCCTCAGACCTATCCTCCACTATATTTTTTAATAGATAGACATTTACAATGTTTCTGCTTGTTTGGTCTTTTGTCTAAGTCTGTCCTGCCCACTTCACTCCATCTGCTTAGGCCCTTTTTCCATGGCCTACTGCATAAAATCTCAGTATCATCTTCATCCTTCCTTCACTTGTCAATTGAGGTCCACCTTCCTGACATCCAGACACACTGACAGCCTCATCTGCATCCTCTGGGATACCCCATGGTTGGTGTTCTCCCAGGGTTTTTTCTCTGATAGCCTTTTGAGAAGTTGAGTCTGTCATTCTCAGTTCAAACACAGTCTCCTCCACATTGAAGCCACCTCCTTCTAGAAGGAAATAATGCCCAGGTTTTACATCTTCAGCATTGCTTTTGACCTTGATTGACATATTTTAAATATACTTTGTGTTGCATCTCCTGTGACATAGGGGCTCCAGGATTGGACAGGTCTGAGTCCAGATCTTCTTCCTGTTTATGGCCCTGGAACAGGGTATTAGCTCTGGGGTCTCAATTTCCCTATGTTTAGGATGGACACAGGAAAATGAGTCTTTGCAGGTACCTGCAATAGCTAGGGGGAAAAAAGGAAAACAACTTTGAGGTTCTTAGGGTAGGTTGAGACATGCTGGGAGCCTTGGGCAGAGAGAGGGTAGAGATTCTAGTGGTGAGATAAGTCTTCCCTATAGAAGCCTAGTGTCTCCATCCACAGCACACAGATGTGCTATCCTCAGAGAAAACACAAGGCCAAAGCTGGAAAGCAGTGAGATAGGAGAGCTGTTAAAAAATGTTATACTTTCATTCTTCTGGTGTTCCTATGAAAGTAGGCTAGTGGTTTTCTCATTACAGCTATGTGAGGATCTGTCATAAGGATTAATTACTTTACCTATTGATTTAATGGGACATTCACTTGGGAGTGTCAAGACACCTGCCCAATTACCACTTAATTAGCCTGGGAAAGCTTAGTTTGCCAGTATGCTGTGCACTATGAGAGAAAGAAGGAGAGAGGATGGGTAGGTGCAAGCTAGCTCAGAGATTGAGATCAAGATCTCAGTAGGTCCATCCTGTGGAAACAAGTGATTAAATAGAGTCATTAACCATTTCAGCCTGGTTTTATGCCTCTGTGCTTAATACTCATTTTATTCTTGTAGCCCCAGTATTAGGGATTTGGCAATCTGCATTTGTAGCCAGGTTGCCATAGAGAACATTTCTGCCTCACATTAGGAGGATACATATTCCTCCAGTTTCCAGAATAAATTTAATTCCCACATATACAGGGAAAGTATTCAGGGGCTATTTTAAAGTTACTAATTTTTAAATAAATTATTTACTGTGTATTTATTTAAAATGAATTCATAGTTCCTTGATCTCTTTCAGTTTGATCTTTTCTTAAGCACATGAATTATTACATCTTTAAGAAAGAAAAATATTTCTCCAACATTTTAAGAAACAATTTTAATGGGTTGTCAGATCCTAACCCAGTATGGTATAAAGGTCTAGAGTGGAGATTTGTTTGTTTCCATCAGGGGTTGTAAACTGAAGTAATGATTAAAGGGTGTGGTTAGAACACTGTGAATTCTAGAGCTGGGCATGTAGTTCAGTTAGTAGAGCACTTGCTTAGTTTAGTGTGTAAGAAACTCTGTGTGCCATCCTTAGCACTGTATAAACTGGAGGTAGTGGCACATGCAGTAATCCCAGCACTGGGGAGGAAGAGGTGGGCAGACCAGAAAATCAGCTACATACCAAGTTTGAGATCAGCCTGGGCTCCATGAGAACCATCTTGGGAGGAAGGCAGGAAGGAATGAAATCCAAGCATGGATTCTAGACTAATCACTACCCAATAAATAGGTGGATATCAAGATTCCTAAGAACAGTGGACAGTGAAAAGGGTATCCCAGTGGGCTTATGATTGGTCGGCAGTAGAATAGGAGAAGCAAGGGTAAAATCAAAGGCAATGTTTGTTTGAACAGGAGCCTTTTTCTAGCTTGGTCCCTGGTGTGTATTGTGTGAGTGGCATCAGTTCTGCATATGTATATGTGTGGTGTGGTGTGGGCATGCTGTATACATGCACATAAGCTCATGTATGCTCAAGAGTATTGTGTGTCGAATATGTAAGAGCATTTGGATAGTATGTTATTAAAATGAGCTACATATGAAAATGCTTATGATTGTAAAGAAGGTATTACAAGCAAACGAGGACTTTCATGTGTGTAAGGTGTGTGTGTGTGTGTGTGTGTGTGTGTGTGTGTGTGTGTTGTTGGTATATTGCTAGTATTGTGTGTGTTACATGCACACAGGTGTTCTGTGTATGTGTGTGTACATGCTAACATGAATTTGTACTTCTGTGGTTTATGTGCCAGTGTTCCTGCATACTTTTCCAAGTACATCCAGAATTCTCTGGGAAGATTTGGGGTCTGCTTTACTACTCTTTATTAGTGTGGAGGAATGGGAGCCTTGTGTATCCTATGTCTTGGAGGGATGTGCTGATAAAGCACAGAAAGGGAAGACCTCCTGTGATCTGATGTTGCCCTGGCCTCATATCTGCTCCTAGCTCTTTCTTTTTCCAAGTGCAGGCCCACCTTGTGAAGTATTTGCAAACACTCTTTGGTTTTGTGAATAAAAATTGTCAAAAAGTCAGACATGATGACACACGTTTATATTACCATCTCTGAGAAGGCAGAGACAGTAGATCTCTGGAGCTTTCTGGCCAAATAGCCTAGCCTACTTAGCAAGCTCCAGGCCAATGAAATTCTGTGACAAAAAGAAAAAAAAAAAGTAGTAGAAGGTATTGACCTCTGACCTCCATTCCCCTCCCTCCACCTACACACACACACACACACACACACACACACACACGTATATTCATACATACACACATAAAATTGTCTTGTGGCTAAGTGAAGAGCATCTAGTCCTTGATTAACTGGTAAGAAAGGAAAATGAACAGTGAAGATCACAGAGCCTGAAAGTCAGAACCCTGGGAAGTACAATGAGCTACTCTGGTCATGGTCAGCCAAGGTCTTCTCAGCAGTTCTCCATACAAAGTTACTATTAACTATGCTTTAGACTAAAATCTTTCCCTTCTGGAGAGGGTTTTCACTATTTCTTTAGTTAGGCACTCTTAGTTTAGCAGGCCACCTGTGGCTACTGAGCCCATAGGTGTAGTTGTTTGTTTTTACTCTTTTACACTTTGGTCTTTGGGAGGCCTGCCACCCAGCTCCCAGTAAATACATGGAGGCTTACTCTTTCTTATAAATGCCCAGCCTTGGCTTGGCTTGTTTCTAGCCAGCTTTTCTTAAATTATCCCTTCTGTCTTTTGCCTCTGGGCTTTTACCTTTCTCTATTTCTGTACCCCTTTCTTTACTTCTTACTCCATGGCTTGCTGTGTAGCTGGGTGCTGGCCCCTTGAGTAGTCCTCCTCCTCTTCCTTTTGCTCCTCTTTCTTCCCTTTTTCTTCTTCTATTTATTCTCTCTGCCTGCCAGCCCCACCTGCCTTGCTATTGGCCATTCAGCTCTTTATTAGACCAATCAGGTGTTTTAGACAGGCAAAGTAACACAACTTCACAGAGTTAAACAAATGCAATGTAAAAGAATTCAGCACATCTTTGTATCACTAACCAAATGTTCCACAGCATAAACAAACGTAACACATCTTTAACTACTATTCTACAACACATAGGCACTGCCTTTCTCAGCATGTTGTCTATACCCAAGCAGAGCTGTACTAACTATAGGCTGAAAGTTCACGGCCTGGGCACATGACTTGTTTAAGAATGCCATTTGATGCTCATCCTTCCCCTTGAAGTGCAGAGGCACTTTGAGTGCAGAGGCATCTTTCCAGTTGTTTTGCAAATGGGACAAATTTGACTCCATCTCATTTCTCTGTGGTCATTACAGATGTGTTCTTGCCATTTGTCCTTGCCGGGGCATTGTTGACTCTACTATCAGTAGCCCTTTCTGGAACATCTACCTTTCCCATGAGATAATACTAACTATTAACTTACCTTGATAGCTTGCCAAACCCAAGCCATATAGTAAAGATAGCCAAAGACAATGGTGTGGTCCAAAAAGCCCACTGAGTGATATGTATTTTCACTTACAGAGTCCGCTTGGTAGAAAGGGGATCTCCTCACAGCTTACCTCTGATGGAATCTGGAAAAGTAAGTATTAAAAGTGTTAAAGTCCTATCCCAGTATAAAGGTGAGTAAGGATGAATGGACTTTAAAGTGTCAAGGAATATGTTCTCAGAGACCCTATATTACCTCGGGAACGAAAGCTTTCTTGAAGATAATGTTTCAGGATGGTTTGGCTATGTATACAAAAAAAAAAAGTCCATAATAGTATTTGAACATTGTTTATTTTTTAAATGACAAACCTATGCTGCATTTGAGTCACTAGATGCCTGAGTGCTACCTCTCTCTCTATGGCCTCTGTCCTAAGGGTGTCCCTAGGTTCTAATATGGGTGTTCCAGTTCAGTTATTTGTCCCATGTTCCCAGTCCCAGTCTCAACTCTCAGGAGGAGAAAAGACTTTCAGAACATTGAGAAGATTTCATACTGTCTTATACTTAAATACCAGTGGTTACTGTTTAGTCACCTGCTCATACATAATAGAAGCAAAGGTTATTAAGTATTCTTATTATCCTAGTGGTCTAGTTAAAAATCAGGGTATCATACTAAAAAGAAGTCTGTGAATGATGGTTCTCAGTGGTCAACTATTAGTTTAGTTTCTGTCACATTGTTAGTCTTCAAAGAACTAAATATATGTTTAAACTTACATGAACTTTTTTTCTTTTTTGCCCTAAATAGCAATCCTTTCTCCATTTGACATAGTTCTGTTGTTGTTTATTTTATTCATGGATGTGTATGTGGTATGCATGCCCATGTTCACACACACATGCAGAGGCCAGAGCAGGATGTTGGATGCCTTCCTCTGTCACTCACTCTCTGCCATGTTGCCTTCAGAAGGGTCTTCACTGAAGTAGAAGTTCATCATGTCTTTGACTAGATTGATTAACCAGAGAGTTCTTGGGATCCACCTGTCTATAATCCCCAATGCTGACATTACAGGCATGCACAGCCATGCATAGCTTTTTGTATGGATGCTGGGGATTTAAACTCATGCCTTCATGCTTGCAAGGCAAGTGACACACTTCTAAAAGCAGCTTATGTTGCTGTAGGCCTTTTAGAATATGTATGTCCATTTCTTCAAGTACTATCCCTTCATGAAGTGGTTATCAGGGTAGGAAGGTAGTAACCACCATCCCAACATAATTTGAGGGACTGTTAGGTACAGATACCAGGGTCATCACCCTTCAGGTACAGCCTGACTGCTCTAAGTTGTCATGAGTTTCTACCACAGAGTGTCTTGCTTCAACTTGACTATAGAATGTTAAGTTTTCTGAACCAAGGCAGGCCATATTTGAGATTCTAGAGTAGACTTTGGAGCCCTTTGCTATGTGATACAGTAGAGTGTTGCTAAGTTCAATTGAGAGGAAGGACTTAGTGTCAGTGTCTATAATAAAAGTTGTTCACCTATAGGAATGGGTCCCCCGGGGGCTCAAGATACAGATATAGTGGAGAGGAGTAAATAGCAGGATAGATGTTCCAGTCAGAACCTACCAGGCTGGGCTAGGAGTTGACCCAGACTTTTACTTCTACCCATTACAAAAACATCCTTATTGATTCATTTACCAAGGATCATTTGGGAACTGGTTACTTTTAGACCACGCATATCCCTGCAAATTCACCTCTGCAACTCTTCAAGTTCTGGTTGACTCTGGTCTGTCTCCTTCCTTAATCCCTACTATATACCAGGCTGTTAAATCAAAGTGTGCAAATTCCTATCTTGCACAGCAGACCATGTGAAATTTTGCATCATTTATCATGGATTTTGCTTCAGAATTCCTTTGTAAAGGTCAGATCTGGGCATTTATCAGCTTTGAGATATCATTGACAATCAGGTTTCATATTTTAAAGTCCCTCTGCCCCAGACTGTAGAATCATAGAGCATTGGCAGCAAGAACATCCTTTCGTAATGGCACACACTTTAACTTCATGCCACAGTGCTCTCTAAATGGTCTTTGGAAAGGAAATGGCCCCCTTGGCATTGAGGCTAGTTTGCCATGGGAGAGTGTGATACCTGCCTGCCTTTTTAGCCGCAATCAGAAATTGTCTCCTCTCTTATCTCAAACAGATACTTCCTGGGGTCCGGATTATTATTGCCAATCCAGAAACTAAAGGCCCACTGGGAGACTCCCACCTTGGAGAGGTGAGTCATGGAAAGTCTTCTGGGAGATGTTTTCCTCCCAGATCAGACCTCTGATCCTGTTTTTGCTTTGACACCTCCTGTCATCCACAGCTCATGCTGCTCACATGAAGCAAGTCATGGTGGCCAGGAAGGAGCTGGAGATGTGCTTTACAGCTTCAGTCATCCCTGCAAAGCTCAGTATTATAGAGTGGCATTCCCCTAAAGACATAGAAGACATGTCATCAGAGAATTCCAAAAGCACAGCAAATCTGACTTCTGTAGACTGACTCTGTAGAGTGTTCTCATGAGCCTTCTCTGTTTCTAAGAACTCCTTCATCAGAAAATTATTGAAACCTTCAGAGTGAACAGATCTACACTTAGCATGATGGCCACAAAACTCAAAGCCCACAAAATAGCAAAGTGGTAGTTAGATATGTGTTTTTGATCAGAGAGCAGACAATGGTACTTTATACCACTTGTGATGAAATCCCACTCACTGATTCCCTGTCATTTGGTCCCCCCAGGCTGTTGGTAAGGTATGACTGGAGAGAAGTATCTCATCATGCTTCCTAGCCTCTAAATTTTTCTCCATTGACATCAGCTGGGCCTTGATGCTACTCATTTGTTGAGGTCAAGTGTCACACCTTGTCCTTTCTCTTATTCTCTCCACTGATAAAATTTCTCTGAGAAAGTAGAGAGCATGAGGAAATGACAAAGCCCAAGTCTCAGACTATGTATAGAGCCATGTTACCTTTTCCTCCAGTTATCCTGTTTATGCCTTGGCTGCCCAGCTGAAAATGTCTTTGTGTGATCATACCTGCATCCTCTACCCTACATGTCACCAGCATCTGGACAGTATCAGCCCACCCAGGAACACTTTCCCACAGAGTGTGTGGGTAGACACATGATCAAGTCCTGACCATTTCTACCTGCTCTCCATATTCCTTTCTTGTCTGGCTACTTTGTGACCCTGAGTTTGAATCTTGTGATCATGTAAAATGATCTGTACTAGGTTAATCAAGTGCTGCATTCAGAGTTCTGCCCCCTCCCAAGGCAACCAGGACTGGCGATGCCAGAAAGTTGATTTTTTTTCATCTTTACTCCAGCTTGATTGAATCATAATTGGCAAATAAAGTGCATAAGTCAAATTGTACACACAATATTTGTGATGCAGTAGTGGTTGTATGCATTGTAAAATGACTTACATTCAAAGTAATTGGTACACCTGTCACCTCATAAAATTACCTTTTCCTGTGTGTGGTGAGAATATTTAAGTTCTGCTGCCAATTTTCAAACTGAAAAAGCATAGTCTCTGTGTTGTACAATGGCTTCCAGAAGACCTTCATCATCTAAATGGAGGCTATTACCCTTCAGCCAACATTTCCCCATCCCTGTCCACCCTTAGGCACCAGTGAAAGCTGTTTGCCTCTGCTTTCTATGAACAACCTTTCAGAGTCCACATATAGGTGAAATTAGGCAGTATATGTCTTGCTCTGACTTCTCCTACTCGTGTTGTTAGAAATGGCACGCTTCCATTTTCCCTTTTTAAGACTGAATTAGGGGTTGGGAATTTAGCTCAGTGGAATAGCGTTTGCCTAGCAAGCGCAAGGCCCTGGGTTCTGTCCTCAGCTCCAAAAAAAAACCAAACAAAAAAACAACAGTAAAGTGGCCAGGCAGCTGGTGGTGCATTCCTTGCCGGGCGGTGGTGGCGCACGCCTTTAATCCAAGCACTGGGAGGCAGAGCCAGGCGGATATCTGAGAGTTCAAGGCCAGCCTGGGCTACAGAGAGAGTTCCAGGAAAGGCGCAAAGCTACACAGAGAAACCCTGTCTCGAAAAACAAAAAAAAAAACAAAAAAAAACCACTGAATTATATGACCTTGTCTGTATTAGTTACTTGTCTTGTTGCTGTGACAAAAGTAAAATAAGGAAGAGTTTATCTTGGTTTATGGTTCCAGGGTATAGTCCATCATGGCAGGGAAATCATAATGTCAGTAGCTCAAGACAGTTGGTCATATTGTATCTACAGTCAAGGAGCCTAGACAGATGAATGCTGGTGTTCAGCTAGCTTTCTCCTTTTATGTAGTCTAAAATGCAGCCTAATGAATGGAACTGCTCACATTTAGGGTGGTTCTTCCCACCTCAACTAACCTAATCAAGATAATCCCTCACAGATGTGCCCAGAGACTTGTCTCCAAAGTGATGCTAGATCCTCTCAAGTTGACAACCAGTATAATCTGTTACACTGTCTTAGCAAGGAAATATTTCATATTGGACACAAAAAACAGTTGCCTCTACCTCATCTGATGTTGTTGTTCTATCTATATGTTACCCTTTGATTACTTCAATAAGTGCTTAGTAAATGTCTGCTAGGATCCAGGCACTATTCTGGGGTCTTGGGATAAAATGGTAAACAATACAGATGAGGGTCTCTCTTCAGGGTACTCAACCATATTTCAGTGTTAATAAAATAACAAAATATCCAATCTCAGAATGCCTGTGCTGCAAACAGTATAATCCAAAAGCCCTCCTTATGGGTCTGGCCCTGTGTGCCAACATCACTTGAATGCATTGTACAAATGTCTTTGGAATTGTGTTGGCTACACTATTTCCCTGGGCCTTTTGTGTGGTTCCACAGCTATTGTTTTGAATCTGTGTCAGCCTCTACTTAACTGTGCTACCACTGACCCCACATTCTCCTTTCTGTTGACTTTGCCACTTCGTTGTATTTTGTCTTATTTTTATCATAGTCTGCTTCAAAAGATATGCTAGCCAAGTGAAAGGGAAAAGCACAATCTTAAAGCTTTGAGCATTTTCTAGTTGCTCTTAGAAATGACATTTAGAAAACTATAAGGAAATTCATACAACTGTATTCACTTTGAAATCTTCCAGTAATCTGCTTTAATGTAATTTTCAGCAGGTGATGGCTTAGTTGGTTGCTTGACTGTAACGTATTTTGCATGGTACTTTCATTATAGAGAACTTTGTGGGTGTCTGTACTCCCTGTCCTCTACCCCACCCTTAGACACCTGAACAAAGCCACCATTGCCTTGTATTCAGACTAACCCAAGGAAACCTTGGCCATTGTGGAAAATAACTTGTTGAGTTATAAAGACAGTTAACTTCTCTTCCCTGGAGAAGGCTGGATGCACAGAGTGGCTCATGTACAATGATGTTTTTCTCTGTCCACAGATCTGGGTCCACAGTGCCCACAATGCCAGTGGCTATTTTACCATTTATGGAGACGAGTCTCTCCAGTCTGATCATTTCAACTCCCGGTTGAGTTTTGGAGATACCCAGACCATCTGGGCCCGCACAGGCTACCTGGGCTTCCTGCGGAGAACTGAGCTCACAGATGCAAACGGAGGTGAGTCCAGGCTGGAAGTTGACACACATTGTACAGAAATTGAATTTGACCAATACGGAAAATGACCTTAAAGTTTGAGAGCCACATTCGGACCTCTGCTTGCCCCTACTAATCTGAAAGTGCCTAATCTTGAAAGAAAAACAAGTAGGGGCTGGGTAGTTAGTACAATTGGCAAAGTATGTTTACCATGTAAATGTTAAGACCTGAGTTTAATCCCTAGAACTCAAGTATGTGTGTCTTACAATCTTAGGGCTAGAAAGTTAGTTCTCTGTGGCCATTGTAGCCAGCCTAGCCTAGACAAAAGTTCAGTGAGAGACCCTGTCTCAACAAACAAGGTGACTAGCAACCAAGGAAAATATCTGAAGCTGATTTCTATCTTCTGCACTCATGTACATATATATGAATGTGCACACACTTGTACAAATGCATACACATGAAGATGTGCACACAGGCAGGTAAGATATAGATGCAGTAGGCAGGGCTATGCATCCCCTTCCTTTGTCTTTCTGAGAACCAAGAGCAAAGGTAAAGCTAAATGCAAGCCCAGCACTCCCTATGGTGAAATCTGCTGAGTGTCCTCATAAGTTCCTGGGGCTGTTTGCTGTCCCTGCCAGGACCACTACTATGACATTTGGAAGAGAGTAGTCCTTAGGCTCTGGGCCCTGATGGCTAGCAACTGGGCCTTCATGTTCCCATTGTTTAGGACATAGCCCTGTGTCTAGCAGGGGTATACTTTGTTGCTAGCTATCTGTGCCTCCATGTGGAGAGCCACATTGGGTATTTCATAAAGCCAAGATACCAAAGCATACTCACAAGCTTAGGGAGTGGCTCAGTGGCAGAGTGCATGCCTGAGGCTCACATATCTGTCTGTCTGTCTGTCTGTCTGTCTGTCTGTCTGTCTCTCTCTCTCTCTCTCTCTCTCTCTCTCTCTCTCTCTCTCACACACACACACACACACACACACACACACACACACACGATTAATTTTTTTTCCCATGATTAATTTTAATATGTCAGAAGCTAGGGAGATAATTCAGGTGGTAAAATACTTGCTATGCAAGAATAAAGACCTGAGTTCAGATCCCCAGTGCTCATGTAAAAAGCCAGGTGTAGCCATACACACCTGTAATCCCAGGACAAAGAAGGCAAAAAAAGTGTATCCCTGGAGCTCACAGGCCAGCCAACCTAGCCAAACTGGTGAGTTTCAGATTCAGTGAGAGACACTGTCTCAGAACGTAAAGTGGAGAACAATTAAGGGGGAGATCTCTTATGTTGACACATGTACAGGTGCACCCACAAGCACACACACAAACGTAAACTGGCTTGAATATTCATCCTTTGCTTATTTCATAGTCCTTTCTCACCTCCCTAATCTAGGTAAAAATAGAAGAATCCTGTTTTACCATGTATTTCTAGAATCATAGTGAGACCAGAATCCTGGGCAGGTGAGATTCTGGGCCTTGATGAGGCAGGCCTTCTCAGTCACCTAACACACCTGCTAAGCTGAGCCTTGCATTTAGGGAAATAGAACATGCTAATGTGGCAGTTTCATGATGGATAGTCATGGGTTCATTTAATCAAGGATGTAGCGTTCAGAGTTGTAAAAGGTGGTGCAGGGCAGCAGAGTATGGTTACTGTCTTCACCTCACTGATCCCTGGATGATGGCATGAACCCCCACTCCGAGTAAGGAAACAAAGCTCTGTGGGAAGCAGAAGCAAGTAAGCAGTGGTCTCTATCTTGATTGTCTACTTAGATTAGGAAAGGTTTATATACTGTTACTTCATGTTAATCATTTATTTCAAATTTTTCCTGATGTACTTATTACCCAGTTAAAAATTAAGGATGGTTCTTATTTTTAAGCAAAAACAGGACTGACCACATTTTCATTAATATACAATTTTTCTGCAGGATAAAAGTAAGTCTTGTGGGGCCCAAGGAAATGGCCCAGCAAGTGAAAATCAGAGTTTGATCTCCAGAACCAGCATAAATGTTAGGTAGGCATGGCAGCCTGCCTGAAATCTCAGCTCACAGGAGTCAGACAGGGGATCTTTGGAGCGATCATACTAGCTAAACTATTCTATTTGGCAAGATTTGAGTTCAAGTGAGAGATCCTGCCTCAGTACAGGAGACAGAGAAGAATTGAGGAAGACACCTGATGCCAGCCTCTTCTCTCCACAGGCATAGGCAACATACACACACACACACACACACACACACACACACACACACACACACACACATAAATATTAAGGTCTTGGACTGAGGAAATCTTCATTCATGAACATGATCAGAAACTGCTTTCCATCCCATTTACATGAGATGAACACACTGAGGAACTCCTGTAATTGAGTTGAGGGAACTAGTTGCATTTTGGCTGAGATATGACCTTTATGCCTTTGGACTAGTGAAGCCCTTAGGGACTTGTGAGTTCCACCCCACAATGCTCAGGCTATTAAATGCTAACTAGTGTTAACTTAGTCCCTTGGTTGCTGATGAAGATGTGATCTTGTGTCTGACAGTAGAAGCTGGTCCAAAAGAAGATTGGCTTTTCCCCAGTGGACAGATTCAGAAATTAGGCAGGATAGGATAAAAAGTCAAAAGGAGTAAGAGGGTAATAGAGAGGCATGTTGTATACCTGTATGGAGTGTCATAATGAAACTTACTATTTTATATAATTAATACACATTCATACAAAATGTCTAAGAAAAGCCAGATATGGCTTTAATACCAGTGCTAGGAATGCTGAGAAGGATACTTGGGGCTTACTAGCTGGCAGCCTAGCTGAATTACTGAGCTCCAGGTTCAGTAGGAGATCCTATCTCATAAGATGATGTGGAGAGTAATAAAGGAAAACCCCTAACATTGACCTTCGGCCTACCTATGCACACATACATACAAATATCTAAGAAGAAAAAAAAAATGAGAACCTGGTGGCCTGGCATCCAGCCTCTGGGAAGATAAGAAAAATGCCTGAGCCTGAGGTAGCTGACACTTCCCCAGGAGAAAGGAGCCAACCATCTCTAGATCTGGATCTCCTTTCCTTGCTTGTCTATGTCACTATGGAGGGCAGGTTCAAAAAAGGGGGTGGGTCTTGATTGGTACTTGGTTTCTTCTCCAACAGAGCGTCATGATGCCCTCTACGTGGTGGGGGCATTGGATGAAGCCATGGAGCTGCGGGGCATGAGGTACCACCCAATAGACATTGAGACTTCAGTCATCAGAGCCCACAAAAGTGTCACAGAATGGTAAGAGGATGGGAGGTCATTGTCTGTTCTGAAGTCAGGAGCCTAGTTATTGATCACAGGAATATGGAAGAATTTCCCCAAGACAAGGTACTGGAAAGGATGGGGTGTCTCTTCAAGGTAAGCATTCCTCAAGGCTAAGGACAATACAAGAAAGAACCTACTCTGTTAGGACATCCCAGATGACTGAAGAGTTTTAGCTTAAACAGTATTTCCAGGAACCCAAGTTGTTATTGTCTGCAATTATGTAGATGTGACATTTGTTTTGCTCCTATATCATGTTTTCACAAATTAAAACAACAACAAAATAAACAAGACAGGCCTTCAACGGAGACTGGTTAATAAGAAATGTTGTACTTCTGTGTGTGTGTGTGGGGGGGCATTAGAAGAGGCATTGTTTTGGCCTGACCTCACTAGATTTGTATACCAGGTAAGAACTGCTTCAGTTAAACCAAAGCCCAAGCCACAAGGTCCTGCATACAGTGGCCCTGAACACAGTGACCCAAGGGTGGGGATAT
Organism: Peromyscus eremicus; assembly: GCF_949786415.1. Lineage (NCBI taxonomy): Eukaryota > Metazoa > Chordata > Mammalia > Rodentia > Cricetidae > Peromyscus > Peromyscus eremicus. The sequence continues at coordinate 50,495,864 of NC_081420.1, read as the reverse complement.
GAGTTCTTATCCTTCCCAGAGGCATGCATCTGTCTACTGCCCAAGCCCATTCAATGCATTTGTAAAGTGCCATTGACAAACAGAAGGACCTCCAGCCATGAGCTCACTTCTGCTCCCTGTGTTTGGGAGAAGCAAGGAGGCTAGAGCAATTCATCAGTCTCTACTAATGGCAGTCACCGACTTGCTTGGCACTTTCCTGATGTGAGAGCCTGAAGTGACCAATCTCAGTCTTGAGGTATAACCAGTAAAGAAAACAGGTGCAAGAATAGCTTTGAATAGTCTCCAAACCCCGGTTCTGAGATTGTTCCTTCTTCTAATGGAATTCCAAAAACAGGCTCAGACTTAATTGCCATTTATTGAATATAAATAGTACAGGTATATTTATTTACTTGTTTGTTTTTTGTGATGCTGAGCTTTGACCCAGTGTCTCCTACATGCTAGGCAGGTGCTTTGCTGCAGTCCTGAATCTGATTGTGGAGGTCTTGGCAAAGAACCTGAGATCCTATTTATATATGCATGAATTGTTCTGTGGTCACATTGCTGTAGATTCTTACCAACATAGGCCTCCAGGGTTTGTGTTAGCATGCTTGCCTGGCATGCCCAAATCTCTGGATTCGATGTCAGCACCACAAAAACAAACAAAGAACAAGGCCTCCAGTTGCCAGTGTCCTCTTTAACTGTGGATAGATGACAGAATGCAAAAGCAGTACAAACTCTTGATACTCAAGACAGGGGCCTGGGGCTGACCTCATTTTGTCCCTATGTGGCTATAAATCTCAGGTGCAGCCTCAGTTTAATTGCCTTTATCATCTCCCTCAAGATGTATGCTGAAGGGCCTCCCTCTGGACTTTTATCTTAAGCATCACTGTGATTATCTACTATGTGGCTCCTGAACTGAGTCTGACCGTGAGGTGATCAGTCAGGGTCTCCAATTCACCTGTTCTAATAGAAGCCCCAGAAGAAGGAAACTGATGAATCAAGGGATTTAATTCTGATGGACTCAGGACTTTGGGAACTGTTTAGTCACAGACTTCCTCCCCTACTTCTGCTGGTCCTCTATTGGTGAAATTATTTAGGCCATTCCACGTAGTTAAAAGGAGATTTATTTAATGGCGTAACTTACAAATTAAGGGATAGGTAGGTCGCGGGGTCTGGGGAAGGTGTATCACAGTCCAGCGGTGTTCTCTGGAGCTCTGCTTTGTCCACCTCCACCATCCAGGGTCCTGGAACCAAGAGAGTGTTCGCCGATCCAGATCTCGGGTCCCCAGGCGCCTCCCTTGGCCCCGCCTTGTAGGCGTGACAGTTGCCGAAGTCTCAATGGGGGTTGGAACTTCCAGAACAAAGCTGGAATGGCTACCCACTACAGTCCTCTTACAGTCTTCTCTGTGTGTCTTCTCAACACCCCATCATGTCCTCTAGGTTGCCTGTCACTTGAGAAACTCCATGTCAAAGACAAAACCATCTCCATGTTGCCAAATTCAAGCCAACCAAATTCATCTCTCTACAGGAGACTTGCTGTGTTGACACAGCCCCTGAGAAAGCTGTGATAGCTGGAAGGTCTTAATCCCCATCCCACTCTGGATGGCTGAGCTGTGCCTAGTACTTCAGGACAGTGGCATATATTTCAGATGCTATAATACCATATGACCCAGAGTGTCTGGGAGATGTATGTGATCACTGATATCACAGACACAACAATGTATTATAGAGGTCATGCAAACCAATATTTCAATGTCACAGGGACTCAGATTAAGGGAATGAAATGTCAGCACATCTTGGAAATTGTTTTCACAACTGTTCTCTAAGGAGGTACAGGCGTCCCAACTGTGTAATGCTCTCCACAGTTCTCCCTTTTAGCATAATACATGTGCATTGATGATACTGAATAAAATTTTCACTATTTTCTAGTAGACTTAGTCTCATGCTTGTAGGAAAAATAGGTTCTCTAAGTACATTCCATCTCAAGGTAGGATAGAGATTGTTAGACAGGTAGGGGAGAGCCGATGTGATTGGCTGTAAATCTGGTGCCCTTCTTCATGTGCCCTCCTCCCTACCAGGAACCTTCTTGTTTGTCCATAAAGTTCCTTCCATCCTTCAGCATTCTGGTTCCTATAGCCAAGCAGACCTGTGCCAGAGCTTGTGCATACTGGTCCTAAAAGCCAATGTCACAAGGGTAATGGAGTTTCAAATGGTAAAGCACTGGGCTCATGCTTCCAGTAATTAAGTAGACTAAATACTCAGGAGACCCTCCACCAAAGAAATACCTACTGTATGAATTAGTTGCTTCTGCATTACTGTCATCTCCAACTCAGTACTCTGAGACAGAACTACTAATCATGCTCACATGTATATGGGTGATCAGCTAGGTCACCTTAGCATCTATTTGGCTGGAAATAAGCCCAATGCCTCTGCCCTACATGTGCCTTATCCTCTGGGGCCAGCTCAGGCACATCTCTAGCCTGGCAATGGCAGTGCTACACCAGAACAAGCAAAAACATCCCAGAGGGTAAAACATCTATACCCTCTGCTGGGGTCATCTTGCTCACACACATTGACTAGGTTTTATTTTGAGCCCAAGGACTGGAAAGTGTGAGCACTGGGCTAAGGGTGCTTCCTGATGCTGCTCAAACCCCTGCAACAGTAGAGCTAGGAGGCTGATGAAAGTGGTGGGGGAATTGCATCTCAGGCAGCTATAAAGCAACAGAACTGGAATCCAGACTCCCCTAAGGAGGCAGAAGTGGCCCTGTGCCAGAGAAGCAGAATCTAGAAAACACCATATAACACATAGGAGCCACCATAAGAGAAGGACAGGAGAAAATTCAAAAAGGTATGTTGTGGCCAGAAAGACTATATGCCTGACACAGCTCAGAGGGATGTGCCAGTCTGAGGAGATGAGTGTGATCATTCAGGCAGATCTGAACAGAAAAGTGTTAGCATTATGTAAAAGACTCCCCCAGTGATGGTGGTTTTCTTCTTGTCTTCTAGTGCTGTCTTTACCTGGACAAACCTGTTAGTGGTTGTGGTTGAACTTGATGGGTCAGAGCAGGAAGCCTTGGACTTGGTTCCCTTGGTAACCAATGTGGTCCTGGAAGAGCATTACCTGATTGTAGGAGTGGTGGTCGTGGTGGACATCGGTGTCATCCCCATCAACTCCCGGGGAGAGAAACAGCGGATGCACCTGCGAGACGGGTTCTTGGCAGACCAGCTGGATCCCATCTACGTGGCCTATAACATGTAGTCCCGTCACTTTGGCTTCCACAGACTTTTCTACGGATGTGACCATTTTTTTTTCTCAGTGTCCACAGAGACATGCAGACACTCGGCCATACTCGAAGGAGGAGCCTTGTGTGTTGGGGTTGGGGGAGGACTTCTAGGAGCAGTCACCTGGCAGGGGAGATGAAATGGGAATTTATGCTGGATTTTGCTCAGAAGGACTTTGGATCACTGCCTTCAGTTTGCTGGAAAAGCTCATTTTAAGAACTTTCTTTTCTTTCTTTCTTTTTTTTTTTTTAATTATTGGATAAGAAGTGCTCTCTTCGTAAATGTGGTATTTTGTTAAGCCAAAATAGCGATTAAAAAGAATATTCTACCCTCCAAATGGGTTCTTTTAAACAATTTATGTAGTGTGACAAAGAATTGTTTTCTCTGTTTTAATGTGTCATGGAATCTTAATGACATGGATCTGTTACTAATTTAAGCCATCACTAGATCTCACCCTTCTAGGAGAGTTTACTGAGGTACGAGAACCTTCCAGGTAGCACCTTCCAATTAGATTTTAGCAGCTTTCTTTGTCAGAGACATGCTGAAGAAACAGAGGCCAGTTTATGGCCTTTGAAGTTAACATAGAACAAGAAGCGATTATAAATAAGGTATTTCGGCAACTATCTTGCAGAGATCTTTGTACTAAACTAAAAAGATAAAAATAAGTTAACTTCCTCGATATGTAATTATGTACAAAATGTTTAATTTATTTTGATCTCTTTAGAAGTATAAAAGAGAAAAAACATTCAAGAATATTAAAGTCTTGTAATGTTTGCTAATATAAAAAAGTGTTGTATTATCTTGCGTGGATAGTATCACAACAAATATATATATATGAAATATAAATTCACTAATGAACAAAGGAGATTTTAAAGTTTAAATGCAGAACTTGTCACTTGCATGGTGCGCCCTCCACTGTATTCACACACACTTGGCTGTTTCCGAGCAATCACAGGTTGCCAGTAACCCTGTCTTAGACCAGAGACCAGCAAGTGGAGTCACCGCCGTCTCTAAGATAGTAAAGGGATTTAATGCAAACATGCACTATTTTTTCCTTTGCTGTGAGGACGACAGTGAATGCTTTCGTGCCAGCATGTGCCAATGACATTGAGGGGCTCCAGGTTGGCAAATGGCACTGTTTTCTCAGCTGCAAGAATCTGTTGCATAATGTCAATTTTATTTTATTTTGGCATTTTATGTGTGTGTGTCACTTTAAAAAAAAATTTTTTTTTTGATTAGTGAGAAAAGAATGATACCTTGTGGTCATTTGTACCAGGTGTCACTCATTTACCCCTTCCATTGGCCACTGTGAGCAGATAAATGTCCAGAACAGCTTTGAGGGAAAAGCTATGTGTGATGTCTTGAGACTATAGACCCAGCCAACTCTAATCCTCTAGTCCTGGGAGCTTCCTAGGTTGGCCCTGAGTAGCCAACCTACTTTCCTATTCCAGGAACTCAAAACAGAGCTCTGGTTGAAGCAAGGTATTCTGTCAGCTTCATCCTTGTACTAACTGTTGGTACACCAATCCCTGGTTATGTGTGCCTACAACTCGGCCACTCTATCTGTCAGTTGATCTGGCCTGTCTGCATCCAACCAAGGAGGATGTATCAGCAATGCAGGGGGTCTCTTTTATAATTGCCACAGTATTCTCCTGCAGTGGTTCCCAGTACTAGATAACCCTGACTAAAGTTGCTGCTGGGCAGAAATGAGGCTCTTGATTGCATTATGGGTGAGGTCTTTATCTGCCTAAGTTATATGCAGTCAACAGTAAGCCCTTTGCTAAAAGAGAGTTTGTTTTACTTCTAAGATGTAAGGCTGTTTATTTTGTTTTTAATTTAAGTGGCGCATTTTTTAATTTGCATATGTAAAGCATTCTTTCATCTCCATGAATCATTTGATTTTTCAAATATTGTTTGCTCATTGCTATATGTTTATACATGTTTCAAATGCACATTCCTAACAGTCTGTAGCTTCCCAAGGGGGAAAAATTACCTACCACATTCAGAAAAACGTTTTCTTGATACATGTATACACACACACACACACACACACACGCACACACACACACACACGCGCACGCACACACGCATGCACGCACGCACGCATACACTCTCTCTTTCTCTCCCTCTCTTAAAGGGAACTTGGTTTGACATTTCAGATAGGATATTGATAGGTAAACATCATTGCAGTGTGCAGTAAATCTTCCATCTGGCTGATGTGAGGAAGCAGAGCAAATTTAGATGTCACTCAAAACATACTCTTAACTTTTCACCATATCAGCTTCACACCCGAGGAGGGCGAAGGCTGCAGGACAGTTGCACAGGCCGTTCACAGCAGGTCTCTTCTGCATCCTGTCATCTGGGACATTAGACTTTAGGTTGGAAAGAGTTGGTGGACTGGGTTGGAAGCTTCGTTGTGCAAGAAAAAGGAAAGGAGATACTTAAGTACCACCAGTTTCAGCAATAAAGGAGGATCGTTATGTATTAGAAATCGTACTGTAGATAAATCATTCATGAGAATGTTTTTTAAAAAAAAATGTTTGTCTTGTGACCATGTGCTTTTGGAGTCAGCCAAAACCATGTAATCAACTTGCACAAAAAGAGGGTACACAAAGAACACTGAGACACAGACCTAATCAAACAGGAGCAGATTCCTCATGGTGCTTGTTTATTATATATATTTAACCCTGCTTGACACTTTACCCAAGGGGACGGTCCCTTTATCAGTTGAATGTTAGCAGCGTTATTTCAGAGTGTGGTGACTGGTTAGAGAGAACTCGTATACTCAACCAATCACAGTTTCAAACAAAATTTTTATGTGCAAAGGACAGCAACCTTCTTGTATGTTCAACCACCAGTACGCTTTGTACATCTGTGATAACGCCTGTTTTATATTCAAATGAACAAATAAAAGCTTTTATTTTTGTTGCTCTGAACATAGCAGTTTCTTAATTGGTACCCTGGAAAAAAATTTCTGGGACAGACCACTTCCATGTGAGGAAGGAGGTGACTCCTGCTGGGAAATGTATCTGACTCTGTTTACATGACTTGTTGCATAACTTAGTACAGATGACCCTGCTCTGGATGATGTATAAATCTTGATACAGGCATTTCTAGTTAACAGCAGTTCCTATGGCAACAAATGTTTTGTGAAATGTTTTTTTTTATTCTTTTAAATATATCTGAATATATTTGTTCACATTTTGCTGCAAGTGTACAGATTATTGGTAACTCTTTGGGACAGACAGTAAGCATATGTCTTGTGTGTGAACCCTTCTATTTACTGTGTCAAAGGGGAACTTGGCATGTCTGGACAGGTCACTGGTTGCCTGTCCTCTCTAATTCAAACTGCCCTTGCTTGTTTAATAACAAAAGGTTCTATATTTTGCTCAAGATCCTTGGAGTCTTAATAGTTTTGTCTTGGGAAAGCCTTGACTAGTTACCTGCTCTTTAGCCTGATGATTATAAAAAGGATCAGCATGAGGCTAGGGAAATTGCTTAGCTGGTTAAGCAGTTGCCACACAGCCTGGCAACCTGAGTTTGATCCTGGAACTCATATACAAATGGAAGGAAAGAGCCGGCTCCACAAAGTTGTTCTCTAGCTTCCACAGGGACACCCTCCCTATATATATCTATAACACAATAATGTTAAAGAAGGGCATGGTGACATGTGCTCCTAAGCCTAGCACTAGGGAAGCAGGACACTTGCAGCTTACTGACCAGCCTAATCTTTGAGTTTCAGGCCAAAGAGAAACCCGGGATCACAAATCAAGATGGATATGTCCTGAAGAATGACAGCGTAGTTGGATGTCTGGCTTCCACTCAGAGCTTATTCACAGTATCAGAACATAGGTGCATCTGCACAGAGCACAAGGTTAACCTAAAGCCTTTGTGTTGAGTTCTACTTGCCTCTGCCCAGGTTGTATCAGGCATGACAAATGTTCATGCTGCTTTGAGTGTGCAAAAGGTATAAGACCTGCCTGGCAGCATCAAGGTGAAAGAATCTTGGGAGAAAGGGGTGCGTCTACAGACCCAGGTTTCTCAAAATGGCAACCCTGATAACAACTAGTCAAATAGAGACCAGGTAACCACAAGAACTGTACTGATGGAGGCCACTTCAGATCCATCATATGTACATATATATATGCATGTATATATAGCATGTTTTAGTGTGGTGTCCTGTACACTTTGTCCTCTAGGACAAGGCTGCAGTCCTGAGACATGTTCTGTAGCACTTTGGTTACTGGCAAATTATTCCATCCTAGGAATCCCGGACTGTGACATCTCAGTACGTTGAGATCCAATGGTCTGTCTACCAACATGGAAATAGTGGGGTAAAGTTCTATGGAAGAAGTTCTGGGGTGAAGGAAGCATTCCTTAGCTACCACATGGACTGTAATGTTTACTGTAGCTTGCTTCATCTGTATGTAGGCCTCTCGATTCCTGTTCCTTCCCATATACTAAACATTGTTTTCTATTTTGTGCTAGAATGTCTTAATGGAATCCTAAATGACCTTTTCCAAGGTCCTTGGGTTTTCTTTGTAGCATCAGAAAGTCTAGAGATGTCAGCATTCTCATTTCCTTGGAGCAAAGGTAGGTCTATTCTGGTTGCCTTACACTGGTTTTTGATCTTTTGGGTTGATTATATGAACAAACAAACAAACAAACAAACAAACAAAAAAACGAGGGAACATAGAACCAATACTTTTTCCCTGTTTTTTTTTTTTTTCTGGCTCAAGTATTTGTGTGGGCTGTCATTTTATTGCAGTTATGTCTTTCCATGATGGGCAAGGCCAGGTCACCTTGTGTCATATCTTGACTCTGTTCCCTACAGTATACTCCGTCTTGGCTCCTTCCCTTGAAATAGGACTAAATGACCTTGTATCTGACCTCTGCCAGACAGTGGCTAGGACATTTTCACTGAGATCTGGCTTTCCAAGTAGAAGAAGTAGGAATATAAAGGGGTCAGGCTCCTCTTGCTGCCTCAGAAACCGGATGGTGAATGCCTTGTGTGAACTTGCTGAGGTGGTGCCTGTTTCATCAGGGTTTATCCTAGAGGCAGTCTAAGAATGGAGAGGCAAGCAGATAAGATACCCCAGGAAGCCTAGTTACATGCCTAGAGTGGGAGGAGACATGTTCTTTCACCTTCGCGTCCCACTCTGTGTAAGAGAAGTGTACCCGTTTAGGTATCTCCCAAGGGGAGTCATCAAATGACCCATGGAATGGTAAAGTTGTGTGAACTGAAAGGAGGAAGGAATGCAAATGTTTAATTCAAGTTCTGTCTCAGTTGGGTGTTCACTCAACACATACTTAAACAACACACCTCACATACACTGATTGTTGCTGAGGGTATAGATGAAGCATCCCCAGACCCAAGACCAGGCTATGAGCAATGAGGGAAGTCTCAGTTCTTCCTGTTTCCAGTCTCTGTCCTTCCACAGTGTGTCCATTTATACAGCAGGGAAACATTACTTTCTGGGGAAGATCTCTCCTCTTTCCCCACCATATATAAGGTTCTCTGAATTCATCTAATCAAATGTATCAAAATGATGGCTCACTGTCTTTAGTTTATTTCAAGACTGGGTTTCTCTGTGTAGCCCTGACTGTCCTGGAACTAGCTCTGTAAATCAGGCTGACCTCAAACTCACAAAGACCCACCTGCCTCTGCCTCCCAAAATCTGGGATTAAAGGTGTGCGCCACCACCGCCCGGGCTGGCTCACTCTCTTAACCTCTTACCTGCTACTGATGTGAAGAAATTATATCCCAGTTTTAGTGACAAGAGGTAGAGAATAGGAGTAAAGACAGCTATGGTCAAGCCCAAGGGAAAATTTGACATTCCTGATTGGTAAACTAGAATCATGACTTAAATGTCCACAGGACTCCAAGGAACCTGGGAACAAAAGCACTTCTAACGTGACCAGACCAATATTTCTGTGCAAAGCCTCCCTCCTGTGCTCCATCACTCCTTCCCTGTAGCCAGTCTGACTTCAGTGGACCCAGTGTTCTCCTGCCCCAGTGCTCAGGATACAAATGCTTCTAAACCAGGCATATTGGTGCACACCTGTAATCCAGACTCTACTCAAGAGATAGAAGCAGGAGGAGCAGAAGTTCAAGGTCATCCTTGGCTACATAGTAATTTCAAGGCTAGCCTGTGCTACATGAGACTGTTAAAAAATAAAGTTCTTAGCTCTAGGTCCAGTGAATGTACTTTGAGTTACCATCTGTGCCTGCTGAGGGGACTTGTCCACACCTGGTCCCTTTTCAGTACGCTATCTGGGACAACTCAGAAAATGCTGTTCTTCATAGTCCCCTAACTCTGAAGAGTTTTAGGATGTTCAAGGAGATGAGGAAGCTGTGCAAACTGGGCTCCTGATAGAACACACCCAGCGAGCATTGGGATGAACAAAAAGGACGTAACATCTGTGTGGATGTGTTTATTCATATGTGTGGGGGCAGAGGTTGACATAAGTGGTCTTACTCAATCGTTCACCTTATTTTTTGAATCAGAGTATCTGTCTTTTGGGGATCTTCCTGTCTCTGCCTGCCCAGTGCTCGTATTACAAGTACCTGGCTTTCTATGTGGGTGCTGTGGATCTAATGTAGTATCTTAAACTTTCCTAGAAAGCATGTGACCTGACCAATCAAGCCATGTCCCTAGTCCCACGGACGTGGCATTTTTGTTTCTTCAGGTTAATACATGGAATACCTGAAGGCCCCTGTGTATGGTGTGGGGCCTGGCTAAACTTATGGGTAAAGATGTGTGAAAGGTAGTCCTAGAGGTTGGTGGGGACCTGAATGGTAGAGCAGGTCCTGATTGGTAGTGCAGCACCAGGTCCCCTCTTGCATCTGATAGCCCTTGTTTCTTCATTTAGAAATGCAGGGCTGTGGTACATAGAGAGGATAATAAGCCAGGCCTCGAGTTTCCTGGTGACAGTAGATTCCCCCAAATTCTCTTTCCCCACACCACAGTTCAGAACTGCTCTGTCTTGATTTCTGCTCAATAGTCCACCAGCAGAGGCAAACAGACTTACTTCATTTCTCACTCCATCTGTGTTTAAAGTGAAGTAAGGATGCTGTTGAGAAGCAGCTTGAAGGAATCCTGTGATCCTCTGGAATGTGGATAATTAAACCTTCCATCTGAACTTTCTGAATCAAACATTTGGGCATTAGCATCAGGCAGCTTTGTGCAGTTTTGTAAAGGATGACTTAGGGAAGGGTTTCTACAGAAAGACCTTAGATATGACTGAGGGCTACTCTGGAGACAGCCTCTCTAGTTTTCCCAGCTGTCCTTCCAGCTGCTTTAAAGGACACAAAGACTCAGCCTCTCTCCTGGGTTTCAGTGGCCCCTTGGCAGTCTATATAAGGAGCATAGGCCAGTTTGATAACACACAGAGAATTCTTACCATTTAAAGTGCCTCACTAGAGGTGAGGGTGGGGTTTGAAGAGCACATGGCCTGAGTGCTGCCTGATAAACCCTAATGGGATCCTCAGCCAGCTGTATCAGAGAGCCAGTGATCTAAGAGGACAGTGATTGTTACCCCATATTCCAAGTTGTCTTCAGCTGGCAGATCAAAGACCAGCCAATCAATTCAGAGTTTAGTGTCCCCTGCGGTCAAGTGGTTGGTCTTGTCTCAGGGTGGTGGGGGTGGTTGCAGGGGGTTGGCAGTGTTTCCACATTACGGTCTCTGTGTAGCATGGGAGGGCTCACAAACACCAAGGCCAATAAGTCTTGCTAAGATTGAAGGTTAACTGGGGCAAAGGAATCATTAGCAGTATGGACACGTAGAGAGAAACCTTTAGGGTAGAAATGACACTTAAGAGGGAAACAAATATATCTCCATTACTTGGTATGGTCAACAGCTCGATGTGTACATGTGGGCTGTTGGGGAAAAGGGAAATGATTTCATTTTGTACAAAGAATAAAATTTTCATAAGAATTGAGTCACTTGATTCAAATGTGGCAACTCTGAAGCAGTCACTGAGAACTTTGTGTTTTGGTTAGCCATTTATATTTCCTCTGGTGTATCTTTCCAGTGTTTGTGAATACAAACCGATTATGGAACTAGATCCTTACTACCCCTCCCTTAATCCAACAGTGTATAGTATGTACTCCGTTTTACACCTTGGGTTCTTTATGGATTATCCTGATAGATCACTTGCCTAGCACACATGAGACCCTGGGCTGGTGCTCTGGTACCACAGCAAACAAACAATAAAATGATACAATATTGTCTGTATGCTTCATAGTCCCTATTGGTGGCACAAAGTCTTTTTAGGCAGCCTGAGATTTTAAACATCTTACTTTTGTTAATCACATTGTTCGTTTCCTCTGTGATAAGCACATATGCTCAATAGGTTTCCAGACATAAGACTGATAAGTGATAAATACATCTGTCATTCTGCTTTGGCCTGTTGCAGAGTGTGTTCATTGTATTTCCATGGGCATCTGGGACACACTCTGTGACTCTGAGGAGTGACATTGCCATGGACATGTATGCACAGTTTGTGGCAGCCATGCTTTTCTTTCTGTGAGGTATATGTTGTTAAAATATTCTGACCTGCCCCTGGAGCCTCTCTGCATCCTGATGTAAAAGCCTCATTTTAAGGAAAAAAACCTCCCCTTCCTCTCTCTCTCCTGCTTTTCCTCCCATGAGGTGTGTACCCTCAACCCCCTCTTCCTTTCTCTCTTCTCTCCCTCTTTCCTATCTTTCTCTCCACCTCTCTATTATAATAAGCCATTTCCATGCAGATGCAGCTTTTGAGTTGTGAATGACTGTCCACCACCATGCCCACATGGCTTGGGGTGCCCACCAGCCTGCTGCTGCATCTGCCCAGCATGCCAGCATGGTTCCCTGCACATATGGGATACTCTGGCCTGGCTAGCTGGGGATCCCCCACATGTGGAAATTCAGAACATACATACCCAAAAGTAAAATGGCTGGACCATGTGGTCATATTGTGTGGTGCATCCAAGTAACTCCAAACTTTCCTGAGCTGACTGACTGCTTTTATGTGTGTGTATGTGTGTGTGTGTGTGCTTGTGCGCATTTCCATGCACGTGCATATGGCCTAAGGACAATCTTGGGTATCATACCTCAGATACTGTCCACGTTTCCCTCTTTCTCTCTCCCTCCTGCCCCCCACATGAGCAGGATGATTGATAGATAGATAGATAGATAGATAGATAGATAGATAGATAGATAGATAGATAGATTATCTTTTTTAAAAAAAAAAAAGTAGGGTCTCTCTATGGCTGGAAGTAGTCAAGGCTCCATGAAAGCTCTCAGGATCCACCTGTCTCTACCTCCCCAGCACTGAAATTACAAGCACACAACCCCATGCCTGGGTTTTCTGCATGGGTTCTAGAGATCAAATAATGGAATTTTCCCAGGGGCCTGTCCTGGGAAGATTCCTCCCAGAGTCCTGGGGAAGGCGCTACATCCAGCATGGGGTTATCTGAGGGGAAAGAATCTATGTACACCATGCTCTTATATCTGTTTATTTCTCTATAACAAACTTATATCTACACAGCTTCAGTTCCATCCTGACACTCAGTTCCTTTCTGTCCCTTTTATATCTGTCCTCATAGTTTTAGTAATCTCCTATGCTTTCGACCTCATCTTTGTCCTCTGTTCCTTCGTCCTCCATCTTCCCTTCCTTGCTCCTTACCCTGGCTCTGAGGAACTCTGTCTTCTCTTCTCTCCGGCCATGCGGTTCTGCCTACTATCTACAGAAATTCTCCCTGTTCTCTTCTCTCTGGCCACACAGCTCTGCCTGCCTCTAGAATTTGGCTCCAGTCCTTACTGCACCTCGTTATGCAAAAAGCCCTCTTGTCCTGAATCAATAGCTCTTCCATGTTACTAGTCCTGAAGGCAAGGGATGGTCTGAGCTTCATTTGCACAAGAAACAAAGCTATACATCTACAGCCCGCTTGTCTCCTAGGCCCTGCAATGGTGTTAGTTACCTAGTGGATCAGCAGTAGGTCTGAGAAGCTTAGCTGTTTGCCAATATGGGCTGTAGTATATGGGCACACAAGAATTTCATAGCAGAAGACAGCTGACATAATAAGCTAAATAACACCAAATATTCCTTGATAAATGGCTTCCTCTTGAAGGACACCTTGATCAGTCAAGATATAGCTTATTATATACAGCTAAATCTCTATAATATATTCTTGTGGCTTGCTGCAATCAAATTCAGGTCCTCATACTTTCACAGGAAGCACTCTGCCAACTGAGCCATCTTCCAAGCTCTCATTTTACATTCTTGCCAGCAGTGCATAAGGACTCTAGCTTTTTTACATCCTTGATAGTACTGCTGATCATCTATCTTGTCTACCAGTTATCTCCTATGTGTGGTTTTGGTTCCCATCTTTTAATTACCTGCAGTCACCTGGCATCATGTTGTCTCACAGTATCTCTCCTCCTCTCTCCATCTCCTCAGGCAGGCATTGCAAATTCTCTGATCATAGTGGGGTTGAGCACACCACATTCACATGCATTCAGCACAGTATATTGCTAGAGGAGTCTAACAATTTTTATTAGATTTTCATTCTAGGTGTGCATATTTAATTGTTAATTGTCATTGTCAAATGGACTGAGTTCATTGTTTTAGAGAGTATTTATAGAAAAGGAATGATCCACCTTGAATGTGGGTGGAACCATCTGGCAGGCATTGGGTCTTTGACTGAATAAACAGGGGAAAGAGCTTAGCATCAACATTCATCCCTCTCTGCCTTCCAGCTGTAGAACATGGCCAGACACCCCTGACTTCTGCTGCTGTGCCTCGTGTGTCATGAGGGACTGGAACTTTGACTGGTGAGCCAAAATAGACCTTTCCTTCCTAAAGTTGTTTTGTCAGGAATTTTCTCACAGCAACCAGAAGAGATCATTGCTGTGTATAGGAAGACATGAGACATGTAGAAGTCAACAGTACCTGAGGTTTCCTGTAACCCCAGAGTCTAGGAGACACTGCAGGTAAGGGTAATGACTCAACAGCAGTCCTGGTAGGTGTGACCTAGTCTCTCAGTGGGAGGTGTATTTTTGAGGGCTTTTGCATTCATTCTGTGTCTTTTTTGTCCTTGGTTTCAGTCTTTTCTATACTGGTAAGGATGGGTATGAGAGCCACCAAATGAACACACTTTGAGGAGCCACAGTGTTACTGTTGGTCTCTAGATCTCACTCATCTTTCCTAATTGGGATTCTGGCCATTCACTAGCAACTTCCATCCCTGACTCCTGCAAGGCATGGTTCTCTCTGAATCTTTGTCCTTGACTGCTTTAGAATCTCATCCATGTAGGATCACAGTGTTGTCTTCCTCTGGACTGCTTCACTTAACATTTCCCTGAAGAGTGGCAAAATATACCATCTGAAATGCTCTGTTTCTGCACAAAGGTTAGGTGCAAAGGATGTTCTCATCAGCTCTTCCCTCTTAAAAACAGGAGAATAAAACTTTCTTGAGAATGACCAAGTACAAAGAAACATCCTCAGCAGGGAAACAGACAACTGCATGAGACCTTTGCCCAAAACTCCTTTCTTCTGCCAGCTCTGTCACCAGCCCCTCACCTGCTGCTCCACATCAGACCTGGGACTTGCCAGTTCATTGAGTATTGGGATTTCTGTGGGGCCCCATGTGAAATGCATGCACACTCATTGCCAGATCAGGCTTTTTCCTAGCCGGAGGATGCAGGTATTTTGTCTGGCCTACTACCTCCTCAAGGTTAATCCTTATCACATTACAGGATTTCTGATGGGGTGAGGGTCCTCACTTTTCTTTAGAATATGGTGACCAGACAATTTCTAAGCTCTCAAATTTGAGACTGCAACAGAGCCCCAAGGAGGCTCTAATTCTGGCAAGAATTAATTTTTCTTTTTTCTGCAGCTCCTAGGAACTCTAACACATGTATGCTGATGAATGACACAGTGAGTCACTGACAGGACAGGTACAAAGGAAGCCACTGGTCACATGGGACAGTGTGGCTAGTCTCAATGGAGACAGGGAGAAAGTAATTAAATACTAGATTTTGAAAGCTTGATACAAACTAAGAATGCAAACGCCATCAGTCACAATTTTTATATTAGAACTGAGGTGTAGCTCTGTGGTAGAGAGCTTGCCTAGCATGCACAAAGCCCTGGGTTCCATCCTCAGAAACCCATGAGGCAGATGTGGTGGTACATGCCTGTGATTTCAGCACTCTGGTGGGACAGCTTGAAAAGATCATAAGTTCAAGGTCACCCTTGGCTACATAATCTATGGCCAGGCAGGAAAATGTGAGACCCTGTATCAAAAGTAATAACTATAAGTAATTTTATATTACTTGCAAATTAAAGTGTTTGATGAGATACATTAATTTTACCTGGTTGTGATTTTTTTACAACATGGCTACTATATAACATGTATAGTTCTGGTATAGTTCTGTATTTCCCTCTCAGCGTTTTGCTTTATGGAGTTTGTGGTTTAATGCAGTAACACTCACCTTCTGTGAATTCTCACACCTGGTCAGCAGACTCCATACTGCCTGGAAGTTCACAAGTAGCGGACAAGCTCTAGCCTTTCGTGCTGCAGACCCACTCATGGATCCTGACATGTGAACTTCCCTGGTGAGCTATCTATGTGGCTTTGAGCAGTTTGAACTAGAACAGTGTGGTGATACTGTGTTCCCCAATACATTGTGCACCCTAATAAACTTATCTGGGGTCAGAGAACAGAACAGCCACTAGACAGACATAGAGGCCAGAAAATGGTGGCACACACACCTTTAATCTTAGCATTCCAAAGGCAGAGATCCATCTGGATCTCTGTGAGTTCAAAGCCACACTAGAAACAGCCAGATATGGTGACATACACCTTTAATCCCAGAAAGTGATGGCAGGAAGCAGAAAGGTATATAAGGCGTGAATATCAAGAACTAGAGTCGGGTTAAGCTTTTAGGCTTTTAGCAACAGTTCAGCTGAGATCCATTTGGATGAGGACTCAGAGGCTTTCAGTTTGAGGAAACAGGATCGATCGACTGAGAAGTTGGCAAGGTGAGGTAGCTGTAGCCTGGTCTGTCTCTCTGATCTTTCAGCATTCACCTCAATACCTGGCTCTGGGTTTGTTTTATTAATAAGACCCTTTAAGATTCATGCTACAGAACAGTAATTCTATTTGTCTCTCTACATATTGATGTTTCATTAACTTGATTGGGTCAAGAATTCTTAACCTGAAGGTCAAGATAATTCTGGACATGAGGCATCTATAGAATTTCATGCAGTTTGTCTTAAACATGGGTATATGGACCCATCACTTTTATTTTCCTGGCAATAAAGCTATGGTCCTCAGAGCTGGGAACTTGTTAATGATGCCAGTGCTTAAGTAGGACCTCGAAGTGCATGAATCCAAGACCACCTTGTTAGGACCCACCCAGCATCCTGATACCATCTTTAAGAGAAAACTCCTCCTCCTCTCCCCTCTTTTTCTCTATTCCCACATGATGTGCACCTCCACACTCTCTCCCTCCTCCTCCTCTCTCCCTCCCTTTCCTTCTACCTTCCCCCCAATAAACCTTTCCACATGGATGCCATACCTGCATGGTATGAATAACTTTCCACAGTTCCCCCTTGGCCCTGCCTGCGTGGCCTGTCTCCGCAGCTCAAACCCACCAAGGCCTTGAGCGCCGTTCCATAACACTCCTGACCTCAGGTTTGTGCACCTCTAAACTGAAGACTACAGATGAAGACACAGGTACAGCTGCTTGCTGTCCCTCTCAGTCAGTGAGGGTATGGCTGCCCTGGACTGAGAGAGCAATGTGTGGGTGGAGTGGAGATGCCAGTGGGGGGGGGGGCAGATGACAAGTAGGACTCAGGGGATGTTGAACTTGCTGACACAATGTCGGATGGTCATTAAGTTTTTCTATCAAGTCTGGCACAGCAGATGGGCTAAAAAAATGGACTTTGCAATCAAACCAACCTAAGCTTGACACCTAGCTCTGTGACTCACCAGTTAAGCATATCTAGGTATATTAGGAAATCACTTTGAATTGATCTGTCTATACTTTCCTGGTCTTGTGTGGCCAGACCGAGGCTAGAGTTGCTAGACTAACTGAAAAGCTTCCTTCTAATGTGTTAGAATACAGCCCTTTCTATGCAGTATCCTGGGGGAAGATGCAAGCTGCTTTTCTGTCTCCTGGCGCACACCAAGGCAGTGAGATCATCACCGACTCTACTGTGGCCTGGGCGCTCACAGTGAGACTGTCACTTACTCTGTACTGTCATGGGCTCATACCTGTTAAGTATTTCTTAGTTAAAAACCTTTCTGAACACAACTCTTATGCTTGAGGTCTAGAATTAGGTGTCCAAAGTTTGAGGGTTTTTGTTTTCTGGGTTTTTAAAAAAAAACAAAAATCAAAAACAAAAACAAAAACAAAAAAAAAAAAAAAGGTAAGCTTCTTGTTTAGAGACAGAGACAAAGACAAAAATGAAGTGAATAGAATATTCTGTGAGGACTGTTGGAAGCTTCAGAATCGTACAGTAAGTTCAAAGCTAAACCATCTCATCCCAACTATGATACTACTACAGGATGTCAGTGAGAAAACCACACAGAAAACTACATGCAGACAGGTTAACATTGGTGTGAAAGCTGCAGACTAGTAAAATCATACCCACCTGTCATACCAAGTGAGAACAGGATGGCCCTGCCTGCTCAGCACTCCAGTCAAGAGCAGATATGAGCACATGATCTCATCCTTTTCTTTCTGAGAAATGACCCTCGTAATCCAAGGTAAATGTTGAGGTGAAGAATTGAACAGAACATGCTTATTTTTTTTTTACATTTATGTGTATGAAAGTGTTACCTTCATAATATGTGCACCATTTGTGTGCCTGGTGCCCACAGAGGTCCGAGAGAGCATTTTGTCCCTAGAACAGGAGTTACAGAGGCTGTGAACTGCCATGTGGGAATCAAACTCAGGTCCTCTGCAAGAGCAGCTAGTGCTCTTAACTGCGGAGCCATCTCTCCAGCTCCCCACACTGGTTTAATAGTCCCCACAAGCAACCCACCGCTTTTGAATGACCTTCAGGTCTTATGTCTGGTACATGACACTGGACTAAAGCACATTATTAACAAGAATTGTTGTTGTTTTTTTAAATACATTTATTAACCAATGTTAACACAGTAAATGAAATCTATATATTGCTAGTCAGAGCAGCTTACAAAATGCCAGAATGCATCATAGAACTGGACAGCCACGATGGGTACTTACAATGTGCAGAGTGGCTTAACTCAACACCTTGATATAGCTTTATGATTGCAGAAAATTTTAATGATTCCTAAAACAATCAATTGTAATTTTACCTAAAACTTTTACAAAACCAGGCCACAATCTTTTTTTAATTTTGTTTTTTTTTTTTTGTTTTTTGTTTTTTGTTTTTTTAAAACACACAGTTTTCACACTGTAGTAACTTGGAAATGTGCAGCCGTGTCGACAGAGACAAGAAGCCAAAGTAACAGGAACCTCACTTTCATGCAGCTATCAGGTAAATAGTACATACTCTGGAATGATTTTACACCAAAAATATTCCCACAATAACTTGCTTTCACAGGGTGGATCGAAGTTTGAAAACCTGAAAACAAAGACTGTCAGTGTCCTTGGTTAGGGCAGCGGCACAGCGAGGAGGGAGCGGCGGTGGTGCTGGCTACTGCGGTTACTGCAGAGCCTGGAGGAGGTGATGGCTCCTGGTGGTTTTCTAGAAAAAGAGTGTGCTCCGATTGGCAGTAGTTTGTCAATTAACTTGTGTTACCACCATCTGCACCAGCAGCAGGCCTGATGGAGGAGGTTTCACAGAAGACTCCTTAGCTTTCACTTTAGAGTGACCCTGATGGACCGGAGAAAACTTTTTTAAAAGGCTTTTCTCCCGACTCTTTCACTTCTGTTGTGAGTAATTCCTTTAATAAATATCAAAGGTCTAAATAAATATTTACAAATTATTTCTCTAACCTCAAAAAATAACTAAAGGATAAAGTGGGAATTTGGTTTGGTCTATGATCGGTCTTGGGGGGGAGGAACCAATTGTTTTAAAGAAATTTAATTTTCCTGGTTGTCTTTTATATATCTATGTATATATAAAAATGTTATTCAACTATCGATCCATTCCTACTGGTAATGCTTCTTAACCAGACATCCCGCAAAATACAGACTTTGTACAAATCACGGCATCTTTAATACAAGAAAAGGAACATGCATTATTCACTGTGTACAGCGACGGAGTTCGTTAGTAGCAATGACCCTTCCCTACACACAACGGCTTCTGTGAGACCTAAGTGCTTTCTCTCTCTGAGCAGTAACTTCCACTCGAGGAGACACAGGGAGTAAGGTTAGGGTGGCCCTGGGGAGGGGGCGCTCAGTGAAGAGACTCCATGTCTCAGCTGTATTCCACGTTCTGAGCACAGGTAGTTTTTGGCTTTTGATTTTTGTTTTTGCTGCTGATTTTGTTACAAGCACTCATGTCAGGACAAAGATGAAATGTGCAAACTTTAAAATTTAAATATTCATTTTTCTCTAAGATCCAGCTCAGTAAAAGATTACCCCAGTTTCCCTGCAATTTTAAACTACAAGATCAAAGCTAATAATTTGTTATAAAAGTTATATATTGAAAAGAAATAATGAAAACACAATTGGGAAATATTTAAGAAAAAATATGCAGGGCTAGCCCTGCTGTGTCAACCCTGTTCCCTATATTCAATCACATGCCGCCAGCACGGCCACAGGCAAGGCCTGTGAACAGTGAGCAAGCTGCACAAAACCAGCTCAGCAAGGTCACGGCCAGGTCACGGCCAGGTAGTCTGTTTTCTTCTGAAGCGTCTGCCGCTCTTACATTCAGCTCTGTTCCGTCCTTGTTAGACTCACTCGTATTCACCTGTTGTTGTTGTTGTTGTTGTTGTTGTTGCTGTTGTTTTAAGATGTTGTTTAAAGGTTAAAATCTCTGTAAAACCTAAAAATGCTTTAAAATTTGCTGAAAATGCAACAAATCTTCAATTAGAATTTATTTAGAGTAATACCCTCCATTGATGTTACTTCAGCCCCCGAAAAATGCCGGAGGAGCATTAACAAAAGATTTAAACTACTGTGCAAAATTTCACCACGAAAAGTGTTTAAAGGCTGGTGCAAAATGGGAAGCAAATTCTACACAATTTTGGCTTCTTGGAAAGAAAAACCGCTGCGTGTGAGGGCGGCGAGCGGGCTCATCTCTTCCGGCGGCAGGTGCGCTTGTGCTCGGCGTGCCAGTGCTCCTGCTGGCACTTGATGGAGCAGTAGGATGTGTTCCAGCAGCAGTGGTACATGGCCTCTTCCTCACAGTTGTAGCACTGCAGGGCGGGAGGCACACATGAGACCAGGAGCCGACAGCTCAGGCCCGCTAAGTTCCTAAGGCTGCGCTTGCAAAGCTCTCTCTGGCTCAGGGTAGCCTACAGGCACATGCATGTGCATTGCGAGTAGCACATGTGAAAGGACAGGAAGCCAGGGTGAGGGCTCAGGCATCTCCCCCACACTTCATCCCTGTGTTTCTATAGGCTTGTTCATGTCCACCAGCTCCAGCATCAACTGTCTCCTCCCTCAGGCTGCCCTGACTCCCTAAGGACAGGCATTTGTAGTTCTGTTCTCCCACGATCAATCCCTCCACTGCACATCTATGAAGGAAGTCCTAGCTTGGCCTTTTCAGGGAGAAGTCACTCTTGACACTAGAAGTTCTCACAATGGCCAGCTGGGTCAAAAAGTGCCTAGTGTTGAGGCTAGACCTTTAGACATGGGAGAAGAAATGAGGGAAAGTTCATGCTTGAGTTTTTGTTATTTTGTCTTCTTTTTTTTTTTTTTTTTCAGAGCTGAGGATCGAACCTAGGGCCTTAAGCAAGCGCTCTACCACTGAGCTAAATCCCCAACCCCATGCTTGAGTTTTAAGTAGGGCTGGTGAGCTAGCAGCTGCACTGCTGTAGATGCCTGCAAAGAGGATGAGCAGGAGAGACCAGACTGAGCTTATAACCCACAAGACTATATAGAGTTGTACTCTGCACCCAGGCTGACAGACACGGTGAGGACCCAGAACACTCGGGTTGGTAAAAATTTAAAATTCAACCTTCCAGTTTTCTTTTTGGTTGCATATTTGTTTTATTTTCTGTTGAAATTAGTATTTTGAGTTTGGTGATTTTGCTACATCAACAATGGCAACTTCTACCATATTGCTCCTGGGAAGGTGAAGAGAGTCATGTCTTCAATAAATCTAGCGTCTTATGTAAGACAGAAGTACCAATGTGGTGTCTGGGCC
Source organism: Peromyscus eremicus (assembly GCF_949786415.1). NCBI lineage: Eukaryota > Metazoa > Chordata > Mammalia > Rodentia > Cricetidae > Peromyscus > Peromyscus eremicus. The sequence continues at coordinate 50,474,309 of NC_081420.1, read as the reverse complement.
TTCTGGAGCTTGCTGGAGCACACCTTAGCCCCTGTCTAGCCCTGTCTCCCTAGCCAGCAGTTCTGCTCACCAAGCTGTCCATACAGACTTCTGCATATGTGCCAAGATGCCCTTGTCATTTCTGCTAAATCTTTATAACAATTCTTTCTTACCACAGACTTCATGAAAACTTTACATATATATACAGAATCTTCATAATAGAAGCTGGGTAAAAGGAAGAACTATCATGACATGCTATATAGAATATTATTTAAATTGAAACCAAGTTAGGAGCATAAGGAGACTTGTTCCCACCAGGTAGTTCCCTCAGGGCTATGGGGCTCTGTGCAGGAGTCCCAAAAGGAGGAACGGCTTAGGACCAGGACTCAGTGCCACTTGCAGGCAGGTGGAAGGAAGGGCACTTACCGAGCAATGACATGCTCTTATCTAAGCAAAAGGAAGCAATTTCTGTAAGCTACTATAACAGGAAATGTCTAGGACAGGGACATCACTTGTTGGGACACATGTGCAGCTTTTCAGCTTGGCTACCATTAGACATCTCCAGATTGAAGCCGAGACCAGACAACCACAGTGTCTGCGCACTCTGCCCAGGAGGGGTTCTAGTTACTCTTGCAGGGGCCCTTCTGTGTGCACTGCACCTCTTTTTCTAAGCTGACCTCAGCACAGCAGATCACATTCCCAGGAGCAGTGGGGACAGTGTCTACTCACCCACTGCTTCTTCTTGGTCTGAGAGATGAGCTGCTTGTGTTGTGTCGCTAGCTTCTTGATCTCCTCTACAAATTCTTCCTTACACTTTTCCTTCACCTGCTTACACTTTCTGTCCATCTCACCCTGCACGTTGGCTACAGCTTTATTTACAGCTTGTCTCTTTTCTTCTTCCATTTCAGAACGCAGCTGAAATGAAGACAGTAACAGACAGGATACACAGGTAAGTGAGGCCTTCCTGCTGAGATTAGGCTCTGTTCCCACTACTTCAGTACACATAAAAGATGCTGGCAAGAAGGCCTTACTAACTACAACAGTGTACGGAATATTGGCTCAGCCGCTCCTATGAGAGGCTGTCCACTCTCCACCGCCCCCCAGCAATGCACAGCCCCACCTTTTCCAGCGCCTCACGGACCACTCTTTCTGTTTCACGCTTGTGGTCTGACTTCATCCTGTCTTTAAAGTCATTAAAGATTTTGGTGTACTTGTCGTGGCACATGCTCTGACAGACGCCATCACTAGTCGTCTGGGTGCTTCGATGCAGCATTCTTGGGGAGGAGGCACTTAACTTCTTGGTCTGGGTTGACACCGACACCTTCTCAATTGGCTGAGGCATTGTGGGGATTTCCTGGCTGGAACTTACTGCTTCTGTTTCTGGCTCTGGTTCCTACAGTGTTTAGAAGCAAAACAGGGCAATGTAACTCACACAGCACAGTTAAGAGAAAAATTCAGTGTATGTGCACGTTCAAGCTCACATGTTCTCTCTCTCTCTCTCTCTCTCTCTCTCTCTCTCTCTCTCTCTCTCTCTCTCTCTCTTTCACACACACACACACACACACAAATGGCTGTTAACAAGCAAGTAATGCTGGTATCTTGTTATACTTTGTCACAAATAAATCCTCCCCAAACACAACCAGTAAATGAAAAGTTAAACCATTAATAGCTTAAGAAAAGTCTAAACAAAAATTTCATTTATGATTTCACTATATACTTTTAAAATAAAGTTTTTGGTTTATAAAATATAAAATCATTATCAACTATCAACAGATTTCCTAGAATCATAAATCACACCTTACGGAATGTGTCTGGCATGTAGCCAGATCTACAATTTTAAAACATGCTCAGTTCACACAAAAAAGGAAGCTTGACCATGGTCTCCTTGTTTTTAAAGCTGGCATGACGGGCTCATCAGATAACTGCTCTGTTTCACACAACACCATGAAAACCACCAGGTTCTCAGGAACCGCAGCAGCACCCTGCTCGCTCCCCGGACTCTGCTCCACGGCTGCTTACTGGGGACGGAGGAGACTGTGCACTCGTGTGCTGGTCGAGCAGCAGTCCACAACGACAGGAGTCGGGAGACTGGGCCTTAACTTGACGGACATTACTTGACTGTCTTGACCGAACTGTGAGACTCTTTCCTCTTTCCACTGCCACCTGGACACTGTGAGGTGGGCAACTTACTTCCTTTTTGGGCTCCACACTCTGATTACGTCGTCCTTTCTTTGCTCTTGGTTCTTGAGTGACCTTCAGCTGTGGGCATTATAAAAGTAACATCTTATTATTCGGCACACTAGGAAATAGCTCTGTGCTGAAAGTACTTGTAGGGGACACGCAGCAGAGAATGGAGTCCTTCCATCCGCGAAGCAGCACATGCTTCGTTATCGCTGTGGGTTGGTGATCAAAGGGCCAGTGGAGCTGCAGAGCCAAGCAGCACACTTACTCTCCTCCCACCGGCTGGGTCAGGCTCCAAGGTGCTTCTACCCACTCACATCTTTGCACTGGTTTGCTTACTTGGGCAGAGCACTTTACAGATGTTTGTATGAAAGGGAAAGAAGATGTCAAAACCTGTTTATGACAGTGACGAGTGTACACAGAGGTTTCTGCATTGAAAAATCAGAATCAGCAGGACCTTCTTACCGAGACATCACTCACCTGTTCATTACTGGTGGAGGAGATACTGGATTCTGCCTCTTCCTCACCTCGGTCCTCATTCTTAGACTTCCAGAACCGGCCTTCACGGAGGAACCGCTGGTGCAGTTCCAACTCATCACAGGCTTTTTTCCAGCCCATACTGCGCTTCACATGCAGTCGGTGAACATTGACTGTGATATCTTGAATGTTTTCAGAAGGAATCCAGGCCCTATGGGAAGTATTGGGAGGTGTAGTTAGAGACAGCCACTGTGGTGGGAAGGGTTAAGAGCATGGTGTGGACTCTGCCTACTGGAAAGAATATCTGCAACAACAACTTGACAGAGGCTCACACTCAGGCTTACCAAACTCTTAGCCAGTAGACAAGAAGTGAGGAGCCAGTTCCCAGGCCACGGTGATTTACTCACTGTCCTCTTTAGTCACTTCAGCTTGCCATGTTCAGAGAGACATTTGTAAGTCTTTTAAAAAAATATTATCTATGTTTTGGATAATGTAAGCTAGCAGGACCCATCCAGCTACATTCTGATCAGCATTACGGAACCATTTCAAAATGCACATAATTTTTTTTTTTTTGTGTGTGTGTGTGTATGTGTACCTACATACAATGAGGGTACCTTTTATTAACTAAGTTACACTTCTGCTATGCCCCTATGCTTTAGACAAACCAAATTAACACATGGAACTGAATCTGTATTCTTTAGCAATAATGCAAGCCCTCAGAAGTGCATCTGAGTTACAACATGTACCAGAGATTTCAAAGAAAGGAATAGGGGTGTGTGTGTGTGTGTGTGTGTGTGTGTGTGTGTGTGTGTGTGTGTATGCCAGTGCGTGAGTGCATGTACGCACACTGACTGGTAACTGGGAGCATGTGATGCATGCTCCTGATACATAGTGTCTCTGCCTTTATGACTAAGCTAAAGATAAGAGGTGACAGGAGGCAAAGGTGATCTAGAACATGGAAATCATGTGCTCCTGTTGCACAAGAGCAGTCAGCAAAAGTGTGAGAGTATGCTGCTTCAGTGAGGATCCTGTGACAAGGTGTGCAGAGTGGGCTGGTCACCTACCAGGATAGATGCTCCTTCCCTTACATTCTCAACACAATTTAAAACATTTCCATGCATAGGTGTCAGTTTAAATTAACACTGGGTACTCTGAGCTAAAAAAAAAAAAAAAGAAGAAGAAGTAAAGACATCCCACAATTTAAGGCTAGTATAATAAAGTAAAGATGTATGAACTGATTCTGTGACTTATTACAAATTATTCAACGACTTTCTTGCTGGCTGCCTACTGGGGTCATGCCATCTCCAGCAACTTACAGCAAAAAGGTCTAGCTGCGTTAAGGAAGCTGACTGGTCCAAAGCAACTGACCATCTTGCAGATTCTAGATAGATCCACTACCACAGGTCCTATGTACAGGTAACTGGTTTCTTCTGCTGGCTAAGTCAGCTTCACAGTCTAGGTGAAGCGAGTCCAAAATTATTTGCTTAATTTTTTCTGCCTCTCATGTGTAATACAATATACTATCAAAAAACACATCCCTCAAAACTAGCTACTAGTGCCTTCTCATGAGCCATAGTCTTTTGATGCTTAATTCATGATTACAATTTCTGTTTATTTTCAATACATCAAATACTTGAATATAATAGAATTTTTACAGTATCTCCTAAGCAATCATTCATGTCATACTCTATCCAGATCAATGATTCTGCATTACGTGATGGAATAGCAGTCTACTGAGAGACCTATCTATCTGGAAGTTAAAAAACAATTCCCCTTCCCCATTCTCCCTATAGTGGCTTTATAACTCATCACTTTGTGGACTGCCACAACCAGCTAGGTGCTATGCTTATGTCTGTATCAAGCTTGCATGAGGAGTGAGGCCCCAGCTTTGCCAAAGCTCAGAGAGCCTGGCTAGTGTGTCTGGGTGACAGAGTTAGTGCAGAGACTTGGATACACGCTGACAGACACTGACTTACCCCACTGGATGTGTACAGTGCCCCCTTGTGAGAACCTGAAACTAACTAGATGTGATGCATGAAGCTTGTCATGCTAAAATTTACCTATTCATCAAAAGCTAAAATGTTCACTCTGTATTAAAATTGTACATTGTGTTTTTAGTTTATGTTTCTTAACATAACAGTGTCTGCTAGGTGTGTCTATATGAATGAGAAAACAGGCATTTAAAGTACTCACAGGTTATCTAAGACAAATTTAAACCAGGAGGGAAAATACAGTCCTTTGTTTTGAAGCTTCTCGTACTGACCTTTGCTCCAGACACTAAGATCTACGGAGATATTCAGAGTACACGCACGGCTGACTTTCAGCATGATTCCCATTCCTTTCCTATCTGTTACAGGAACCTTTTCTGACTTTATCACTGGACTCATTAATCTGAATCCAATGGTACTTCTCAAAAGTTGAATTCACCTTTCTAATCCAAACTAATGGTGACAACACTTTATGACGATACTGTTAACATCCTAATTTTAATGTTCAATGTTATCAGGGCCATAACTCACACTGAGAACAGTATTGTAAGCATGCCATCCTATAGGTTGGTATCTTTCTATGAAATATATGAAGTAATTTTCTATCAGCTTCTTTGTATGTATTCCGCATATGGAAGTTTTTAAACCTGGGAGTGGAGACGATGCTCTGCAACTGTACGCTGTCTCTCCACACTCACTGTGCTTGTCCACAGTCTTAGACTGATGCTATAATTAAGTTGTTTTTGTCTGTTAAAGGCTTACAGAGAAGACTCAAATATGTGCGCATCTTTACAGTGTGGAATGGACATGCCTGTGGACACCCCCCACCACACACACACACACACACACACACACACACACACACACCACACACACACACGCCCTACATGATGGGTTCAATCTCAGCACAGTGTGCTCCGCTGAGGACCAAGCATCCCACTGAAATGTCCTTTTTACAATAATATTGGAAAACCTGCATAAATTATTACCAGCTCCGGACGTGTGCTGTATTTGAAACAAGCATGGCCCTCACTGTCTCTAAGAGCCGTCAGCACACATGTACGCAGCTCTTGCTACTGCGTGTGTTTGGGATTACCTCTGGTGGTGGTGGCCAAAGAAGCGTACATCAACTTGATTGTCTTCTTTCTGCATGACTTTGGCTGGCCAAAACCCAAAACCTTTCATTTTAGCCCAAACCAGCTCATGATTAGGTATCTGAAAGTGAAATGTTATTTCTTTTAATATTGAACTACTTAAATAGAGAAGCATGGATTAAGTAAGACATAATCCATTTGGATAATATTTCCTTTTAACTCTGAAACACATACAAGTGTTTTATTTTGTTTTCCTTTTGCCATAAAGAAAACCAATTCATATGCTTAAGAGAAAGTAGAATTATGGACTATTTCCCAGATGAGGTAGGAACTAGAATAAGGTCACCTCTAAAGTCAAGGGCCCTGTGCACGACAGCAGTAAACAGGGTGCCCTGACTTTGCTCCTGTCCCAGCATCACCTGGGTACTTGTCAGAAAGAGGAGAATTTTGGGTCCCACACAGACTCTCTGATTGTAAGATCCCCTAAGTCCACCCAATGTCCGTGTCACTGGGGATACTGCCCTCAAATACCCAGAGGCCTTTTTCCATTTCAAAGGAAATGATGGAGCTACAGATAGAAGCAAAGCCACAGGTCTCTTGTTGAAAATGATAAGAAAAGCAAAGACTCAGTCTCCTATCAGAGGATCCAGTCTTACTAAGTACTCTGTTTGAGATTCAGAAAAGCAATTAGTGTTACTTTCTCATGTTTCACTTGTGCATATTCATTAAGACCACATGTACTATGATGCAGAGAACTATAATTCACAGGTATTATCATCCCCAAGGAAACAGGAAGTCAATATGATCAAACAGTACTCTATAGATGAAAATGACAAAATTCCACATACGCAAGGATAGCAGAACCAGTTGTCGGGCCGTGCGTTTGATAGATAGAAGCAGGTCTTGCAAAGCTGCAGCTCATCCAGCTGAAAAGCAAAGCAACATCTGAGCCACACAGCTAACCAGTGCGGCTGCGTGCGACTGACAGGAGCTCTCCGTCAGCTCCTCACTTAATCTAGTATACTTCAAATCTTCTAGGATGACGGAAGGTCCTGCTATGGCTGGACTCTGCCATCACACTGAGCAGCATGTGGAAGCCACGCCTGGGTGACAGTACCCTTCCCTTGCTCTGCCCACTGGCGGATCCCTCACTTGCACACTATTCTCTTCATCACTGTAAAGGTCACTTGTATTTTTTTTTCATATGTCAATATCTCTTCAGAAGACAGCCCTCCATATACCGGAGTCTATACCTACATCATCATTTCATTCCTTCTAACACACAGCCGACATTCAACAAAATATTCATTTAATAACTAAAAAGGAAGAGTCAAATTTGAAATGAACTGAAGAAATCACACTTCTTCTATGAGAATTTTTACAAAAACCGTCTTTGCAGGGGCTTCACTTACTGTCTGCCTATACACTTTGTTCTCTCCTGTACTGGTTTGCCCACTGGTCTATTTATTGGGGGCATGTGTGAACCCCATTCCAAGACGTGGCTGTGGCTGCCACAGAGTGCAGTTTGTTCACATCCTACCATCTCACCAACACTCCCAAGAGCAACTAGCAGTGCTTGAAAGTTACCAAATCTGCCATAACATTCTTTGTCAGCTTTTTCAGAAATATTTTGTTTACTTACTTTCCATGTATGCCAAACATGAAAATCAAATTACTTTCAAAGGAAATGCCACAATTAAAATGTGGCAAGGAAGGCCAGCAGCCTTAAATAAATTTGGACTATAGCAGGTTTAATGATTAGGTGTGAATGGTAAGTACCTCGTGACATGTGTCTTTATATAGCATCCTCGCAATGTCTGCTTGTTCACTGTCTGCTGTAATTGAAGAGAAACAGAAACTATCATCAATACTCAGAAACTGCCACCAGCAAGTCCATGACCCCACAGTCATTTCAGTTTACCAAATGGAGACACATTCATCAAAACACATTTTATAGAATGTTCAGGTGACAAAATAAATTCTACAGGCAACTTTCATTTTCACACTTAATACAACCACTAATTCTCTAGGTAGAGAATGACCTCTTGACTTTAAGAATGAGATCTTAGTGGGAAAGTATCAGACTTAATGAAATGCCTGGATGGACAACCCTGTTAGCCAAGATAAAGCATGTGAATGTAAAGAGTACATTTCACTGAGGATCTAGTTCAGTGGTAGTGTTTAATTAGCATGCACAAGGCCCTGGGCTAGCTCCTCATCCTCAGCACCATTAAAAAAAAAAAAGTGAAAGAATGTTTCCCCCACACCACTGGTCATCACCTCTGTAAACCACACCAGCAAGCAGCCATCAGTTTAAATTCTAACATAATTACTCATGTATGGATAACAAGGAACTGGGACAGATATTCTCAACATGGAATTTAACATTTTCAAAACTATACACAAAAGACAAAAAGAACTGAACCTCCATAGAAAATCACTGTGTTGTGAAGAAGCAGCTGTGCGTCAGCTTTAAATTCCTCGTAACTCCGGTATTTCCCCTCATTCACTTTCTGTGGGGGTAAAAGACAGAAGGACAAATGTGTTGTGAGTGACAGGCCTTAAGGGGACACAACAGAATCTGTCCAGATGACATCAGGACTCTTCCTGCTGGCCCCACCAGAAGTGACAGGGCCACAAGTAGCACTGTGCCCATTGTGCTAACTCCCACAGTGGACTGCACAGCTGCCACACCTCATCTGCAGCAGTGGTGGACTGCACAGCTGCCACACCTCATCTGCAGCAGTGGTGGACTGCACAGCGGCCACACCTCATCTGCAGCGGTGGTGGACTGCACAGCTGCCACACCTCATCTGCAGCAGTGGTGGACTGCACAGCTGCCACACCTCATCTGCAGTGGTGGTGGACTGCACAGCTGCCACACCTCATCTGCAGCAGTGGTGGACTGCACAGCTGCCACACCTTATCTGCAGCGGTGGTAGCAGCTGCTGCTGAGCTTTGTCAGAAAAAGCAGGACCACACATGCCTGCCCTCTTTCTAACAGCTGGATGAAGACAGGAAAAAGGAGCCCTTCGCCTCCACAGTAGTCACCAAACCTCTAAGACAGTGACTCTCAATCTTCCTAATGCTGTGACCCTTTAATACAGTTCCTCATGTTGTGGTGACCCCAACCATAAAATTATTCCATTGCTACTTCTTAACTGCAATTTTGCTACTGTTATAAATCATAATGTAAATATCTGATAGGCAACCCACAGGTTGAGAACCACTGCTCTAAGGCACAGACACTAGCTTGCAGTGAAGTTTTGAGAGTTCCTCTGCAGACCAAGGCAATGCACAGCTTTCTCTACATGGATGAGACACAGAAAAGGACTCCTTCAATGCACTCTCTGTAGCTCTACTGTTGGTAGCCAAAGAGGATTACAGAATAATTTGGAGGGCTTTTCCCTCCTTGTAGAAAGGAGCCCAAACTTTTTCAAGTAGTGTGTATGTAGCTAAGCTACCTGGAAACAGCAAGAGAACATTTCTGAATTCCAGTGATCTTGGCCTAAAAATGGCTTGGAAGGCCAAGGCCAAGGCCTTTAAAGAATGCTCACACCCCATACCCCTCCCGTGTGCCTCACCTCTTTGCTCCTACAGCTTCTTTCCTGTATAACCCTAGTTCAACTGCCCTTCCTTCAGTGAAGATTCCCACTTCTTACATCAACACATCACACGTGAAGTTACAGGCCATGTGGCACATCCCAGCTTTGACGCTTGCCTTCCCTCCTTACATTCCTGCCTCTGAAAAGCTGGGGTACATCAGCCTATACAGGGCCTTGCCCAGGCTAATAAGTACCTCCTTACAGCACCCCTAAAGTGTCTCCTGTTGAGTTATGCTCTGAACCATGATTCATATTTTGGATTTTAAACTGATAAAATCATAAAAATCTTGTCTTTCTATTAATTTTCCTTTCAGGACTTCTCATTTTATGCAAGGCCAAAGTATTAAACCAGCTAGCATCAGCCCATTTCACAGGGAGCCTTACAGGATCCAGAAGCCCTCGGGGAGGGATGATGGCAGTGGGGTCTAGAGGGTTTTGGCAGGAAGGAACTATAGGAGCCCAAGCACAGGGTGTGTGGTGGTGGTGGTGGGGCTGTGTCTTTACATCCTTATACCTTATACTGTAGCACAAAGACAAGACCAAAGCCCAAGATGTATGGGCAGCACAAGTTGGACTTGATGGGTTTTTAAAGAAAGGAGGGTATAAAGTTGGGTGGGTGGAAAGAGGGGTTAGGTGTGAGAGGAGTTGGGGGAGACGGTGAACATAGTCAAAACTCACTATTTGCCATTCTCAAAGATATAAGAATTACTTCTTTTAGATTTGACTCTAGTTTTGTTCCTTTTATGGTTTCCCAAGATACTAAATCGATTCTACATCCTAAGTCTGACCTAAAACTCCCAAGCACACTGCTAAAATAGAAAGGCATGTTCAGAAATCATACTTTACATACAAAATGTCAAGCTGCCCAGGCTGGAATATCTTCCTGTAATCAACAAATATCAAGAAGCTAGCTGTCAGTGGTGGAAAGTCTTGTCTTTTAAAATTTGCATTAGAAAGCATGAATGCACAACATCATGACACCACAGCCACCTCCGCTGTGCCATGACTTCCTCTCTAACCTGACAGTTAAAGACACACGGACATGAAATAAAAGGAGCCAAGTTACCTCTTGTATGGTAGGGACGTCAACAGCTGAATGGACCAGCCTCCGGTACATGGGATGTTTACTGTCCTTTCCTTTTTTATTAAGGTCTATAGCCTAAAAGGTTGTTAAATACATAAAAGGATATGTAAAGCATCAATTCCTAAAACTCAACATATCTTATAATCTCACAAGATGTCCTTTATAATGAATGGAGAATGTGTACAGTTAATGTAATGTGGCATTCTTCAAGGTTTGACAGAACAGCTATTTGAGAAATTCCATTTCACTTTAAGTAGCAATAACCAAAGCAAATGTTTGTTTGATAAATTAATTTTTAAACTGTGTTTTAACTGAATGTCGTCAACAAAATGCTTATGTCTAACAAAACAAAACACAGAGTCCAGTCCAGTACAAAAACATTAGTTGTAGAAAATGAATAAAACAGCAACCAAATTTGGTAGTACAGGCCTATAATCCCAGCACTCAGGAGACTGAGGCAAGAGGGTCACAAATTCAAGTCCACTTCTGGGCTACCAATTGAGACCTTGTCTTGGAAACCAAGTTAGATCAAAGCCAAATATGCCCTCAGAAGTTGCTATGGTTCCCAGTGTGAGAACCACAGTGCGAAGAGCCAGACCAAAGCAAGCCTGGCAAGATGCCGGGACTCAGCAGCACTCACCCGCTCCTTCATGCGGGAGACAATGAACCGCAGGTAGGTGCCCATCTCCTGCTTGTTTGAATGCTTCTTCTTAATGCTCTGGGGAAGAAAGAAGAGGCCAAACAAGTCCATCATTTATGTGTCCATGTGTAAAAGACAGGAAACTAAAAAGGACTAAAGACTTTGTTAGATTAATTCCAACATTTGATAAGGTCTGTGGTATTTGCATAACATGAGTAAAATTTCTCTCAATAAGGAGGGAATTGAAAAATATGTTGTCCTTGACATAATGCTTAAGAAATGAAAATTTTATCTTTTCTTGGAATTTTAAAACTTCAAAGCATTTTCTCAGAAAGAGAAATAATATATGTAACAGAGAATCTCTAAGTTTACTAAAGATCAGTGGTTAAAGTCTTTTAGGGAACACTGTAAATTGATACTACCAAAGAGACAATTTCAATATATCATATTTGTTAAAACATTAAAAAATAATCTGTTGATGAACTGCGCATGGTGAGTACACTAACATATCTGTTTTTCATGCTATAGACATGTTTATCTCATATGCCAGATTAATGGAAATAGAAATGATTGCTAATTAGAATTGATTTATCTCTCGAGAAAACCGGATTTCACATTTCATGTCCTTTCTAGACAGCTAAGATACTAAGACAAATGTCCCTTTGTCAGAACAAAGGCACATGCCAGGCCAAAGGTGGCACTGTTACATCATACTGCAGAGAGATGAATGGGTCTAGCTCTATTTTAATGGATGTCACAACTTTTCAGCCACTAGATTATGATTTTTCCACAGTTAATATCATTTCTACTGGAAAGCTTTACACACAGGAAGTTATTTACACACAGAAAGTTATTTTAATATGCTAAGCCTGGAGAGAAAAACAAATATTTTCAGATTCATTACATATGCATATTAAAATATCTAATAAAAAGTTGACAATTTACTATCTAGAAATAATCTCAGATAATTCTTCCATTTCTTGACATAGGGCCTCATTATATAGATAAGATTGGCCTGGAACTTGCTATGTAGCTAGCCTGGCATTGGTACTCATCTGACTGAGTGCTGGTATTATAGGCATGTGTCATACTTTGCTCAGACATTTACCACTTAAGACCTAGCTTTCCTTCTATTTACGTTTCTCACCTGGACTCTTTGGCAAAGAGAAGGCACACTCCATGTTTCCCCTCTCAGCCTGATGGACTATGCCATCATCTAACACAAACAGATGGTAAGTGGTTAGATACAGAGGTGAAGAGGGGAGACAAGTGCCTCTTTTCCCAGCATGCAGGCAAACAAGTCTACATCCTTTAAAAAGAAGGGAGCATGGAAACACGTGCTCCTAGCCAGGTACCCTGTCTGGTCTTCTCTATACACCATGGACACATCATTAACACTGCTGAACTCAAATGAGAAACGTCCATACAGTCATCTACAATAGCAGCAGATACCCGACAGAAGTCTTGAAATGCTATTGACCAGATTACAGTCTATAGGCAGGTAACTCATTTCAAGGAAATACACATTCAACCCTTCATACAGTACTAAAATACGCTCACTGAATACTGAACCTAGCCTTGCACAAACCAAACATCTGTCCTCTTTGCACCCTCCTTTGAGTTACTCAAGCCCGACTGGGCTGTCTGCGGCCACCTGGCTGGCAACAGTGGCCTCGGCTCTTTGGACTCTTAAGCACCTATGTTCTAAACATAAACCAATGGTATGGTTCACTCTATTGGCTTGAAGCTCTTTTGATGCCAGTGCTGCACAAAATAAAGTAATACAATGTTTTCCTATGTGCAAAACTCAGATGGAACTGGAATATCACTACAGCTGAAACATCTCCACCAGATTCTTCTGTCTCTAAAACACTTTGTAACAGCATGGGAATCATACTGAGGCTCAGGGAAGTCCTTCTCCCACTTGCTCCCATCATCACCTAGCTTCAACAGAATCTGAGTTCAGTTCTTTCTGGCTTTATCTGGGAGATCAGGGCTACTGATCTGCGCAGGCCATACACAGCAACATTACTGGAAAAAGAATGGGAGTGTGGCGCTTTCTTGGAATACACAGTAGGACAGAGGGTGACAACTAGTTCTTACACTGTGAAAGTTTGTTTGCAGCCAGGTGGCTGGAGGACTTAAGTGCAATTACAAGTGCAGATCTCATAAGCCTAGAAAAGTAACTATTCCAGAAGAGTGTGACAGGAAATAGCTAAATGGCTTCCCCTCCTTAGCTATGTCCAGTGGAAACTGGCCAAATGCTTTAAATACAACCTTCATATATTACTCCAAGAAACTCTTACCCTTGCCTGAAAAGTTCTTCTTGGGTTTAGACATTCCACTTTAGTCTATCACATGAAAACCAGCTAGAAGCCTTGAGAAATGATGCCAGTGTGCATTTCTATGAAGTCCTAGAACAAGTAAACTCTCCAGTGACAGATGATGGGAAGGGACAAGAGCCAGCTGTGCTGAAACATGCCCCATGTGGTCCTCAGATGCCACACAGGGACCTGTGTGTGCCCTTCTAACATAAATCTTTCCTTTAATGACAACTGCCAATGTCTATAAGCCACTCCCAGGGTTCTGATCGAGCTGGGTGAAGGACAAGACTTAAGTGGTCACAGTCTATAATGCTGTCCTGTGTGACCTACTGCCTAGGCTCATTAAAAAACAAAACAAAAACCAAAAACAGTAGGCACATACTGGGGCAGCAATTGAAATTTCACTTTTTGCTGCCCTACTGAGTAAGTGTGAAGTGGTGAGTCTTCAAAAGCTCCTTTGGAAGGTTACTTCACAGGCCGCCTGAGTCTGTTTTTTTCAATCCTCACCCAGCTTCTTCGGTGTGCTGCTCATAAAAGGAAGTGCCTCCTCTCACTGTGTGCATCAAATCACTGTGGAGGTTGGTTATATTTTAAGCATTTGTGGCTACTATGGCTACAGCTTCAGTGTCCTCAGCCATATGGGACTGACCCAAAGGGATTTCACAGGCAAACCAGGTCAGTTTGTGGAGTGTGTAGTTTTTACTGGAAACTCAAGCCCTCTTTTCTGCTGACAAACAGGGAACTCTGCTCCAGATCCTGAAGCTGCTGTCCAGCCTTCTGCTGCACATTCCCACTCCTGCTGGTCATTGTCTGCTGCTAGTGACCACAGAGCTGTGTCTGGACCCAGAGAGTGATGGGATCTCCCTCCCACAAAAGAGGCCTTCTCAACAGAAGCAGAACCTCTCTTGGGGATGTATGAGAACAAAATGTGGGCTGCAAGATATTTTTATACCTGAGGGGCTTGTAGGTTTTCTCCCATTACCAGGTATATTTCAGATTTACTATTTCATAAAAGAAACCCACAGAAGCTGTGTGTGGTGGCACATGCCTTTAATTCCAGGACTGGGGAGACAGAGGCAGAAGATCTTTGTGAGTTTGAGGAGAGCCTGGTCTACATAGGGAGTTTCAGAAGGACAGCCAGGACTATATAGAAAAACCTTGTCTCAAAAACCAAAAGAAAAGAAAAATCCACAGAGCAAGACTTCTGGGGTAGCTTTAGGAAACAGAGAGGGCTGCCCACTAAGGCACAGACACAGTGTGGCAGTGTGTGACCATTAGGCCATGCACAAATCTGAGTAGCCTGAGAAAAGCTACTCCAACCCATGGAGGAATAGCTTTTAAAGTAAGCATGATTGTCAGAATCACTAAACAGACAGCTCCTGACCAGGTCCAAGTACTGCTGAGCCCAACACACACCAAACACAGAAACACACACCCAACTCAGAGTGCCACCTATCCCAACACACTACACACACACACACACACACACACACACACACACACACACACACACCCCTCAACTCCTTCACAGTTTTGAAGATTATGCTTGTTTTCACTGGCAGGCCTTAGCCTTCTTCAATTAAAATGAATTAAGAATCCATGGGCATGGCCTTCCCTGGTCAAGAGGCCAGTCCTGCCAAATTATCAAACACAGCACTAACACACAGAGCGATTAAAGGATAACTTAAGAGAGTTAGTTCTCTCCCTCCACCATGTTAGGTTCTAGAGATGGAACACAGGTCCCTAAGCTTGACAACTGAGCTCTCTTGCCAGCCTTCCTTTTCTGTTTTGTGCCAAGGCACACCCAACCACTTGTCCTGTTTTTAAGAAGGAAAGCATGCAGACAGTGAGACTTCTGTCCATGTAGTTCCACATCCCTCCCACCCTATACCATGTATTTTACAGTGTGGACAAGAGGAAATTATATACTTTCTGTTCTTCAACACTACAAAAACTAAAAAGTTTTGCTTCAGATCATACCCATCTGTACAGGAGTCAGCCTTGTTCAGTCAGTCAGTGTTCCCTTCTCAGATCTTGAGCATTATAATAAGCTTCATGGGGCTCAGTGGTTTTCTTTATTAAGAGTTTTTATCCTGGTAAGGACCTGGGTTTGATTCCAAGGACCCACATGATGGCTCACAACCATCTGTAACTCCAGTTTCAGGATATCCAATGCTCTCCTCTGATATCTGTGGGTTCCAGGTATGCATGTGGTGGGTGTACAGATATACATGCAGGCAAAACACCCATATGTACTAAATAAAAATAAATCTAAAAAGTTCAGTTAAGTGCTAACCAGCCTCTGAAAGAAAAGTCACAAGAATCTAATACACTACTGCCCAAAACATGTTACACAGGCATCAGTCATTTCCAAGCCTGTTTACTGTAAAACTGTTACATTTACCACAGAAATGCAATATAGTAATCATGCTATTTCTTTTCTTATGGGGTGGGCTTAGGTAGCTTCTACAGTGATTAGATAACTATATGCAGGATTTTACAGTTTCCGTCTTGGACTTAATTTGAACAGCTTCTTCATTTTCAGAGTTCTCATTGCTTTTTTGTATGGCTAAGCCCATACCAAGCAACAAAGTCACCTGATGACAGTACATGGTTCAGGCAGCATCATGTTAAAAGTAAATTTCTACTTCTGTTTTAATTAAATTTATAGGATGCTGGTGTCTTTAAAAACAAAAATGTGACCAATGTTCATTATTTTCAGTATTATGATTACTTACCATTAAAAAAATAATGTAAAAGTCAAATTGATAAGGCTTTTGAATCCCCAGTTGTGAGTTTATCCACCAATGCAATAAGCCAAATCGAGCCAAATTAAAAGTCCAGGTTTAATGAGCAAAGCATTCCCAGGTGATCTTGGGGAAGGAGAAATCACACGTCTGCTCCCAAGGAGGGGCCTTAAAGACCCTGTAGGTGAGGTCTTTGAGCAGCTCCAGAGGAGGAGCCACTACTTGGTGGGCTTTCTGAGGGCGGGGTCTGGAGAGAGAGGAGTGGGGCCCAAGCAAAGTTCCCAGCTAAACACAAATCTCCATTCTACATTTGTTAATATGGAGCTTGAAAGCAAAGGTATTTACTTTAGGGTGAAGATATTAATAAATTGCTCATATTCATAAAAGTGGACTAACCAAAGAACAAGAGTAGCTATTTCAAAGCAGACACATAAAAGAAATTTGCATATAAACCACTTTCACTTATCATTTGGTCTCATTTCATTATGAGCATTAATTGCATACCACTCTACTTCAGGAATTAGAAAACACTATACATCCCCAAAGCATGCAAAAAGTACAGATGCAACCACCAACTCTTTCCGTGAGACAGCTTCCAAGTGCCTCAACGCTGTAGTCAGTGTGGCTTACCCACACCAGGTACTCTGAGCAGTCAGTGACTCCCTGATGCTCCCTCATGTAGACACTCTGTGGTTAGTTTGAATAGTAAACAAATTCTGTTCCTTTGATTTCCATCTACCTAATGGGCACACTGCAACCCGAGTGGGACAGAAAAAGCAGCAGGGGCTGGCTTGACATAGGACTTAAAAGTTAATTTTAAAAGGCTGGTGCCTGAGGAAGCCAGAGACACCAGGTGCCCTGGAGCTGGAGTTGCAAGTGGCTATGCTCTGCCTAGATGAGTGCTGGGAATTGAACCTGGATCCTCTGAAAGAACAGTATATGCTCTGAAACACTGTGCCATGTCTCCAGCTCTTCACTAAGTTCGCTTCTCAAGTCTTTGTCCATTTGTTTGGTAAACCTGTCCCTTCTGTGCACATTCAGAAGAAGCTTGGGAGACTTTGAAAGCCATTCCCACAGGACAGAGGCCTTAAAAGGAGCTTTCTCAGACCTCAGTGGACTTTTTAGAGGTGAGGTCAAGGGTCAGGGAGTCACATGCTACAAACCTAAGAGTGCTTTATAAGCCAGGCCCAGGATATTATATGATGATGATATTCTCCAACGTCCATCTTTTTTTGTTTTCTTATCTGTATTTCCTATGTATCCATAATTTACTACTGAGCTACATTCATTCACCATGCAATTCATACACAAACATAAATTTTTCAAAGAGAAAAATGCCACGTGGATATTTGAGAAGGGACGAATATTTTCCAGTTTTTAAAAAGACATACTGTAACAATTGTATCTTTTGTTGCTTAAGAGGATCCTTTCACTCAAAAGCAGTGTGTGATAAATGTGGTGTGTGTATATAGTGTCTAGTGTCTGGTGTGTGATGTCTGGTGTAGTGTGTGGTGTCTGATATGCTTGGTGTGTTGTGGTGTCTGGTGTAGAGTGTGTGTGTGTGTGTGTGTGTGTATGGTAATAGTAGTAGTAGTATGTATGTGTGTGTGTGTGTGTGTGTGTGTGTATGAACACCACATGATATGTAAAGTGATGTAGAGTTTAGTCAGATGAGGTGATGAATAGTTATGTGGCACTGTTATTATCCCTTGTGGGCAAAATCTCAGAGCGGTATTCCACCTGAGGCCCAGATAAAAAGATGAGAGGAAGGGACTCACCATGACTTCTAATTATTCCCTTCCTGAGATTCACTGACTATGCAAGCGTGGTCACACTTGGTGTCCTAACTGCTGCTCATGGTACATTACAGTCACAGATGAAAACTGTATGAATTTAAACTGGCACTAACATGAATCTACAACTTGTCCATGTCAAAAAACAAAAACAAAACAAAAAACCAAGACAAAACAAACCTCCCCCGTAGAGGAGGGTGAGCACAGTGAAGGGAGGAGGAGAAGACGGGGCCCACTCTGGAACCCGGTCTCTGTCATTCACTGGCAAGTACCGAGTGTCTGGAAAGGAGACATTTCACTTGCTTGATGGTTCTGCTCCCCTTGTTAATGTTCTGATACTTTATGAGGTATTAGAGAGCAAATGTCACACTCTCAGATATTAAAATCACTGCTCTCACAGAGAGGGCTTGCTACAGAATCTGTACACTGGGAAGAGGAGGTCTGTGCAGACCATTCCTTTAGAATTCTTAAAGTAATAGCAGAGTCTGACGAGGAGACAAAGGCTAAAGCACTCTGATGAAGGTGACATTTTACATTGGAAGATGCTTCTCTTGGGACTGTACAGGGTTCAGAATATGACTTTTGAAAAAAAACACTGTCTGCTGTGGTAGCCAGAGCTACATGTGGCTGGAGGTTCACACTGGACAGCACCAGAGACCACCACCACCACCACTACCACCACAGAATGCCAGGGAACACCATGCCAAAAGGCAGCATGGTGCCACCCTAGCAGGTGGTTGTGTAGTTTTAATAATAGATGACCTTGCCTGTATGTTAAAACAATGCTCAAAATTTCCTTATTAGGATCTCTAACTATCCTATATTTTTTTCAAACTTTAAGAGGAAAAAGTAGACTGGAAAGTTGATTCTGATTGTAAGCATAATTCCTGATTTTAGGCTAATGATTCCCAATTCTCTTAGTCCAAGAATAATGTTCACAGGTATCACTCCAACAGTTCTGTGATTTTTTTCCTCCCCCAAAGCTTATAGGCTAACAAGAATGCAGTACACGCACAGACACGGACACACACGCGTACCACAAACCCTGACACCAAGAGGTACATGACTTTGCAATCTGGAACCGACATACCAACATGAAGTGAAGTAAAAATGAGACACGTGACGAAGTCCAAAGGGTCAATGAAAACAGCTGCCGTGCGCTGTGATGTGAGTGGGCGGGCGCTCTTTGAAGGGCACGTGGTCGTCTTAATAAATAATAGAAATGTCTATACTTGTCATATTGAAGAATTGTAGTCAGTGAACTCATCTTACTAGAACTGACCAGACAGAATCATGCATATACACACAATACAATACACACACATGCTTTTCGAAAAGTACCATGAACTATGTTATATTTTAAAGGTACTTCCTTTATGTAAATAAAATCTTCAAAGGAGTTTTCAAAACAGGATTTTTTTTTAAGTTTTGCTTAGTAAATTCATGATCATTTCATGAAAATAAAATGTAAATCAGCTTCATGAAGAAATAAATAGGGAGCACAGTCTTCAGAAGCTGAAACTGGGTATGATTTCAAACACAGCACTGTGAACGTCATCTTTGACAAGCTGTCAGTGGAGAAAAGACGGGCAGCACATGAATACACATTTAGAAGAATTGGTCAGGTGAGGGACCCGTGGCTTTTCTCTACTGTAAGGTGTACAAATAGGATGTCTAGGACACAGCTGACTGGAGACAAGCTGACTGTATCAATAGTGCATGTCACTCACATACAAAC
The DNA here is from genome assembly GCF_949786415.1 of Peromyscus eremicus. NCBI lineage: Eukaryota > Metazoa > Chordata > Mammalia > Rodentia > Cricetidae > Peromyscus > Peromyscus eremicus. Next base: position 50,454,659 of record NC_081420.1, on the reverse strand, counting down.
ACATATGCACAACACAAGAAGCCTGAAGAATATTCACCTACAGAAAAGGAATTCTATGAATTTGCTTTTCTTATTTTACTTTAATTCTTTACAACACAGTTTTTGAAAATATTTTCTAAATTAGTAAGTTCACAGGAATGAGTATATAACGATGAGGATACTTTTCTCAAAGTAAAATCTACTTAGATATCCATGGGCTACTCTTTAAAAACAATTAGCTGTGTCTGCAAAGATACATCCATTGTTTGGAAAGCAGGCATCTAAAGGGGTTCTTGGCAATGCGAGATTCCTAAAGTAATCTGAAAACTGGGAAATGACTTTGGCTGGGAAAGGTGCACATTGTCCTCTCAACCTTCAGACCTGAGACACAAGGTGACTGGTGTGACAGTGAAGTTCACAGCGGGGAGAGAGCAGTGTTTCCAAACACCTGGGACCTATAGCAGAAAAGTCTTTAGCTCTCTACCGGTTATTAGAGCATGTTGCTTTAAACTTCAATTTTTGTAAGGATGACTGAATTGTCTGCTATTTTTGCCTGACTGGAAATAAGGTTCTTTTCTACAAAATTCTTTGTCTGTATACGTAACTATCCTACTTAACTGTCCGACATATTCCACAGAGGGAAAGAGACTAGGAAGTTTATTCTAATCGGAACCACAGTTTTAGTCTGTAACCCACGCTCTCTTAGTCCAGGAATATTTCAATAGGGATACTCATTTGTTAAATATTAAAGAAGGCTTTTATTGAAATTTATTTTGTTTTAAAAACTAAATTTCACCTGATACACATTTAAAATTCCATTACAACTTTCAGGTTATTATTTCTTTTCATACTAGAGAAAGAATCATTAGCAATTACCTTTTCTTGAACATAACTATTAAATCAACAGAACAGACCTAACTTAACAAATGATGGTTTCTTTGGAGGCTTCAGAGATGAAGGTAAAATTCCCCATATTCAGCCTCAAACACAGGCTTTCTGAGTCTTACTGGAGGCTAGTTCATATACTATACTATACAAACACAGTTTAGGTTTTTTTATGTGACTTACAGTATCATTTGCATAAGTACAATTATGTCCTTGTATCATAAACACATCCAAACTGAATAAGGGAAAACAAAAGAAAAAAATGGGATGAGGTGGCCATGCATTTGAGTCAACTGACAATGAAATATTAAAAAAACAAAAACAAAACAAAGAACAACAACAGAACCTAATCAGAACCCAGCAGAGCAACTGTGAATGAGAAACAGAAACAGAACCTCATGCATACTATTTTCTTTAAAGTATGATTCCTTTTCTATCTCTTGTATGAATAACGCAAAACCCTGACTGTGTTCACCCTGCCTCAAAACTCTCAGTCTTTTACTTCAACTCCTTCTAGGAAGTAAGAACTGAACATCAACTGTAACAACCTGAAGGTGTGGGTGGGTGTCCCGCTCCCTTGTTCCTGGGGTTCACTGGTGTGCTTTCACTTTTCCCTCTCTCAGGGATTGAATCCAGGCTCTCCCACATGCTAGGAGAGCTGGTCAGGAATCTACTGCTGAGCTATATATACAAGTCATCTTTAGTTTTTTACTTGCTTGCTTGTTTTTGCAGACAGGGCCTCTCTGATTTTTCTAGTTTGGCCCTGAACTTACTCTGTAGCCCAAGCAGTCCTGAGTAGCTGGGATTAGAGGCCTGTGCCACCAGGCCCAGCTCTTCCTCTTAAGAGATCAAGTTTTTACTTCCTAGAATATAGGAGAGATGTATTTGCTTTTAAGAGGCATGATCCAAATCTGTGAAAACAGAACACAAGTGACTCCAGCCCCTGCTCAGAATGGTGACCTGCATGCCTGTACTAACTCCACGTGGACATCACATGCTGCTGAAGATATAGAAGAAATCTACAGCCTCAGCTTTGACACTGATGCAGCCAGATTTATTTATTGATTCTGTCTCACCTTTCCCGATAAGTCACCTGAAACAGGTCTCCAATGTTGTCCTAATTGCCTTTTGTATACTTCTTAAGCTAAGTGGGCTCAGGTAATCAAGACCTCAGTTCCCAAGGGAGGACTGGGTAGAGAGCCCATTTAATTCAAGCCCTTGCTTACAAAGTGACAACCAGGTGAGGTGGGCTCAAGTAATTCAAGGCCTCAATTAGCAAGGAACCTCTGGGTGAAATGGGCTCAGGTAATCAAGACCTCACTCAGCTCCTAAGGAAACACTGCACCAAGTGTGCTCAGGTAACCAAGGACTCAGCTACTATGGAGGATAGGTCTGGACATTCACTGATCATGCCCAGATGAAGTCTTTGACTGATATTAAAGAGGAGAAAATAACATAAATAAAATTTTGAGAAATTAAACATTCAAATTACTAAAGCATTATTTAAGACATACTCAGAATCTGAACTCATGGGTAACTGGGACAATGTCATGATTCCAGCTAAGTTGCTGAGTAATACAAATTATAAAACAATAGTACGTGCAACCAAACAAGTTCGTACCATCACCATCAGTGCCCTGTGAAATGCAGTATTTAGTCAGCACACATCGCTCATATGCAGACGCACTACAATCTCACAGCATGCATATTCTTCAGTGAGAAAAATGAGGGAAAATTATTGTGCAAATATGTATTTTACCAACCGCACAATGCATTTTACAAGTAATTGGAATTCTTAATGTGCAAATGTCCCATCCTTCCACCCTCCACATAAAGTATAAGCAAAGAATAAACTAAGTCATGATGACAGAAAAGTAACTTCCACAGCTCTAAGACAGGAAGCTCATCACGAATACTCCCCATACTCTGCCTTTTGCCCATGTGTATTTTCAGTAGCATCAACTCTGCCACAAACTACAAGATCATTATTGAACAGAACTCCATGTGGCAAGTAGTTCATATTTTGAAAAGCTATCCTTTTAAAGCAGTCACATAATCTAGAAATAGGTGTAAAATATGGGAAGAGAAGATATTTTCATGTGACTAAAATTCTCTGAAATGTAAACCCTGAAACATGGGGTATGCTTTGTATGTGCATTTATGAGTGTTGTGTTCATTTGTCACAGTAATTTCAGCAGATAACCCCCACCCTCCAGGATTTATCTGGGGTATCTTGGTGACACTATATTCATAAATTTCAACCCTCTGACCAGCACATGAAAGCTCATAGGTACTCACCCTGCAAACTGGGCACTGCCAGTGACTACTGCTGTCTCTAAGCCTGAACTCATCAGACAAACACTTGGAATGATACACACGAAAACACAGGTCACATATCAACACCTCTCCAGGCAAATGGCATTCAAAACAATACCAGTCATGAGTTTCTGTTTCCCAGTCCTACAAAAAATACAAAATAATTTCGTATGATATTTTGTCAATATCTTCAATAACTAACAACAAAATTGAAACTAAAGTCCATCACAAGTTAGGCATTATAAACAATTTAAGACATTTAATGTTTTAAAACAAGAGAGAAAATATCTAGAAATTGACTTCTTTAAAACTTGGATTCTCTCCTATGTAGTATCAATACTCAGAAATACCTTAACGTGATCTGATAGCAAACAGCTCCAAAGTGAATTATGCCCAAAGCCAAACCCAGGTCTAATATTATCTTTCATTTAAAACTACAATATAAGAAATGGTGTCTTTTATAAGCTGAGTGCCCCACACCAACTGGCAGCTTAATATTTCAAACAGACAAACCTGTGTTTTGTCCTGCTTTTTACAGATTATAAACTGAGTGCTGCCATACTGCGGGGACGGGGTGCATAGTCCTGAGTGGTGGAGCTCACTGTGCTCGTCTCTCATCCACAATATTTGATGCTTAACTGAAAATAACAACTAATCAAAATGCCCAAGTCCCGACAGGTCGCCAAATATTCAGGGTCTGTTGAATTTAGAAAAATAAATTGAAAATATGAAACTAAAGGTTTAGTCACACTATCTGAAAGAGATTGATTACCATATGAAACAGAAGGAAGCAGGCTCGCTTCTTGATGTGGCTAGTCCTAGCAATCAATGAACACAAAGGCTTGACGAGCATTCTTCAACAGGTCTGACTAGTGAGGTCTCTGAATAGCCAGGGCAGGCGGAGTAGAGACAGAAAGACTCAGACTTGCTTTTAGCTTAGAATTCATTCTTTCTAAATGTTACTCTTCGCTTTTTCTAAAGTATACTTCAGAGTAAAGGTTAACTCTTGACCTTCTTTTGTAGATGTGGAAGTCAAATGAACAAAGGGAAAACTTAACAACACCAAGGCTACTTCCAGTGGGGATCCTGACATTCCACATTTGGGTTTAGCTAGCCATTATTTTTATGTATATCCACACTCTTTCCAAGGTTGAGTGGCTTCCTCATTTTCTCAGATGCTAATATTATCCCAGCAAATGGGGTTCAAGCTAGTATTCAATAAGCATTGATTACTTCAACCACATTTGAATGCCAACATCCACTCACAAAGAGCATAGTCAGTCACTAATGTTCACAGTGTATGTCCAACCCACATCCAGAGCCATGGTGAGGACAGAGTAGTCAATTCTGTAGAAATCTAAACTTTCTGGGTTAACATTTCATTAAGAAATTGATGGTCTTCACTGACCAGAACAATAATGTACACTCATCTGATGGAGCGATCCATTTGAACTGCAATCATGAAGTACTAATTTTACATAAAACTCAGAAAAAAGTATCTACACTACCAAGTTTGACTGAGGTACACCAAAGACATGTATGTGGTGCTTAGCTGAATTAAAATTAAAGTGAGAGTCACATTTCAGATAGACAGCTTATACACACATTGTATATCAGCTATTTCATTTTCATATTCAAAATTTTTAATATAAATAAGCTTCAGAATTCTAGTCTATTTTTTAATTAAAGAACTTGCTCTAAGCAGTTAGACAAATATTTTATTCTCATGGCTGTTTGGAAATATTTTAAAGGACATTAATGATTTATATATATTGACTAATAATAGAAACTGCCATCCTTCATGATTTAATTTCTTATTTTAATTCATCTTCACATGATGGGTCAAACAGTAGTTACTGGGATGGTTAAAAGGGCAGGAAGAACACAGTTCCAGCTCGTCCACATCAACGCCTTCCTCTTTCCACTGCATGCTTTTTACCTACTTATGAAATGGATACTGAGATGAATCTGTCCTTGTTGTGTGCTTAACTCTACACTTTGAAAAATATTTGCAGGAATGCAACCATAACTTAAGTGAAGCAAAGTACAGAAACTTTTTAAATTAATTTGCTTGATATTATTAACTTTTTTTAAAACTACTTTTGTATTTTCTTTTATAAGATAAGTTCTCACTAGCAGGCCTGGAACCCACTGTGTAGACCAGACTGGCCTGGAACTCACTGTGTAAAACATCTTAGCCTGGAACCCATAGAGATATGCCTCTCAAGTGCTAGAATTACAGGCGTGTGCCTCTGTACCTGGATTGGGTATGTTTTTCATATGGATATCACTAACTCTGTCATCACATGGATTAAAGAAGACAATGCTTCTTGTTATTTTAATCATGGCAAGAGCTATTCATAACACACCAAACACACAAACATCACTAATTCAGAAACTATGAAAATTTTTCTGAGGTGTAAATGAGTCATGTGGACCATGACCAAGCTGCCTCCAGTTTGTCTTTAGTGAACAGAAATTAAATAGTGAGGCTGACACACATCTGTCACTATGCCAATAAGCCAAGTTTACATTTGAACTGGATGTCACCAGAAGTCATCAGCTGCTCTAGATACAGCCTAGTTAGCAGCATGTGTAAAATGCTATTTCAGAACAAGAATGCTTTAAAAAGCAAACCCACTAACACAAAGTTCAAAACTGGAAGCAGTGTAAAGACTTTACAATTTTCACAAACAAGTCTAGCAAGAGTTAACTGAGCTAACCTAAACAAGCTAGAACTCCATTACAAAAAAAAAAAAAAAAAAAAAAAAAAAAGCAGAATTAAAATAAAACACCATAGTGCAAAATTAGTTCACCTTGTCTGGGGCTGCTGTCCTGGAGAAAGGCTGCATACTGTAGGCCTTTCAAAATAAAAACAAGGTCATCTTGGTCTCTCTACCACAATTTTGCTCATATCAGATAATATACAGGGCTAAAGGGATTTCACACATGGTTTATTACTTGAAGTACAATTCATACTACTTGGCTGACACTATTAACAAAAGTCTATTCATGAGCTCATCATTAATGAGAAGATGGTAGCATGCAAACTTAAGAGTTGTCACTGACTGTAGAAGAAGGTTATGGATAGACAATGAGAAATCTCTCGGGGAACTCATGTGCCATGAAATGTACAGTCATGTCAGGAAAACATCTTACTAGCAAAGTCTGTGCCACCCATACCTGTACACTACCAGGAATGCATGTCTCATTGGTCTGAAACTGGATTACACTGAACTGTTTAAAAATCAGAATAATGGATGTGAGAGTGGTAAACTCAATCTCTCACCACAGCATGAAATCTATACAGGCTGCCCTCAGATCCTAGGAGCAAACACCAGCAGCAGCCTGATACACATTCGGTTAGCACACTGGAACCAGGCTGGTTCAAATCCTAGCCCTGACACTCATGGCCATATAGTCTTGGGCAGAATGCTTAGCTTCTCTGTATGTCATTTTCTATCTGTAAAATGAACAGAATGACAGTACCTGTTTCCTGTGGCTTGGTAAGAATCAAATGAGTTCATATGTACACAGTGCACAGAAGAGTGTCTGGCACAGCCGGATCACTCAGGAGATGTCAGCCAGTGTTATTATCTATGTATTGCACAAAACAGGAACGAAGCTGCCACAAATGAATAACATGCTTCTAATCACATGAGTATATTTCTCTCCAAGCACTTCAGAACTCATTATCATATCTGATTTTCACAACATTTCTCTGAGCAAGGCAGAACAGAAAATATAATTAGCTCCAATTCAGGGATAAAAAGGAAGCTCAGAAAGATGTTTGGCCATGTACCAAGGGAGGCGTTTGAAGAACTGTTGGAAAAAAGATATTCAAAATTCTGATCAAGGCTCTTCAATAATCAAAGGCAATTTTATCTTTTGAACTCCCTATGTCTTCATGAGCAGACCCACATTACACTACTAAGCATGCGTATGACAGTGTGCTTTAATGCAGATACAATGTGAAGTGAGTCCTCCACCATTCTAGGTTTAATTTAATTCTGTTAACAAATTCAGCTAATCATTTACATGGGAGGATATGATGGTTACATATCTTTAGTGATTTTAAGTATAGAAAATAAGTTACAATATTGCTCAGTGAAACAGACTTCAGAAGGAGAAAGGGCCAAACAGCAGGAGCTCACACACACAATCCACCAACACATGAGGAGAAGGATAGACCCACCCAAAATGTTTGCTCACCCACTGAGCAAACAGACTCTTAACGGAGTCACTTCTCAGTAAATCACGGCTTCAAATCACAGAATACTCTAGTGTAACTGGTTTCTAGTTAACAATCGCCAGCATTTACTTACTAGTTAATAAATAAAGGACTGTTTACTTCTTTTTGTAACCAAGGTTGGGAATGAATATTCAAAGAAAAAAAATATATATAATATACATACATAAATGACATAAAGATAATAAAAACATTTCAATTTTTAAACACAAACAGCATCAACGTACACTGAAATTTGTGTTTAGGGTATTTAAAACAACGAACAAGACAGGCAGTGGTGGCGCACGCCTTTAATCCAGCACTCAGGAAACACAGACAGGTGGATCTCTGTGAGTTCGAGGCCAGCCTGGTCTATAGAGCTACTTCCATAGTTCCGGGACAGCCAAGACTACACAGAGAAACTCTGTGTCAAACCCCTGCTCCCCCAAAAAAGAAAAATGAAACAAAAGTCTAATGACAAATATAACTATAACAAAAAAGGGCAAAAATCTAAATTGTTTTTAAAATTAATTCTTAAATTTACATACTTTATATATGCAATGTACTGGAATGTCTAGTTAGGTTGAATTCAGCAGCCTCTCAACTTGTTTCCTCAAGAATGAAGCCAGGGAAGCCCCTCTTGCTGTGGCTTCAGGCTGTAAGGTCTGTGAGGAACAAGGCCATCAATTCTAATCCAATGTTTTACCTAAGAGGCATGAACTTAGCTAAATTTCAAGATAAATATAAATCAACCCTTCTTACAAGCTGGCATTTGAGTTGGAAATAACAGATGATGGCACTCCCTCAAAGCGTCCATCTTGCCCCACTGGGGGTGGGATTTCAGCCCATTCATTGCTAAGATAATATGCTCATTTCTTTAGGAAACCACAAAATACGTATTTCCATTAATTATGCTTTTAAAAAAATATCAAAAACCTAAGACAATTGAGAAGTGAAAAATACAGAGAGAAAAATGTAGACTGCCCCTTTTCATTTAGAATGATGCTCTCAGGCCCGAGAGCAGCTTGAAGTCCTGATGTTAGGAATGATTCACTTGAAAGTGCAGCACTTAGTCTGGACTCACTGCAGGAAAACAAGAGAGCAGAGGATTCTACATAAAACTGCAATCTGTGGCTCTCAGCAGATGCCTGATCCCTATACTGCCATGAACTATGAAAGAAATGAGGTCCTGAGTCCAAATCCAGCAGGTCCATAGACAGAGAAAGGAGTTTTACAAGCAACATCATTTTTATAAAAGATTTTTAAGCCATAGTCAACACTAGCAACCAATTCTTTACTATCAGATCAAAATCACTTACAAATAAAAGTGTGGCCTTGTCCTGGGAACTGTCAATAAAGTTGGAACTCACCAACAGTTCATAATAATCACCTGGTTTCAAGATACATTTGTATATATTTTATCTGCAAATGATCCAAAACTCAAGGTTGCCTGCTTCCTATGTTAAAATAAGTATTATGGAAACACCTTCCTACCCTTGCTGAGCACTTTATAAACCAAAGGCTAATTTGTAAGACATTAACTTATTGATTACAAAGACAACTCGTAAATCTTAAACTTCGGTCCTCTAGCAAGTGGTAAAACTCTGCCCAAGAAATATAGTTCTCAAAATTTAAGAATAAAGGGGATGTAATATTGGAAATATGGCCTCCCATCATGTGTACTTTAGAGTAAGCAGATGATAAAGCATTCTATGAACATGAGCATGTATGCATGCATGTATGGCATATATACATTCAAGCATGTGTGTGTGTGCATGTATATGTATGCATTCATTAATTATTTTGCAATACTGGGCCAGTCTTGCATAGAATGCCAAAAAAAAAAAAAAAAGTGCACTCTGCTAGCTTTAAAAACTGAAAAGAGAAAAGGTGTCGACATGACAAAGTATTAAATGTTCAGACAGCAAAAAGGCACTCCATGTCTTCTCACCAACAGAACTTCAAAAGCTAAGAAAACCATGTTTATAAGAACTACTCAGACCCTATCAGTTAATGTAATGTTATTACCAGTCTAGGAGTTTTCAGATGACCACAAAAATTCCCATGTGTTTTTCAAGTACTGTGGATATGTCATTTAGAAAACAGATTGATGTGTATACTTATTTATCGACTACTGTGTAAGCAGGCCATTTAGAAATAGGAGTAGTCTTGTTGTGAATGATTGCTGTTTTATTCCACCACCTCATATACACATATGGGAATCAACATGAAGATACTTAGACACTAAACATTTTGACCATAGTTTCTCCAACAGAATTGGGCTTACACAGGGAGTTGCAAATTGTGTATGAGATCACCAATGAAAAACGGCTGAAAATATGCTAGAAGGAGGAATTTTAGTAACACGGGGCCTCTGCCTTTGCACTATAATATACTGGCTTCCTCAAAGACAGATATAGTTTCATATAGGACAGGGAGCTTTTAGGACATGATTGCTGTACTTAATAAAAATCATGGTGCAGAGATGCATGTTTTTTGATTGTTTCAAGTTCTAAAATTGACCATTAGAGAAAAAGAGGTAGTAGGAGTGTATTAACAATGTAATACCAACAAACTGACTTTTAAGCTCCTTTTACCATAGCTGTGTTGGAGAAAGGAAAACTATACTAATTGGCTTCTCTTTCTCCACACATTGATGGGAGTAAAGACAAGCATCGACCAACTCCTGCTACAGAAAGTAATTCAGGAGACAAAGCCTGTAAGACTCAAGAATTAATCCTGTTTACCCACTTCCAATACTACAGCTTCTCTCTTCAGAGGAATAAGAAGAAGAGCATTAGCACCTATTCTTAAATAACAGAACCCCCTCACTAAAGCCTATCGTAACCTGAACGATGTGTTCAACATACACACTGCACTCTAAAACTCAAGTTTGTAGGGCACCAAAGCAACTGAAACCACAAAGTGGTGAAACTATAAAGCCCCAAATGCCCTGGCCCACAGAACTTTGTATAAATTAGAAAAGGTGGCCCTTCCTTCCATCAAACATTCTTGAGGTATACTTTTTATTCAGGAGAGAACTTTTAAATAACGTACATAGCGTTTGTGGTGTGGAGGGCATTTACTAACTTGTCAGTTCACAGTTTAGACCTGCCTCCTGCACAGATGACAGAGTTAATTAAAAAAAAAAAAATACACAAAGGCTGGGCAGTGCGGAATCTCCTACTGTGATATAGGTGACACGGTTAATCACATGAGCTTGTGGGGTATCACAGGGCATGAGGACACTTACTGCCAAGTCAGGGGTGTTACCAGCCCAGGTAGGAAGATACTCATTTCATCAGGCAGCTTCACTGTTTTATACCTTCAACAGGAGCTACCTTTTCCAGGGCAAGCTCTTCACAGTATTTATATTGGAGAATACTGTTACAAAGTAAATAGTATAAAAAGACTGCTTATAGCTAGTAAAAAAACCTGATGCTTTTACTTTACTGTCTACAGACACTTATTTTAATCATTTTAAAGTTTTAATTTTTAAGTAATAACTACAACTTTCTAGGGTAAGTGTGATGCCTTGATACATACACACACACACACACACACACACACACACACACACACACACATATATACATATATAGTGGAATGACCACATTAGGCTAATTAACATATCCATTTAAAGTCCATTTCTTAGCTGTTTTGAAATATACACCATATTATTATTAACTTTATTACCTTTCTGCACAAGAGGTCATTACTAAGTATACTTATTTACTGGTCAAAACACTTGCTTTGAATATATTTGTGTATATATTCACTGCTGAATGAACATATTTTCATTTAATCCTTGTGGTGGTTTGAATGAGAATGGCCACCACAGGCTCATATATTTGCACGCTTGGTTCCCAGTTGGTGAACTGTTTAGGAAGGATAGGAAGGTGTTGCCTTGTTTGAAGTGTGTCACTGGGGGTGGGCTTTGAAGTTTCACAAGCCCCCACCAGGCCCAGTGTCTTTCTTTGTCTGCCTGTCTGCCTGTGAGTCAGGATGTAAGCTCTCAGCCCCTTGCTTGCCTGCCTGACACCATGCTCCCTGCCATGAAGATAATGGACTAACCCTCTGAAACTATAAACAAGCCTCCAACTAAATACTTTCCTTTATAAGAAAGCCTTGTCTTAGTCATGATGTCTCTTAATCTTTGATTAAATGAAATAAATATTAATATGCCCACATTACAGCTGAGGACTGAATCAATGATGTTTAAACAATTCTAGACATGTAAGCAAGGAATGCTTAAGATGGACATTATCTCATTCCACATACTACTTTATCCTTGAGTCTTTATGGTTATATATTTTATAACGTAAGCAGAAGTTTGACATACTCAGTTATATTACATGTGCATATTGAGTATAAAACTGCTGTGAATAAGGACTAATTAGCATTAAACCTGTATAGTTGCTGTTTAATATACTTTAAGATTTCATTTAGTAAAAAAGAGATGGAAAGACGACTATAAATACGTGCAAAAAACCATGTACAAATAAAAAGAAATATAAAGTCTAACACTGTAGGAAACATTTAATAAGCTAGTTAGCTGCTTGAGGAATTAAAGAAATTTTAGTCTAAGGAAGAACAAAGTATATAAAAAAAAACCCACCAATTTTAAAGGAGCAAACAAACCCAAAGGAATGTGCACATGACCCACAACTCCAAGCCCTGTGTGTCAGCTCAGTCATCAGTTACACTCCCATTGCACACCTTCTCTGGGTCTACTGAATTTCTAAGTGTCCACGTGCTTGGGACAGGATATACCATCTTATCTGGACTGTGCCGAGTCACTGGACTCTCACTTTCTACCTTTGCTCTATCTTGGCTAAAGCCATCTTGGCTATTGCACCGACGGACGAAGCTTCCAGATGCAGCAGGGACTGGAAAGGAAACTGCTCTGGTGGCAACAGTTACACTTCTCAGGAACAGTTCCGGTGAACAAACTAATCACACTGATACAAGTAATAACAATACCCCCAGGTTTTCTGAGGCTTTGACATATAAATAAAATGGATAAAACTGTCAGGCCTGGATAGCTTCCTACATTTAGAATTATCAGAGACACTTGGTGGTGGTCCTTCAGCCTCACTGAACCCATGGGTTTGTCTGTCATATCACCAGAAAAATGAAATGAAGCAAAAACTTTCAGGAAATTTTCCCACAATGAACCAGTTTTTAAGATTTTATGAAATTTTCAAAATTTTAGATTTTAGAGAATTATTAAGTCCCCCAAAACATACATTTAAAAGCTATTATCTGAAATGATGTTTATTATAATAACTAAGACATTTCCAATTAGTTGGTTAAAATATCAAAAAATATAATGGGGAGACAGAAATACCACACATGAAATCAATCTTTATGCAAGAAGAAAGGATTTCTCTATGTGCTTCTCAAGCATAAAGCCATGTCCTGAAAGGACACAATCATGCAAAGCACACCCCTATAAGAGACATCACAGCTGGAGCTAAATGAAGGTACAAAAGAAGTAACTTTATATCCATCCTGATTGACTTATGCTTAGGGCCGGAAGCCTGCCAGTAGTCACTGGTCAGTGTGGACCAGGGCCAGTCAGCTAACATCTGGGACCTTTGTATTGTGCATGAAAACTCTGCCGTAAGCCTGAATTGGGATTTGATGCCATCCAAGTGAGCATTCCTAAATAAGCAATGTGTCCCTTTCCATCTATCTAGGCAGTATAAACACTGTCCTGCACTGAAACATTTTTTAAACTAATATTAGTTGAAGAAAGCACCAAAAGTACCATGATTTATATGCACATTTAGTTTTATTTTTTAGATGTAAGACAACAGACAGAATAGCAGGATTTTTGTAAAAGTTAGTTTTCTCCTAAGGAATCACAAGGAAGCTATCAATACAGAGCTTTAGTGTTAATAAAAATGTTAAGAATTGTTAAATTTCTGACAATGGATTTCTATAGGTTATATTAATATTCAAAAAACCCAAAAGTCCAAATTTCTGAATTTATCAAATTAAATATACTTACAATCTCATCACCTGGTAACCAATATCCTTCTTGCTCAATACCAGCTTTTGAGCCTTTGCAGCCCACTGTTAGAGTTTCGACAATAAGACCATCTTTCACAGCTAAGCTCAGCTGACGGGTGGTCTCTTTGGGATGCATACCGTGGACTCGGGACATATACCTGAACACAGAGGAAACACAAAGTTAGAAATTTCCAGAGATGCCAACTAAAAAGGAGTAAAAACAAGAAAAGGAAGGACCATTTGTTCCTACTTTATTATGACATATATTTATGGAAGGAACAAAGGAAGGGAAGTAGAGAAGAATGGGGGAAGGAGGGGAAGGCAGGGAAGGGAGGAAGGGAGGGAGACAGGGAGGAAGAGAAGAGAGGAAGGGAGGGAGGGAGGGAGGGAGGGAGGGAGGGAGACAGGGAGGAAGAGAAGAGAGGAAGGGAGGGAGGGAGGGAGGGAGGGAGGGAGGAAGGAGGGAAGGAAGGAAGGAAGGAAGGAAGGAAGGAAGGAAGGAAGGAAGGAAAGAGGAAAAGTATCCCTCAACTCCATTATGCTATTTTTTTTTCATGGAAAATGATGAATTAGGCAAAGATTTTATTTCCAAGCTCTTCAAAGATTATTACAAACACAAAGTTTCCTTCTAAGTGTCCCAAGTTAAATCAAAAGCACATCACCCTAATAAAGTACTTGTGACATGAGTTGTTTTAGGTTGCAATATTTTAACATTTTGTTTTTAGCCATTTGCAATGTTCTGAATTACATCACAATTTAAACATTTTCAAAGACATAAACATTTTTTAAAGGTATAAGTACATTTTTTTAAAACTACAAACACAATTATAAAGTAAAGGAACTAGAGGAAAAGATCAAATCAGCTTCACCCAAGATGGGGTAATTTAACAATCCACTGGTCCTTTCAGATAGGCTTGCTAAGGAGCATATGGTACTGTATGTTTGGACCAACAGTGGCTCAAAACAGTCCCAATTAACAATACAAATCACTGGGCAGACTTGGGTCAAACAAGCAATTTAATTTTTGCATTACTGCCTTTACTCTGCAGACTCTAAAGACAGGTTCTCATAATCCTCCATCAAAGACTTTAGAATACTTTTAATACTTTTCAAAAGAACTTATACTCAAAACTCAGGAAATGGTGCTAGTGAGTGTGTGAGATTATATGAATGGTTGTTAGACAAAGAACATGGACACACGCCATCACCAGAAACACAATGTACACACTTATGGAAGTCCCCACTGGTACCTGTCAGTGGAGATTTCTCCCAGAGTCCAGAATAGATGCTATCAGCGGCTGAGAATTAATCTGAGGGATGTCAAAAGAATCTAAGCACATCGAGCTCTTTAGTCCATTCACTTTATTCTTCTAGGTCAAATCTACCTACATAGCTTCTTTTCTGTTCTCATACTTAGCTCCTCTCTGTCCCTTCTGCTGCTGTTCTCTCATTGTTCTTAGTTCTTTGCATCTTTGTTCTCCCCATCTTTGTTCTCCCCCTAGTCTCTGAAGCTTCCAGTTTATATACACATACAATCACCAATTCTCTGGCTGCACCACTTTCTAGTAGGGTAGGGGAAGTTTACTCAGTTGCTAGGAACCTGTGTCACAATGTGTAGTATTTGGTTAGTAAAAGCACTTTCACTCTGAGTTAACTGCTAACAGGGGAATCTTTAGAACTAGGAATAACACCTGGGCTGAGATAAAAGAGGGAGGATTAAAGCTTGATTTGCACAAGAAACGAAGCTTGGCACCTATCATCTACCTGGCCTTGTTGTAGTCTCCTTGGATCAGTGGAAATAATTACCTTATTTCAGTAACTAGCAGATGTCCAAAACACCATCTCAGAATAGTAAGTGGTAAATCTCTTAAATTAGGGTCTTGTGTTAATAAACTGGGGTGAAGGTAAGGAGTTAAGAATTTAATTGTCAGTGGTTATTTTCTCTTATCTGTAGGCAAGATGAGCTAATGCTTATCTTTCTGCAGTTTGTCCTTGGATGTAGGAGAAGTGTCTCAGATGAAATACTTTTGTCCAGAGAATGGCCCTGGCCAGATGTTTGCTAATGAATAATAAACACAGCTGGGGAATGTTATCCAAAATACCCCAATAATATAAGGGAAGTTGTGCCCAGTAAATGATCAAGCACATTGTTAGAAGTTCTTGGGGAAAGAATCAAATGGGAAAGTTATAAAACACACAAGAAATTCACTGCAGGAAACTGCTAAGACATTCAAAAGCCAGTGTCACCAGTACTTCTTGAGTCTTGGCTTCCCTCTGGAAGAGTCCTTGACCCTTTCAGGTAATAGCTTTGCCACAGTCAGTGGAATTCCTACTTCATATTTCTGTGGCTCGCAGCACACACTAGTGCTAACTGATTTACATATTTATGGTATTTTAAAAATAAAAGGTAAAAAGGTGAAACATTATAAACCTCCCCTGAACCACAAAAAATAACAGTAGTTCCTATGCTATGTTCACCAGCTACACTTACTCCAACATTTCACTATTTGCTTATGTCCATCTGTACTTCATTTGGTTTAATCTTTATTATTGGTTTTATTACAAACAAAATG
Organism: Peromyscus eremicus; assembly: GCF_949786415.1. Classification (NCBI taxonomy): domain Eukaryota; kingdom Metazoa; phylum Chordata; class Mammalia; order Rodentia; family Cricetidae; genus Peromyscus; species Peromyscus eremicus. The sequence continues at coordinate 50,438,660 of NC_081420.1, read as the reverse complement.
CTATATATTTCTTCTATTTTTATTCATTTAAAAAAGAAAAAAAACCAGAAAACATCAACATTTTGTTTCCCTATAAATTAGTGGTCTCCAAAGAGCCCTTTGCCAATCTAGATAAAAACAGAGCACATATGGATGCTGTCCTGTAATCCCAGCACTCAGGAGGCATCAAGAGTTTGAGCTCAAGGGCAGGTTGGACTACAAAGCCTCCACAGCAAGTATGAAGCTAGCGTAAGGTACAAAGTGAGACTTTGCCTCAAAACAACAACAACAAAAAAAAATCAAATTATGAGACAAATCAGAAAGGCCTCAGCATCTTCCCAGGAATATCCTATGTAAGAAAAGAAAGTAACACAACAAATCTTAAGAAATAAGTAAAATAAAATAAGAGAAAATAAAACAGGACATAATACATTTTATCAGCCAGGCAGTGGTGGCGCACGCCTTTAATCCCAGCACTCGGGAGGCAGAGGTAGGCGGATCTCTGTGAATTCAAGGCCAGCCTGGTCTACAAAGCAAGTTCCAGGACAGGCTCCAAACCTACACAGAGAAACTCTGTCTCGAAAAACCAAAAAAAAAAAAAAGAAAGAAAGAAAGAAAGAAAGAAATTTTATCATGATTTTGAAAATGGAAAAGAAAACTACCAAAACCCAGCATTTAAGGACCTTCTTGATTCAAAAGATGAATTTTTGTCTTTTTTTTTTCTGGGAAAGCCCAGATGAGCCCAGCAAAAGATGTTCTGCCAAGCCCTGCATTTTCAGCATGGGGAAGATGGTGACTTTCTGTTTAGGAGGCAGCTAACTTACAGATTTCCTTTTTCTGTCATAAAATTAACTGAAGGACTAAGACAGAAAGATATGGAGATTATGATTAGAGAACAGAACAGAACATTAACTCTGACAATGGAGACGCTGTAATTAACAAATAAGAATGTGTCAGGGAGGAAGATGAAGTGCGAGCATACTAATTCTGCCACATTCTCAGTCAACAGCTTTTAAAAGCAACCTTAGAGATTATTTAAATTTATAAATAACTTAGAACAAAAAAGTCTCTTAATTATCACACAAAACACCATATATAGTGAAACACAAAAACAAAAGAATCAATAAAAATGGAAAGCACATCCAATGTGACAAGATGAAAAACAAGCACTGCAGAAAGACGGAAAATGAACGCAAAACACACTGCAGGAGATCTGGGAGGAGAAGGAGGGCGGGGCATAGGTCAAAATGCAATACACAAAATTGTCAAAGGATAAAATACTTTAAAAATTCAATACAGAATAGTCATACAGTATAATATTGCCAGACAATTAAAAAAACAACAATGATGTAAAAACATAAACATGAGTAAGATCAGGGTCTCAGTGTACAGGATTTGGAACCTGGAGCAACTGCGCTGAAAAAAGTCGTTAGAAACTCTCAAGACCTAGACAGGTATAATACAAAACCTGTGAGGAATAAATGAAGTGCTGGCAAAAATAGGGAGCTGGAGACATTAGTTCCCTTCTCTGAGTTCACACCTGGGAAATATCTACAGAAAACAGAACATGGATCTAGAGACTTAACAGATCTGGGACCTAAACTAAATACGAACAAGGGGTGCACAGGACTGAGTACAGAGATGGCCCAGGTAGATTCCAAAGGTGACACACTTTGTCAGTCATGCAGCTGGAACAGACAATGGTAAAACAGGAACATCACAGAGATCCCAGTCAGGCAAGGCTAAGGCCACTGAGTCAGAAGAACAGCCTGAGAGTATTAACTTAGAAGTTCTTTCTTGGGAAAAAACACAAAGACTTATGACTAGCTAATTGAATTCACAGTGAAGAACCATGCAAACCAGACCTATCTAGAGGGCACAGGCACACACAAAAAGGAAATCCCCAGAGTCCTAAGCGGCTACTTTTCTCAGGTCTTCACAAATAATAGATACTATAGTCTTCTAAGAAAATGTTAAATGACCAAATGTAGTTATCTGATCAATTAAAATATCCAGTTTCCAAAGATATAAAGAAAAAGTGAGCAAAAAAAAGCTTCCTTGGAAAAAACACCACTGGGGACATGGTCAGAAGTTGACTTTGCCATACTTTCAGTGACCAGATTCTCTTCTAGCCCATAAGTAATAAAGGTAGGCAAGGGTACTGGTATATAATGATTATTAAAAAAAAAAAAACCTTACAAAACAACATGCAAAATAAAAACTAGTATACCAAAGGAAAGCTCATGCACAATTTTAACAAAAGATATTTGAATATACAGTCTAATATTATATCTGTTTGTGCATGTTAACACATTTATATAATTCAAATATCAAAAGCAAATACCACAGCCAAATGTTCACTGAAAAGTTAATATTGAGAACTATAAATACAAAATTTATTTATTAAGAGAATAAAAGTAAAACAAATCATTAAAAATGTAACTCAGGGGGCCAGAGAGATGGCACAGTGGTTTAGAGCTCACGCTGCTCTCTTGGGGAACCCATATGGTGGCTCACAACTACCTGCAACTATGGCTCCAGGGATCAGAGGCTTTTCTGGCCTCCATGGGCACCTGTGCTCTTGTGTGCATCCCTACACCCAGACACACAACCTAAAAAATGTAATCCAGGTTGAAAGGGACTTAATGAAATTCAACACCCAGCCCCGTCAGGACATAGGAATGAGCAGGTACTTCTGTAATGGGACCGGCTATGCAAGACATCTCCTGCTGCTGCTGCTGCTCTCCAAGACACTGAAAGGAGAGAACAAGACAGCTGAAAGGGCCCCAAAATCCAACAAGGGTCAACAGAATCTTCATTCACAAACCACATCTTTAGAACCTAGATATTCAGCTGACAAACGAAGTACGTTCACAAATTCTTCTGGGAAACAAATGAAGATATTAAAAATAGAAGAATTGATATACCACAATCAGGTGTTTGTTTTCATTAGTTAGTCGATGGGTCAGGTATTAAGGGCTGACTAAGTACCTTGTGCACGCCCAGCCCACACTCTAGCAGTAATCTAAACCTGAGTCCCAAACAGTGAGAGTTAAAGAGTAGTAGCTGGTGGATAAGCACCTGAAATACCACTCAGGAAGATGAGCAAAACAAGAACTGAGAGAAACAGAAAAGTATGAATCAGGACAATTTTGACAGCCATGGATACTAAAGATAGCATGTCAGGAATGCAGGCTATGCAAAGGAGCACTCAGATCACTGGTAGAAAGGTCAGCTATCACTGCATGGCCTGAGGATACCTGACTGCTGGGATGGGGTTGGAGGAAGAAGCCCTGTGTTCATCTGTGCCCATAAGCAAATCCTAACAGATCAAGTTTAACAGTCAAAACAAAACCACCAAGCATTCAAAGAGAAACACTAGAGACTTTCTTATACTGCTGTGAGAATACCTTCTAAGCATGGAACAAAGCCACAAGTGACACTACCAATGGACAGATTTACACAAAAGTAGCCATTTTAACATGGGGTTGGGAGGGGCACAATAACCTCAGTTAAAATGTAGCATATAAGCTGGGAAGCAACGTACATCCTAAAGACCTAGTGTGTCCTACACAGTCCTAAGAACCCCCGCACATACATGCTGACCTCCCTTTACAAAATGCTTAGGACAAGAAATAGTTCGGATTGTACTTTTTTCAGACTGTGAAATACTTGCACATACAGTGAGAGTCCTTGGGGATGGAACTCAACTTGAACAGGAAACTTTTCTTTTATACATATGTGGTCTAAAGGTAATGCATGCACTATTATTTGCAGTTAGTGCACCTGTGTTCTAAACAGAGCCATCTCATGGGATCACATGGAATTCTCCACTGTGCCATCATGCTGGCAATCAGAAAGACTGCCCTTAGAGAAGCAGGTTTGACTTTACATGCCATGTAAACTTTGGCTAGTGTTTAGGTCTAAACTGAGCAACAGCCATTCTGCTCAGATTTGCCTTCACTACATTCATCTGCCTGGACTTCTGTAAACTATATATCTGAGGTGGCAATAAAGCCTTATTTTTGTGGGGGTTTTGTTTTTGGGTTTCGAGACAGGATTTCTACATACCCTGGCTGTCCTGGAACTCATTCTGTAGACCAAGCTGGCCTCAAAATCACAGAAATTCACCTGCCTCTACCACCCAAGTGCTGGAATTAAAGGCATGTGCCACCACTGCCTGGCGACATTTTTGTTTTTTTCAGGAAATTCTTAAACTAGCCACCATGCCACAAGATGCTGGAAGATGGCTACTGCACAGTGGCTGTATGATGCCAGATAGAGGACATTTTCCTGAGGATTTCCCTTTTCTGGTCCCAGACTGGTAAGAAGAACATTTTTGCATCTTATTATTTCTTGATACACTCTTATCCATGGACTTTCACCATAAAAATAGGTTTTCTGAGCTGCTTTGTCCTCAGACTGCTTTGGGGCATGGGCTAAAACACCTAAGCGTTTTACTTTTTCCTCAGTAATTGAAGCATCTTTGGTTACCAGCTCTCTATGCTCACCCCTTTCCTCCCGTTCTGTAAAACACTAACTCAAGGACTGATTACCACTTCTCTCAAAAAGTAAAGGAAATGGCAAGAACTGGGCCAGAACAAAATAGTTCCTATACAGAGAAGTGATGTCTTAGCCCAAGTACTGTTAGCTTGAGCATGCTCAGTAAACTTGCCTTGACAAGCTGAGAAGCCAGGTGATGCACAAGGAGCTGCTGCCACAATGGAACTATCTTGTAAAGCATTGGGCCTTCAGAGTTCATTTGAGGGACAGTCACAGACACCTTCTAGTCCTCTACTGCAATTTGACTCAGCATAACAAATCATCAGTGTAGAAATGTCCAATTACTTAAAGGACATATTTAATTTCTTTGAACATTTTCAGTACATTTCTTCATCTTTCCTATTCACTTCCACTCCTGCAATCTTCCTCCCACTGTCTGGGGCCCCAGGATACTACTTTGCAGCTGTTGTGATACATTCAAACAAGCTGTAAAATTCTTAAGTTTCATCTCCCCTGAACCAATTCTGCATGTTGAAGACCCTCTATCCCCACAAGAAAAACAAACATATACAGTTAAGTGTAACAGAAACTACTTATCACTTTTAGGAGAGTTAGAACTTGTATAAACCATTTCTGACTTATCATTTACCTATGAACCCAATGACGAGTCAGTCTCAGAAACTGTACCGCATCTAAATGAATACTGAGAACTGAGCCCAGAGATGAAAACAATGGCTTCACCCAGGAGAAAATGGCTGCCAGGAAGTGTAGCAAGGCTTCCTGCCCATCAAAACTCTAATTCATGGCTGCATGCCCTCTCACTTCTTGTGAACAGCTCCACACTGGTTATAGGTTCTAAAACCTGAGAACAGTCACCATTCTGGTAACCACGTAACACTTTATTCCAAGTGTATGCTGGGGAATCTGGACCAACACTTAGCTCAGGGCCTCCCATGCCCAGCTGGTACAGGTTGCTACTGGGTTGCTCAAAGAGGCTTGGAATCAACTCCCACAAGTTGTCCTCTGACCTTCACATGGCATGTGGATGCACAAGGCTTGCACGCACATATACAAAATAAGTATATTTTTTCATTTTAAATTAGAATATAATCTTTTAAAATCACATATAGTTTGATAATTTTAATTTTAATCTCATTTATAAAAAATAGTCACAGAAAATTCATATATCTTATCTAACCTATTGGTGAAAGAAAGAAGCAAAATAATTAGGCCTTCTGTTTAAATTATCTGTAAATCCTCTTGATCTCATTTACCACAATTCTATTCCCAAATCTTAGTAGACTGTACTTTCCACAAGAGGTAGGAATGTTCAGAAGCAAAGCATTAAAAGGACATAATTCCCATACAACTGAGATACTGTCTTCAGTTTGCTAATTTGGCACAGAAAGGTCTTCAGTAGAAAAGAGAGAACTAACTATAAATGATAAGTAATATTAAATGATCTGGATCCTTAGAGCAGAGTGCAGTGGGTCAACATTGTCCCTAGCAAGCCTACTGGGGACAGAAAGACAAGACAGCAAGGGACAAGAGGGGCAGAGACATGAACCTGCCCACTCTGCCTACCCTTCTTCATCACTTAGCTCCCAAACAGACTCTTCCTTCCTATTTACTTCTTTTTAAAGTTCTGTTTTAACTGTTTAACTGTTTAACTGCACACACACACACACACACACACACACACACACACACACACACACGAGGAATTCAAGCCAGAGTCTGGTACATGCTAGACATGCATTTTAGCACTGGGACACGTTCCTTACAAGCATGTTCAATGTTCCTGGTTTTGAATGCTTCCATAATGGAGTCACAGTACACATAGTCTCTGTAATTGGAATCCTTTCTTCAGTATTATCTGCTAATCTGGATGGACTAATGATACTGCTCAGTATAACAACCTGCTATATGAATATATGACTGCCCTCTGTATAGCTCTGCTATTACTCCTAGATTTGGTTGGTGTTCTAGTTGCTCTAGCCTAGTTCTCTTTTCTATGTTGAGTGTTAGTTTTATTTTTTACTAGTACTGCTTTAACTTTGACATTTATCAAGACTATGGTCACAATTCCCTTTTTATGTATCATAACTTTTACTTGCATTTCCTTTATCCTATGGCCCTCCCCGCTCCCATCCCCAAAGTAAATCATGAAGGAATTCTCTAAAAAGAAATCTTGAACCCGGCTGAAAGGTAAGCAGCCCTAGGCCAGGTTGTTTGCATTTCTGGGCTTCAGGTAAAGAGTCAGTGGGGTGCAGAACTGTTGCACTGTGTAAGTGACATCTCAAAATTTTTCTTTTTCCCATTAGGAAATACTGCTAGCTCTACTATCATATGCTAAATGTGGATATCTTCCTGGAATGAACTACCAATATCTTCAGCAAACTGATCTCAAACCACACTGACCAAAAATAGTTAACCATGAAAAAGAACATACAATTTAAACATTATCAGAAATGCTGGTAGCTACAAATGATTTAGGCCTGGGGAATCTCTGCCTAAAATTTACAGCTGAGCATCCCTTGCTGTTTCAAGTCTGAAATGCAAACTTGTTGAGTACCACTTTGAGGCTTGAGACCAAAGATCATTTTCAATTTGCCTTTTCAGACTAAGGATGCTCTAGGATGTTCAACCTAGAGCAAGCTAGGCAATCACCAACGTGGAAAGCAAGGCACCGGTTGTCTTGTGTTAGTGAGGAGGACAGGGAATGTTGCCTAGCCATGGAAATTCCCTAGTTTCTACTAAGATACTGGGTGCAAAGGGGTGCTAGTTTTCAGAAGTAAGGAAATGACTTTCTCTATAAAACAAAACAGATAACAGCAGGGCTAGTAGGAGGATTTGTACAGTTCATCAAAGATCTAAGGTTTTCAGTTGCTAAAGACAAATCACTGAGTAAAAAGAGTCTATACACCTCAGTGTTTAGCAAATGTCACTGAAGACTGCTGAGTGTGTTGTGTCAGTCATCAGCTCTGGGTATGAGATTAACTCAAGCCAAGAGAAGAGTCTGTCACCCACAAAGGGGGCACAGCAGTGGAGAAGGCTGACTGCAAATAAACCACCCCATGATGGGTGGCCACAGGTCTTGGGCTTTTACAATCTTGTTTTGTTTTTTACAAGAGTTTTGTTTGTTTGTTTGTTTGTTTGTTTGTTTGTTTTTACAGTTGTGTCTAGATCCTAAAGAAGGGAGATTCACTATAGAGTGAAATGAAACTAGCTAGATCCTAAATGGCCATAGAAAACAGGTGGACTAACACCGAACTGAGAGAGAGGTACAGCTGTTACGATAGTAAAACTAAGTGTAGAGAACATTCTTGTAGATGTCTTAAAAAAAAAGGGGGGGGGGAATTCTGGGCTGGAGAGATGACTAAACAGTTAGAAGAATCTAATGGTCTTCCAGAGGACCTGAGTTCAAATCCCAACAGCCACACTAGGTGGCTAACAACTGTCTGTAACTCCAGTTCCAAGGAATCTGATGTCCTCTTATGGCCTCTGCACACATCTGGACTCATGTGCACAAACCCATGCATATACTCACAATAAAAAATAAAATAAACCTGTTTTAAAACAGAAAAACAAATTATTTTTTCTTATTTATTTGGTTTTTTGTTGTTGTTTGTTTGTTTGTTTGTTTGTTTTGAGACAGGGTCTCTCTCTGTGGCCCAGGCTGACCTCAAACTCAAGGCAATCTTTCTACCTCAGTCTCTTGAGTTATCATTCTTGGTGAATACAAGAAATTATTAAATAAAAATTCAAAAGCACAAAATGTCAGGGGAAATATTGGATGCAGTCGCAGTAATAAACACTAAACGGGCTCCCTGGTACAGTGGTGCCCACTTGGAATTCTAGCACTTGGGGAGCAGAAGCATGTGGATATCTGTGAGTTTGAAGCCATGCTGGTCAAAAGTTGAACAAATGAGAACTAAAAGACAAAAACATGTTCAGAGAACACACAATTCCTGGAGGAAATCATACCTAGAATAAGACCATCTACAAGCCAGTGGAGAAGTGCACACCACCAATGGAAAGTGAGTCGCTCACACTCAGACTTCTGTTTTGTCTCCAACAGCTGGTATAGTGCTACACAACTTCCTTCACTCTCCTTGGCTTCACTGTATTCGTCAGTAGTAAGTGGGGGGACAGAGAAGGGGAGTTGTGAAACCCAGAGTTGTGAAAATTAAATACCACTAAATGAAGGCTCCATGCGCTCCATTACTATAGCTCTTCTTGAAATTACTTCCTCAGTTTAGTGCAACTAAACAGCTCTTAGTATTCTGTGAGTGCGCATGCATATGTACACGGCTGTGCAGTGCTGGAGAGAGACAGACAGAACCCACAGCTTCAAACATACTAGGCAAGAACTCAGCCACTGAGCTTCAGCCCCAGTCCAAACACTCATTATTATTACTGTCCCAACTGCTGTACTTGCCACTCACATTGGTAAGCGTGAATGATGTAATCTATTCTTTTTGTTTGTTTTTGTTTTTGTTTTTTTTCAAGACGAGGTTTCTCTGTGAAACAGTCCTGGCTGTCCCAGAACTTACTCAGTAGATCAGACTGGCCTCGAACTCACAGAGATCCGCCTGCCTCTGCCACCCAAGTGCTGAGTGAGATTAAAGGCAAGTGCCACCACTGCCTGGCATGCATGAGTAATCTAATCTTAAAATACCCACAGTCCACAAATATTTTTTAAAGTTTCTAAGAAACTTTAACAAACGATAAAAATGAATTTAAGCATATTACTATGAAAATAGAGAGAACAGTTATAGTTAACTATATCAAAATCAACATCTTCAAAACTGCGTGCAGCAGGTCTTAAAAGGATGCACATGACAACATCACATGTTCATGAATGGGGGAAAAATACAAAATACAGATCTGTGATATTCTCACATACCCCAGGACAGTCTCTGGTGAAACACCAAGTGGGAAGAGTTGCATATAAAAGAAGACATGATAGCTCTAACTGAGAAGGGCTTTGGATTTTATATACAATTGGAATCAAGAGGATTCTAAGAATATGATCATATATGAAAACTAGAGAAGTGACTGAGAAGTGTGGGGCTGTGGAGGGAGAACAGAAAGGAGAGCCTGGGAGTGTCATCCCAGGCAGTGTGAGGCAGCCAGGCCTACAGAGAGCCCAGGGCTTTTAGAGTACAATGGGAGTGAGGCAGCAGGAGGCAACATAGGGAGCCATGCAGAGATAGCAAATGAGCAAGGTGCTGGCCATGTGGACTCCATGAGCCACGAGAGAAAGGTTGGCAAGAATATGGCACATTGATAGTTAGTGCCACCTCAGAAAAGGTAGCACTAACCCAGTGACAGCAAGAGGCAGGAGGACTACAACACAGTCAGGAAAATGCAAAGCAACTAACTCCAGAGTAGCATACACAAAAAGCAGATGCTTAAGACATAGGGAACCATTCAACCTAGCTTGGAAGGGGGAAATGAGTGTGCTTTATCTTAACTCTATATTTTAAAGCCCTGCTATTCCTCTCTAGCTACTGGTTAAACACCCCGGTGCAGGTATTAAACACACTCCTAACCTGACCCTTTCAGCCATGTCTCTTCAAATCTACAGATTTACATGACCCAGACAATCTACATTTTGACTCTCTGCTTCAAGGCCTTCCAAACTCTCTCTGCAACTTTCCCTCAAACCAAGTCTGCAGGGTTATACATTACTACCTTCTAACCCATGGGAGCAAGCTGTCATCTGGGCCATACCTTTCTCTATCCTCCATACTGCTGTTTTACTCCTTAGTGGTTAGTTATGCTCTCAGGTGCCTTGTCTTTTATTCATAGAAGTGCAAAGAAATGTCAAATTTATGCAAACTGACAAGCTTCTAAGGCAAGATGAGTGGCTTAAAATCGGTCCTCGGGAAGAAGCAACTGTGGACCACAGCATCCATCATCACTCCTGTAAGTCTGCCCAATGAGAAGTCAAGTCATAATTATAACAGTGATAAAGTGTGTCTACAAATCTCTCAGGTACATGAAAAGAGTCAATGGAAACTAAGATGAGGATGCAGAAGTGACACTGTAAGGACTCCGGAGACCCCATGAGCAGAACAGTGGGGGTAGATGGCAGTTTTTAAAGCTAACATTTCTAAAGAGCTTGTTTAGGCAATGCTCACTCTCCTCCTCTCTGATAATCCCAAGAGAATAAAATCTCACAAAGGGAGATACGGCTAAATTTCACATAATTCCCAGGAACTGGGTGTGACAGAACCTTAGTAAATAAGCAATGTGCATCTACTTATACCTTCATAGGAAGCCTAGGCACAAGGAAGGAGGACTTACAGTTCAGGTCTACCTATGTCTGTAGCGACAAGAAGTTCAGAAAGACTCAGAAATGTCAATGCCAAACATATCACAAGAGGTCAGAGGCCACACTTTCTAACTGGGATTTGACCCTAAAGTAAGCAATACATTGTGAACTCAGTGGACTGAGCTCCATCAATCCAAATAACCGTAGAAATGCAGAGCCAAGTGCTCAAGGCAAGGGAGAAACCTGGCCAGTGACTACTTCAACTGTCTCTCTAGCAGGCAGTAGAAAGTAAATGTTCCACTATAAGCATCCTGCCTAGCCAGAGAGGCCAGGAAAGACAAGTATAATGTACACTAACTTCATCAGCACGTGTGTAAACTATCTCTAATAACCACTGGAAATAATATGACCCTCTAATACTGTGTTATAACTATCCAAAGCATATGTGAGTACTCTGTCTGGATTAAGGAGAAAAGCAAAGTGACCTGTGCACTTGTTTTTCCTGCAGCATATAATGCCCACAGCATTTGAAGTCCCAAGAACAATGAGTTAGGAACCGCTACAGTTCAGAGGTTCAAAGTCTAAGTTTTACTTCTGTGACTGCTTCTAGTCACAGGATTCTTCATCCTTTGTGTCTTGATTTAACACTAACGCACAGCATCTTAAACACATAAATGTTTTCAAAATACTTGTTTAATATAAATGTTAGAGGCCAAATGTTTCCAAGCTTTGTCATAAAAGCATCTATCCAAACTACACAGAAGAGGTCCGTGCACATATACCTACTATCCCATACAGTTACAGATACTGCAAGATGGAGAGATATCTTTCCTAGCAATCTTCTCAGATAATCTAAACTCTCTAGTCTTATTTATAATAAAATAACAATTCATATGAATTTTATGATAATTAAACATCAGTTCCTACAAATGTAAAAATAGTTGTATTGACAGGTCAAAGTTTACTTGAGATTATACCTTGACAGCATCTCTTCCGAAGCCCCTTTCCATTTCTTAGAAACAGGACAGAATCTGCCTAAGCAGATGATGACAACTTCCCAGAGTTACAAATGCACTTGGCACTACCAGCTATGGAGGATTGCCCAACAGGATGGACAGTCAAAAGACTAGAGGGATGGCTCAGTGGTTAATAGCTTTTGTAGAGTACATGGATTCAGGTCTCAGCATCCATGAACCAGTTTAACTCTAGTTCAGGGGATCTGGGCCCTCTTCTGGCCTCCACAGACACCAGTCATGCCCACAGAGTACAAATATACCGCAGGCAGAAACTCATATACATAAATAAAGATAAATAAATCTTTAAAAAAAATACATGATCTAAGTCAATAGCTTCTCATTACAAAGCCAAGGACAGTCTCAGAAGAGCAGTGACAACCAGAGGGAATTTCACACACTCACAGAGAAGGAGAATAAATAATTTGTACTGTTTATGCCCAAATTAAATAGCTAAAGCTCCCTTCTAGGAAAAAGCCCCATGTTTAGTACAATGCTAGGAATTAAAATACCAACACTGATGGAGTCAGGTAAAAAGATTTTCTGTATGTGCTGTGGAGACCATATTTCAGTCAATTAAAAAATGGCATGAAAAGGAACTTCAGAGACATACATCTAATGTAAATTCAAGAAGAGATTCAAATCCAAATGAAGCACTGTGGCTAAAGAGGTAGAACACAGTCAGAATAGTCGCCTGCAAAACAGGAAAACCATAATCCACTATTTCAAATGCAAGGTAAGACAGGAAGTCAATAAGCTACAAAAACTGTCAATCAGAAGTAGATAAACCTCAAAAATGAGTCAAAAACTTAAAGTAAATGAAAAGCACTTCAGAAGTAAAGTCCAAGATTCAATGATCAGCATTGCAAAGAAGTCTAAACAAAACAACAGAGCAAGAATGAAAACCTTAGACATAAATCTAACCCAGAAGGCACGCATAGGCATGAGCGCAGGAACAGAGAGCAGACCACGTCACTGCTAGACCAAGTTGCAAAGCAGAGAAATATCAAAACTAAAATAAAAAGAACAAAAGAAATCACAGATACACTACAGAAAGACAAAATCCAGCATACTAAATAAAAATAAACCATGGTATTTTGCAAGCATGTACAGAAGTGTATGATAACATTAGGTTATAAGGGGTATGGATGGAAGCATGTCAAACATTTGGTGTATGAATTCCAAATGGCTCTTAGGAAGTCCACAGTCATCTACTAAGAATGCCATTTTTTAGGGGCTGGGGAGATGGCTTAGAGGTTAAGAGCACTGGCTGCTCTTCCAGAGGTCCTAAGTTCAATTCCCAGCAGCCACATGGTGGCTCACCACCATCTATAATGAGATCTGGTGCCCTCTTCTGGCATGAAGGCATGCATGCCAGTAGAACACTGTAAAATCTTAAAAAAAAAAAAAAAAAAAGGAATGCCATATTTAGTTGGGCAGTGGTGGTGCACACCTTTAATCCCAGCATTCAGGAGGCTTAAGTAGGCAGATCTCTGAGTTTGAGGCCAGCCTAGTCTATAGAGTGAGTTCCAAGATAGCCAGAGCTACACAGAGAAACCCTGTCTCGGGGTGTGTGTGTGTGTGTGTGTGTGTGTGTGTGATCTTTAAAAGCAGTAAAGTGAAACATCCTTTTCTGTGGTGACCTATGTATGGCAGCCACATGGCAGACGCAGGGAAGCTTGTCCTGAAGAAAGTGCTCTAGCTGGAAGACTCACAGAGATAAAACAGACTATTACCACTATTCCTAACTTCTCAGGTCTAACATGAATGGCTACAAATGTCACAAAAGGAGAAATAATTAACATGTGCCTCCTACAGTAGAGCACAGCATCACCTACAGAGTCTGCCTACAGTCTCTAGATACAACTCTTCCCATTCCATGACATTCAGGACTGGGGTCACACTTGAGTTACTAGACCATAGTGATAGGACCAGCACGACCAGAGCATGGGAACTGCAGAACAAGTAAACAGTTTCCTTAGTAAAAATCCCAAGGGAGAACAACAATAAAATGATGGCTGTGGAATTTATAAATTAATAAAAATAAAAAACAGGCAGAACCACGCCATTACGTAGAGTTAGACAAGATACTTAAGAATATACCAGGCCATAAGGCAGTAACCTCAATGGTCGTAACACTTAGTGTATGACTAAATAATGGAGCTGCTCACCAGTTAGCACAGATAGAAAACAAGGTCTTGACGAGAACTCAGCTATGGGCTTGGGCAACCTAAGGTAGTTTCAAAGTTTAAAAGATACCTGCGTATTCTGACATGAACTACGCCAAGTAGCTTGATTTAAACTTTATGGAAAGTGTAAGAAGTCCGGACCTAAGGGTGCAGAGCAGAAGTCCCAGACCACACAGCAGCAGACCTACTTTCCATCACCACCAATGGCACTTTCCAGCCAACCTCAGGCAAGGGGACATCAAGGGAACTGGCATCAGCCAAGAAGCAAGGGCACTAGATTGGGCAATTCCTAGGTGGTCCTCTGCTTCCATCTTCAGATCAGACTTATAGATCCATGACCAATTGACAGGTAAGCAAATGTATTCAAATTTAAGAATTATAGAACTTAAGAAATAAAGAAAAATATGGCTTGGTCACCAAAGTTACACTGATGAAGAAAGGAGAAAAGAGAAATCTTGTCAATGATCCATAGTGAAAAGGAGATGTGTGAGCTCCCAACGACCACCTCTGGGTCTTTTGCTAGTTTCACATATGCACACATATACACGCACAGGTCTTAAGTAGCCAGCAGATACATGCGCCATCAATACAGGCATTAATCTTCTTCCTCCTACATCAGCAGGTCACCCAACCCAGCAGCAGCACTCATGATACTCCTGAGGTTCTTGGTAGGTCCCCTAAGCTGCTCAACAGACACTCCATAGAAGAAAAAGAAGTATTGTCTGAGAAACTGAAATTTTTCAAAATTACATGCTTTAAAATTTCAATTCAAACAACAGTATCTTTTTTTCTAATTTCAATGCTCTGCTACAAACATTTCAGCTATCTCAAGGACATATTTAGTATTTTTCTTTTATTCTTTGAGATTTATTTCCCAGTGAAGGGAATTGAAAATAGGCCTTGCTGGGCAGGGGTGGCGGAAGCTTTTAATCCCAGCACTCGGGAGGCAGAGGCAGGCGGATCTCTGTGAGTTCGAGGCCAGCCTGGTCTACAGAGCGAGTTCCAGGAAAGGCATAAAACTACACAGAGAAACGCTGTCTCAAAAAAACAAAAACCAAAAACCAAAAAACAAAACAACAACAAAAAAAATAGGCCTCACCTTTGAAAGGTATGTGCTTTTACCACTGACCTATGTTACAGACACAGCCTGAGATTTTTTTAAAACTCATCATCCTATTCTGTACTTAATTACCATACCTCAAAATGGTTGCTTTTTAAAAATAAACAACAATTAGGTAATAATTAAAGCAATGTAGTATTTATTTTTGGAAATTGTTTTTTATTTTAGCCCACAGGAGGCAGGGCTGCAGCTGGCTTCCTGCCAATCTCCTGGCCCTTCCATCTTAGCTAGCCTCATTGTCTTCACATCTGGGGACCATGTAGATGTGCATGGGGCTCAACTGTATTATGTATTAATAATGTCCCAAAGCACTATGGAAGTCAGTCTTTAGAGGTCAGCTGGCCTTTCATTTTTACAGACACCATCTAGTAAATGGAGGGCAGGATAAGCATAAAGAAATTCTATTTCAGTTAACATGTAAAAATCAGATAAGCTTTTAAAAATGTAACATTAGCTTTATTTTTTAAAAAGCATCTGGAGAAATAAATACAATCAAATTCCTAACTGAAGACTCCTTCACAGTACAAAATGAGTAAAAAGAAGATCTATTAGGTAGTTTGGTTTGGGGTTGTTGTTTTGCTTTGAATCCTGGTCTACTAAAACAAATAGCATTAGAAACTAAGAAGAAAGGGGAATTTTCTTTTTAAACTGAATGTGTATTCAAGCTAATTTCTGCTAGTGAGTTAAAAAGTACTCAAAAATAGTATTTACTAGAAAAAAGCATGTTCATCGTAACATTGAAATAAGCCATGAGCAATAGATTTTATTTAGACAGCTTCACTACAATAAAACATGTTACTAACAAGCTTTTTAAATAAAAGTTTCTAAGAGCCAAAAAATATATAATTGAAAAACTACTATAAACAGAATAGACTGATCTTTTACTTATTTATCTAGTATTTATTTACAAGGCTTCTAAGTACAAATTGTCTATACATGTTTCTGTTATTTTTCCTTTTCTGTATTCTTCTGGAAGGCAAAATGACTTTAGTTCTTATAATGTATAAATAGCATAAGAGATAAAGGCATTTGGGAACTTTTACAGTTACGTTGTTTGTTTAAATTTACTTACTTTGTAATACGGTCAATGTTGGCAATTTGCTTCTGATTCCTTATAATTTCAATGGCTGCCCAAAGATGTTGGATAGCTTTTGTATCCGCCTGTCGTCTTTTTGTTAAACGTGCCATGACCTGTTTACTTCTTTAGCTGTAGTAATACACAAAAACATAAGGTAGAAACCATGAATTACAGAGTGAATTTCCAACACAAGAAGCAACAGCAGCAGCACCTCCTGACACTGGTCATACTGATGTGAGACGCAGTGTTGCAGCTTTCCATTTTCTATCTTTCAAATTACATTTCTACTTAAGAAAAGCAATCATTCACTTGGTTACCTGCTAAAGTCTGGTGTTCTAAAATCCAAAACACTTGAAAAGGTCTTTCTAAGAAGTCAACTTTATATCAGTGTCAAAAAACAAAGACATTTAATGTTAATTCTAAAACACATAAATATTACAAGATAAAATTTCAGTTTTAGGTATTACACTGTGTGAAATATGAGCAATACAGAATGGCATTTACATGTCCTAAATGGACATGTATTTCAGCTTTTTTATTATCAGAACCTTAGAGATTCCAGAGTTATATACAAATGAAAACAATGTTTATAAAAAACGAACACTAGTCATATGTGGCAATGGCATGTGGAGCTGCACACCTGTAATCCCAGCACACAGGAGGTAGAGCAGGAGGATCAGCACAAATTCAAGGTCAACTCCATCTACACAATGACTTCCATGAGAGTCAGAACTGCATAGCAAGACCTTGTCTCAAGAAACAAACAAACCATTGACAGAGAAGCCAAGTTGTTCTGAGGTAAAATACAAAAGGCCAAGAGCTAGGACACCAGATCGCAAATGATCAGTAATGATCCAGCTGCCAGAATAGGGGTTCATTTCAGAGCGAATAATTACATTATTGGGAAATAGCATTACTATTTTATTCAAATTTTAGTATTCTGTATGGGATGAAGGGAATAGCTGTTAAGCTTCCAAATACCCTTCCAGCTGTCTCCAAGCACGAAAGAACAAATGGATGACAGCCCAGTGTCTGGTGGGTGGCAGTATTAAAGAAGGCCCACTGAAGCTTTATTTCATGCTCATGGAGAGCCCAGTCTTAGGGATCCAATGAAACATACAACCTACACATCAGTGTGCTAGGCCCTTAAGTGCAAGGCAGGAAGGCAGGCATTGGGCCAGCTCCAGCTGGCTACTCCCTTCAAGGAGACAGCAAGTGTGGAGCCCATTCTAATACTTCAGTGTACTCCCTGAAAGGCCAGAGAAGTTGCTGGAATCTCACTTTTCTCTCCTTCTGTCTTGGCCCATTTGGCCTCCTTCTTTCTCTCACCAACCTGAGTGAGACTTGTAAGTGCCACTAGGGTTCATCTTAACCAGACTCAATGGGGAGCCTGGGGCCAGCCAGATCCTGGATATGGTGGCTTCCAGCACTAGAGAGCCAAAAGAGCATGAGTGCTCTGTGGAAGAGCTGAAGGTATTTCTGGATGGCCTACTTCTAAAACAATGCTAGGCTAGGGAGATGGCTCAGTGGTTTACAACTCTTGATGCACACATGAAGACCTGAGTTCAAATGTCATAGCCCTGTGAGCCTGTGACCCCAGCACTTGGCAAGAGGTGGGAGGAGAGGCAAGGAGATGGCTGGGACTTGCTAGCCTCCACCCTAGCTTAGGTTCAGTAAGACATGTTTCAGGGAATAAGGTGGAGAGTGAGAGTAGAACACCTGTCATCCGTTAGCCTCCTGGCACATATTCAACACTCTACACACATACATGTTTGCACATGCATGCACATGCACACATTACACACTCAAAAAAAAAGTTGGTGTTCAAGTTTTAAAGGAATATCAGTTGGTTCTGAATAAACTTAGACCCGTAACTAAGTGATGATAAAAATGACAACTATGATTTATGATGCTTCTGCTGTAGAGTGAGTACACAGACACCTGGGTTTCAATGCGCTTCTTCAGGAGTGCCAGCTCAAGGATGGAACAAGCCATGGGAAGAAACTGCAGGAGCCGCAGCAAGGTTCAGCCCAGTACTGCTGTGTCGTTCACACACAGGAGCACAATCCAGCCATCTCAACTATCTACTGAGTGGCCAGTGCCTGCCTTGTTCATATTGCTGTGGCTACTGCAAGGAGATATTTAAAATGTAATGAACGGCAATCCTTGCCATAAAACAGATTTGACAGAGAAAATCTAGTGTGCACAGTGTAAGGTCATAGAGAACAAACATACAAATGCTCTAGAACTTCCTGTGAGATTCAGAAAAGGGTCATGCTGCTTCTTGCCTAGGTAAAGTTTAGGCAGAAATAAGTGAAAAAATATAAGAAATATGAGAAAATATAAATATCAATGTTGCTCTTAATTTATTTTAAAAATAATTGTTTAAAGCAAAAAGAAAAATAATTAATAGATGTCGTTATGTTTATAATATATGCAGAAGTAAGGTATATTATGACCATAACATAAGGTATGACAGCATCATAGTAAATAAAGTAGGATTTCTGGTAAAATCAGGAGCACACTGTGTTCTATATAATAGAATAATACAAGCAGATATAGTAAACATATAACTCATCTGCAAATTATTCTTTCCAAACACATGGTATGAGCTAGACCGAACAGTGCAGTCCTGTAATCCCACTACCCGGAGACTGCAGCGGGCGCCCTGTAAGCTCAAAGATTGTCTGGGCCACAGAGTTAGCTCCAAGGCAGCTCAGGCAACCTAGAGAGATGCCATCTCATAAATTAAGCAAGAATAATTATCAGATCTATAGACAAATTTAATAGAAAATCTAACTTTTGAGAATACTAGAATAACAACTATAATTATTATATAACAATCATACTAATATAACGGAAACTAAGTAGCAGAAATGCTTCAAGTGATATTGCATTCCTAGAAATTATTAAAAATCAAGACTGAAAAAGGAAGTGAGCTACATCTCAGGAAAGCAGATGCAAAGATACAAGCAGGGACTTCTGAGAGCCATGGGCATGTGACAGATAGCAGACACGCCGTCATTCAAGTTCCACCAGACCTGGGGATGATCACTGGTTATGGCAGTCAAAGTGGAACACTGGCAACTGAGTGAACGGTGAAGTAGGTGGTACATCTTCAAAGTGCCAAAATAATTAAGCCTATTAAGACTATTCCTATTTCATTAAAGTACAACCATTCAATTAGTTCTGGGTAAAGAGAAATTTCAAAAAGTAACATAGTAGTGGAACTAAACCCAGAACTTCAGAAATCCTCAGCAAGTGCTCTACTGCTGAGCTACAGTTCCACCCTTCAAGCTCCCCTTTCTTAGGATATCTGTGTTCACTCATTTCACACACACTCCGATGTATTCTGCCTGTAGAAGAGCCACTCCTGTACTGTGCGCAAACAACAGGCAGAAAAAACAAAAACTCTAATCTAGTAACAACATGGCTGGATACCGGAAAACAATGATAACTAGGCACGAGTCAACAAAAAGAAAACATCTTTGGAATCTGGTTTCATAGACTCTACATAAAAACTAGTGGACACTCAAGGTCTGTGCGAACATGGAAAAACCAAATTCTGCAGTCCACTCTTCTCTGGGTGGGGATCACTAGGTCCCTGCCCCCAGTCTCATTGAGTGGGGATCACTAGGTCCCCGTCCCTGGCCTCTCTGAGTGGGGATCACTAGGTCCCCGTCCCCTCTGAGTAGGATCACTAGGTCCCTGTCCCTGGCCTCTTTGAGTGGAGATCACGTGGTCCCACAATTGTTCTTAGTGCACTAATGGTAATCTGTTCATAAAATTAATTATAAATTCCTAAAAATAATTCTTTAATTAAACTAAGAAAGTTGTCTCATTTACTTTTACATATAATGTTTTTCTAGGTGCCTAGGAGAGTTGCAAACATGCTAACCTTTCCATATAAAAATACTAAATTCAACTCTTCTAGCTATGCCATAAGACCCTAGAGTGGCCCTTCATTTCAAAAAGAAAGATATGTAGAAATCACTATGACAGTCTTTTCCAACATACATGAGGAATGCAATATACTCCTTTTGGTAAAAGCTACACAGGAAACAATTTTCAAGAGGCCTGTAGCTTAAAAAATAAGCAAAACACTTCAAGTAATTTTAATAAGCCCCTAGCTGATGCTGATATTGTCCTTGGTTAATGTGGTTAATCCAGATTAACCACAATTCCATTCTATAGGTACAGTCCTGTCTCATCACAGCACTACACAAAAAGAACACAGCAAGCCAGGAAAAATTAACGAGCAAAATTTAAATAACGCATCATTTGATGGCAAATGCATATGTATGGAGGCTGTGTTGTAATGAGTAATAAAGCACACAGTAAAGAGAGCATGGGTGAGGGAAAGATAAAAGACACAAGACTGCAATCAGCCTCTGCAGTGAAGGAGCTCTATTTACTTCTAGTATAGGTTTATGTGTGAAGGTTTGGTTTTATTGCATAAATATTCAAATATTTACACCAGATATTACATAAAACTTAAAAAAAAGTCCTATTGCTTCCATGGTTTACACTGTAACTTAGATATGTATGAAACTTCCTTATCTATTAGTGATTTTACTTTATGATTATACATTTTCACCATCCTCCCATTTATATCTTAGCTTTTGGTATTGTTTTTTTTTTTAAATTTGGGGGACAGGGTCTTACTCAGGATGGCCTTGAACTCACTATGTAGCCAAGCACAATTTTAAACTTCTGATCCTCCTGCTTCCACCTCCTTATTCCTGGGATTATAGGCAACACCACTATCTCCAGCTTTAGTGTTTTTTTTATGTATTGTTATTCATAAAATACTTTTCTCTTTGCCTTTTAATAAGCATTAAATAGAATGATGCAGAAATCTAGACATATGTTCCTTTATAATTACCTTTTTGATAAACACTTCTACACTCAGATCAGACAATTTTTAAATCCTTTTGGAGAAGTTTTAGGTCGATAACAAATTTCCCACATACATCCTGTCTCCACATAGGCACTGCTGCCATCAACACCTCCCCAGGACGGTGAGACCTGCTATAGTCAATGAACCTATATGGACATCACTGTCAAACTCAGTGCATAGGTTAAGGTTTTGTGCACTCTTTAGGTCTTGGCACATGTCCAATGACAAGCAAGCAAAATTGTGACATCACACACTATAATTTCACTGCCTTACAAAGTTCTCTGTGCTTAACCTACTGCTGTCTTCTCCCCTCTAACCTCTGGGAACTACTATTCAGTGTTCCCACAATTTCGCCTCTTCCAGAATGACATGCAGTTAGAATCACAAAGCCTTCCTGCTAGCTATCACAAGCTAGCTTGATAGCATCTGCCAACATTAAATACTATTCCAGTGGTTATATGAAACAGTTTATCTACCCACTCACCTACTAAAGGCTGCCATGACAGCATACAAGTTTCATCAGCTATGGGGAAAATCCTGCTATAAAATCTACATGAAGATTTTTGTAAGCAGACAAATTTTTGGCTCATTTGGGTAAATAACAAAGGGCATGAAAGCTGAATTTTATAGTAAAAGTATTTTTAGTTTTGTAAAACATCAAAAGCTCTGCCCGACTGTCCTCTAAAGTAGGAGGACATTCCTCCCAGCAAGGCATGGAAGCTCCTGCTGCCTCACAACCCTGCCAGCAGCCAGAGCCAGGACTGTGGATTTAAACAGTAGGCATGTACTGATTGCTGATGTTTTGACTTTCTATTTCCTAATAGTTTTATTGAACATCTGTTCATTTTTCTTACGTTTGTCACCTTTTGCATCTGCTTTAGTAAGGTGTCCACCCAGGGGGTTGCCTTCTTAACTGTTTTTTTTTTTAAATAATTTGTGTATTTTTATTTTGTGTGCATTGGTGCTTTGCTTGCATGTATGTCTGTGTGAGGGTGCTGGATCCTGGAGTTACACAGTTGTGAGCTGGCATGTGGGTGCTGAGAATTGAACCCAGGTCCTCTGGAAGAGCAGTCAGTGCTCCCAACCAATATGCCCTCTCTCCAGCCTGCTTACTGGGTTCTCTTATTATTGAATTAAAGCTTTATTTTTGTATTACTGTATTTGAGGGGTGCAGATGCATGTGCATCTGGGGTATCAGTCCTCAGGAGCATTATCCTCCTTTTTTGAGAAAGCATCTCTCACTGACTTGGAACTCAGCAAGATTAGGCTGGCTGGCCAGTGAGCCCCAGGGACCACTTGTCTCCATATCTCCGCACTGGGGTTATAAGCACATGCCACCACAGCTGGGTTCTGGGGATCAAACTCACATTCTAGAGCACTTTACCTATGACCAGTATACCTGCTCAGACCCTTTGCAAATGTGATTAAAAGTTATCAAAGGCATCTTTTGGAAACATTTTTCTCTTAGTCTGTAGTATATGTTCTTATTCTCTACACTATATGTCACTCACAGACAAACACCTGGCAATCTAAAGTCCTGTTTATTAATTCTCTCTTTCACTGACAGTCCCTTTGGTGCTGTATCTACAGTAGTATCAGCAGAGCAGGAGCATAAAGGTTCTGCTGTCCTGCAAAGTTTAGCAGTTCTATATTTGGCATTGAGAACTATGATCCATTTTCAATTAATTTCCAGTAATGTCATTTAAATTCACTTTTATAATCAAATGTTCATCTATTGCAGCATGGCCTTGACTCCTTGGCTGATGCTCAGGTCTATCTCTTGGTTCTCTATTCTATTCCATCGTCAGTTCTTTTGCCAAAGCTGCATCATAACTGATTGCAACATCTTCATAGTAAGATTCAAGGTTGGCAACCATCAACTTTTTTGACTTTGTTCTTCTGGGCCTTTGCCTTTCCATATCAATTTCAGAAAGGGTTTGTTGGTGTCCATGTACCAACTGACTCAGGTTTTGACTGATGTTGCATTAAAATTACAGATCAAACTGAGAAGGTGGGACATCTTGACATTAATCTTCCTAGCCATGAGTTATCTTTACATTAATTATCTAATATTAGAGTTTTGTAGTCTTCCTCATATAGACCTAGAACATATATTGTTAGATTTCTATCTAAACATTTCAATTTTGGCATGTTAATGTAAACTCCAATATGTTTTACCTTAAATTATACTGTTCATTGCTGGTACATAAGGAATTTTTATACATTAACCTTATATCTTGATCTTACCAAGGTATTTCCTTCATGCCTTCTTTCAAGATATTTTGATGTGTTTTATGCTCGAAACTTCATTCCTTGGTGTGGGTCTGGTGACACTGTCCCTCTTACTGTTTCTTGTACTTAATGTCTTAACATTTGGCAAAATTCTCTAGGAAGTGTTGCCTCAAATACTGTTTCAAGTTCTTTTTCTTTCTTATATTACCATCACACATAAATTACATATTTTTGAGGTGCCCACGGCTCCTGAATGTTCTATTCTGAAGCTATCTACCCCATATTTTTCTTTTGCTTTTCAGTTCAGAAATTCTTCCATATCCTCAAACTCAGATTACTTCCTTAACCCAGCCCATCACTGACTAACTCCTCCAAGGCATTCTTCATTTCTGCTACACTGCTTTTCTCTAGCACTTTTTACTCTTTCTTAGGACTTTTGACTCTGCTTACATGATCCACTCATTATTACATTCTGCCTACATTTTGCCCTCAGCATTTTAACCATAGTTTTAAATAATGCACTGTCTGATTATTATCCAATATTCTTATTACATTGACTGTTTCTAATGTTTGTTTAGTCTCTTCAAAGTATACTTCCACCTTTTGGTAAGCCTTATGGTCTTTTGCTTTTGGGAGAAAATGGGCATGGTGTACTGAGCAAATGGAGCCATGATGGACAGGCCTTTAATCGTGTAGTTGAAGGGGTGGGGGAGGGGGAGTCATTCAATCCTATGACTTCACAGCAACCTTTGGAAAGTCTTTGTTACTGGACTGCCAGTGTCACCAGCACTTCAGGTTTTCTCTCTCTCACACATGACAGAGTGTGAGAAGGAACTGAAGCTGCCTACTTCCTTCCCCCAGATTGGCTAGGTTCTGGTGAAACACAGCTGGTAAGGTCACACAAAGGAGCCTCAGGCCTGCAGACAGGTCTTACTAAGAATGGAGCACTCTGCAGGGCAGGCAGTAGTGGTATGCCTTTAATCCCAGCACTGGGAAGGCAGGCAGAGGCAGGTGGATCTCTGTGAGTTCAAGGTCAGCCTGGTCTACAGAGCACATTCCAAGACAGCCAGGGAAACACTGAAGAAACCCTGTCTCGAAAAACAAAACAAACAAAAAAGAATGGAGCACTCTGGCACATCGGCTAGCCTCTCTTCCTCCGGCCTGTTGCTGCCCAAAGCACAGGGCATTTCTCTGATACTCACAGTGAGATCCTGATTAAGGCAATACTTGGACACATAAGGAAGCCATTTTCTGGGTTTCCCTGGAGTCCTCTCCTATTTGTCCAGATTTAAAATTCTGACAGTCTATCAATCCTACCATGGCTTTTGTTCCCACGCACAGTCCTGCTCATACACTTCAGCTCTAAGAAGCCTTAGCTCTTTCTACCAGCCTATCTCAGTTTTCCATGTAGTAGCTTGCCCCTCATGGCCTCACTTCTCTGAAAGATCCAAAAAGACTGATTTTTCTTACTTTTTCTTTCTGCTCATCTTTTTAAATTTGTTATTAACATAGAATAATGCCAATGCCAACTGGAAACAGTGGAATTTCTTTCTGAATGATTGTAAATGAGATAATATGATGTTTTACCACAGAGGAAACCAAATGAATTAGCATGATTTGCTGGAAATTTTCTCTGTTCTACAACAAAATGTGATACTTCTAAATATGTATTTAATTGTTAGGAATACTAGAATTAATTTCTTGACTTTGTTTAGCCTGTTTTAGTGTCTCACAACTGTCATTATTAAAACCTGTATGCAAGCTACATATGTGAAATTATAAATAAATACATTGTCGAGTCCTACATAATTATTTTACATGGACTACCTGCCCAATACTATCAGTTTTGAATTTCTTATTTAATTTAGTTCTTGGGTTTTCTGAAATGGAGGTCTTGCTATACAGCCCAGAATGCCCCAGAACCTGTGATCCTCCTGCCTCAGCCTCCCATATGGCGGGATGACAGGGGTATACCATTATCCCAGCTTATCAGCTTTTAAAGCACACCTCTTTTAAGCTTTCCTTATGTCGCTGCCCAGCTTTACCACAAACTAGATATGAATAAATGCTTCCTGGATGAACATTCCTCCCCAGTTAATTATTGTGATATGTTGCAATGAGCCTGTGGCTGCCAGGAGCTCAGTGTGAGGGGATGGAGAGCTGCAGCTTACTGAGTTGTGGGTGGGTGGTGAGGACAACTGTGCAGTACTGCAAATGCCTTTACACTGAACTATGTGCTTGAAATGGTTAAACTTTATGCTAAGTGTATTTTACCTCTATTTTTAAAATTGAAAAAAAAAGATAGAGAAAGCATAAACTTAGCCCACAATAATAATAAAGGTTTGTTACTAGGTCTTAAGAGGAGTAAATCTCAAATACTCCACTAAGAACCTCCAAAACAATCAGATGGCATCGTTCCATGTGTGTGAGCAGCTGGTGTGGAGGGATACAAAGAACACGGAGTGGATGCCTGTTAGTTCTTTGTCTGCACATCAGATTGAAAACTAGAAACAACCAAGGCTCCTGACAACAAAACACACCATACAAGGCTTTTATTTTAAAGTTTGGGTTTTTTTTTTAATGGTTCACTTTTTAACTCTACTAGCTTGAGTCTGTTTTCCACTGTGGCTAGCACAACAGCACAGGCTAGGTAAGTTACTTACAAGTGTATTTTGGTTAATTGTTCTGGTCCAAGTAGAAGGCCTGTGCCTACAGATTGCTTTTTGGTAGCAGAGCTCCTTGGTAGCATTGAGCATCATAGGGTGATCATAAGTTGAGTGAACTAGTAACCCCACACCTGCATGTGAGGTCTCTCTCTTCTTATAAAGCCACCAGTATTTAATTCAAGGGCCCAGCTCTGATGATTTTACTCACAAGCTCCACTTTTGAATAATTACGTTTCTCCCTTTTTAAGATAATATCAAGTTCCAAAATGAGTTTCAGAGGATAAAATCATTTTCTGATATTCAGATCACAGTAATTTGTGTGTCCAAAGGATGTGTCCAGACTAAGACTTGTTTGTAAAATGAAATGACAAATTAGAGAACTAACAACGTTTTCTTTTTCAAACAGATTTGCTGAGCTATAAAACTTAAACCATTCAACTCACAAATGTACAATGTACAGCTTACTGGAGGTGGGGGTGAATGTAGCAAAGATATTTCACAAGTAGAATCCCACAGTGTGTGTCTTCCTGCATCTGGCTTAATCATGTTTCCCCAGTCCATCTCTTACAGGATGTAGCAGATCTTCAGTTCTCCTCATACCTCACAGCACTCCTCTGAATACAACAGGTGTTACACTTTGTTCATCCATCATCTATTGATGGACACAGGCGGTTGCTAACATCTAGCTAGCATCACCACTGGCAGATAAGTGTATGCTTTCAATTCCTTTGGACATGTACCCAGAAGAGGAACTGCTAAATCACATAGTAAATCTGTTTAACCTTTGCAGCAATGAGAAAACTGCTTTCTATAGCAGCTGAAGCACTACACCTTGATCAGCAAGGTTCCTCCTCCTCCTCCTCCTTTTTAAATCTCAGCTATTTGGGTAGGTGCAAATAGTCCATCACTGTGGTTGTGATTAACTGATTTCCATGACTGGTGATGTTGAATATCTTTTCATATTTTGCTGGCTTTTTGCTATTCATTTTCTTGGGAGAAATATCCTTCAAATCCTTTGTCTTTGTCCATTTTAACTGTTATTTAGTTGGTGCATAGGGAGCTTTATGTATCCTAGGTATTATCCCCTTTTCAGAGGTGCAAGTTTTACAGGCAATTTCTACCTTTCTACATGCTGCCTCTACCACTTACATTATGATTTTCTTGTCTCTCTCTTTCCTCCTCCCTCCTACTCAGTCAGATAGGCTCTTAGTATGTAGCCCATACTCAGCCTTAGGATTTTTCAATCTTCCTGCCTCAACTTTCCATGTGCTGGTATTATCGGTGTGTACCACTCCTAGCTCTATACTTTTTTAAAGTAATGTCCTTTGATACGCAGAAAGGTTTTAATTTTGTTGAAGCAGAATTTATTTATTTAGTTGGTCATGTTTTGGTGTCTTATCTAAGATTTTTCTAAGTAACCAAAAGTGAAAAAATTAATTTATCAATTCTCAAGAGTTTTCATATTCTGGCTCTTTTATGATGGTCATTGGCTCACTTTGCATTAGATTTTCAACTTTTTTTAAAGTGTGGTCATCAAGAAACACCTGCTCCTAAGACGATTCTTTTCACAGCTGAGTAGACTTGGCATCCTTGTCCATGGATGTGCAGGACAGCTACCTTAGACTGGCTGTCAAGGCTGCTACAGTAATCAACAGTGATACTCACCCAACAGTTCTACCTGTCTCAAGCATCACCACCACTGCTACAGTTCCCTACTGCTGCAGTGAAATCAGGTGTGGCATGTGTTCTGTCTTAGTGAGGCCATGTGGGCTGCATTAGGTGAGGTCAACTGTCCTGGATTAGGCGAGGCCACGGGGGTTAGATTAGGCAAAGGGAAGTAAAAGTGATTTATGCCACTTCTACTTAGAAAGATGTAAGATTCGCAATATAAGTTTTCATGATATCATTAATGCCATGCATGGGTGAGGGTGATGTCTCTGATGGTAGCTGCATTCTCAGCCTGCATCTCAGAAGAGGACAGTACAGTAGAGCTCTAGCTAAACTGTGATATCTAATATGAGCATGAATCACTGCTTTAAGCCACTGTGATTTCTGAAGTTGCTTATGAAAACTATCATAAAATGTTAAAGAAATGTGCCCCTTATCCTGAATACTTGGAGCCAGATACATTTCAGATGTTTTCAGATTAGGGGAGATCTGCACATACATAATCACGAGATATCTCAGGACTGGGGCTCAATTCTAGGCATGAAACCCATGAAGGTTTCATGCACACTCTAAAAACACCCTAAAGGTAGTCTTATACAATATTTTCAGTGCACCTGCTTTTGACTTTAGCTCATTACATAAAGGCAGGTCTGCATTTTCCACTAGTGGCTTAAGAATGCTATGTGCTGTGTGAGGTGGTAGTTGAATGATGGAGAAGTGTATCTGGAAAAGAACTCACCATGTTGGAGGCACAGAAAGACTGGAAAGGACAAAGTGAAGAAAAGCAGAATGGAAACAGGACGGGGGTAGACTGACAACAGATAAACAGGAGCTAACTAGCAAGCAGTTTGATTTCAATACATGGAAATTGAGAAGCCTTCACACTTGGGCAGGCTAGGGGCTAGGAAAGGACAAGTACAAAATACATAGCATGAATGGTTGGCAGTCCCTTTCCTACACCAAATTCTAGACACCTGAATTCATGCTCTGGCATGAGACTGAAAATCCAAATAGTTTCCTACCTGGAAAATCAAATGGTTCCAGAGAAAGGACCTTCAGACACTGACATCTGAAGGAAGCTAAAGAAAATACCACCTGGCCACCTGACATCCCTATAATGCTCCTACACAAGACCTGTGATTAGCTCTCTGGAGTCTCCCCCTTAAATATGGAAAGGCAGCCAAGAATCATTAGATGTTCAGAAGTAGCTTCTCAACAAGAGGTCACATCAAGCAAAACAAATGGAAGCAGGGTCTCAAATCAGAAAATGCTAGTAAAGATTTTTAGAATATAACAGTATCACGGAAAAGTAAGAAATAGAATTGTATCTGTAAGCTATAAATAGGATAATGCAAATAGGAATGCTAATGAAATGTTAAAATAAGGCTGAGTTTGAGGCTAGAGAGATGGCTCAGTGGTTAAGAGCACCAGGGGCTCTTCTGGAGGTTCTGAGTTCAATTCCCAAAACCACATGGTGGCTCACAGCCATCTATAATGGGATCTGATGCCCTCTTCAGGTATGCAGACATACATGCAGATAGAGCACTAGTATACACAAAAATAAATAAATCTTTAAAAAAAAAATAATGCTGCCAGGTGGCGGTGGCACACGCCTTTAATCCCAGCACTCAGGGAGCAGAGCCAGGTGGATCTCTGTGAGTTTGAGGCCAGCCTGGTCTACAGAGCAAGATCCAGGACAGAGAAACCCTGTCTTGAAAAAAAACAAAATAATAATAATAATAATAATGAGCTGAGTTTAAATGGTTTAGTGTTGAAGTTGATGCAATTGTCAACCAAGTTAAAAAATGTACAATGAGAACAAAAAAACCTGTGGTATAGTTTAAGCAATGTCCCAAGTCAGAGGTGCAAGCAGGTAGGAGAGGTTTCCAAGGGGTTACAGGTCAGGAAGTGGGCTCAGAGGACTGGCCACACTTCCCATACCTGTCTTCTGACTGAGGAGAAGCTCTATTCTACCTACATTTGTAGCAAGAATCTTAAAAGTTTATTAATAAAAATAAACCTGGAGCCAGGTATTGGGGTGAAGCTGGAAGGTCAGAGAACCAGAACAGGCCACAGCTACCTCACCTTGCTAGTTTCTCAGCTCATCCTGTTTCCTCATATCCTAATGGCTCTCAGTTGAACTGCTGCTAGAAGCCTGAAAGCTTAACCAGCCAAAATGCTTAACCAGGCCAAATGCTTCTAGTTCCTGGTCCTCACGCCTTAAATATCTTTCTGCCTTCTACCATCACTCCCTGGGATCAAAGGTGTGAGTCACCAGCTTGGCTGTATCCTTGAACACATGGATTTCTGCCTAGCTCTGCCTCCCAAGTGCTGGGATTAAAGGCGTGTGCTACCACTGCCTATCCTCTATGTTTAATATTGTGGCTGTTCTGTCTCTGACCCCAGATAAGTTTATTAGGGTGCAAATATTTTGGGGAACACAATACCACCACATCTGGCGCCCAACGTTTGTGGTACAAATTCATGAAAGCTGCTTGCCTGTGGCCTTATGGGCCCCAGGTCAGATCCGAGCTACCCTCAGCCGGTTGTAGGATTTGCTGAAGGAGGCAGAGGCAGGAGGATCCCGAGTTTGAGGCTGGCCTAGGAGGCTTGCTAAGGAGAAGCTGCGGCCGGGACCCAGTGACAAACGGGTGGTGGGACCATGGAGGCAGCGACTGCTGCTCCAAATTGCTGGCTGCTTCTCATCGTGTTGGTGATGCTGCTGTCTGGGACGAAGGGCTTACTGCTGCTTGTTCAGAGAAGAATTACCAGGACCATTGTGTTACCAGAAAGCATCGGCAAAGGTCAGTTTGGAAAAGTTTGGCAAGACAAATGGTGGGGAGAAATTACTGTGAAGATATTCTCTTCTAGGGAAGAACATTCGTGGTCCCAAGAGACAGACATTTATCAGACTGTGTTTGCTCCAAACCACAGAGGCGGAAAAAAAAAAAAAAAATCTGCAGGGAACCATGACCACGCCTAACAGCAACTTTGAAATCTTCAAAAGGAAGATGGGACCCCACAACGATGATTCCACATGGACTATGGTAAAGCCATTAAGCTGATTAACACCACGGAAAGATTGACTTTGGACTACAAACTGCTCAGGACATTTTGAGAAGGCTAGCTGAGATGATCCAGCCTGACAGACTACTTGAACAAGGACTTGAAACAAGGCCTGCACTTTCTCATTATGTAGCGACTAGACAAATGATACAGGACTTGACAATTAACCCAAAAATTTTCTTTTCAAAATTCCCTAAAGATATCTTCACTCCTAGAAAGCAAAAAGAAAGAGACTATAGATATGAGATAGATCATCGCATCTACTCTGAGAAAAAAGATAAAGAAATGATACGATAAATGGGTAGATCACTGAATCTACACTGAAAGAAAAAGGGGAAGATATAAAAATGACAAAAGGTAGATTATTGAAACTTCTATGAAAATATGAATATGGTAGGATAAAAAGGTCAGTTTTTGAATCTACTTTTAAAAAGGAACTACCTGTTTTAAATAGGATAAGTAATGAAAATTTTTTGAGTTTATCAAATGTTACTGGGAGTTTTTTGTCTGAATCTGTCAAATGTTAATGGACTAGACATCGTTAATGTAATCTTGACTGTATATATTATATATACTTACTGGATATAATTTTTCTTGTATTAGTTATAAGCTTTTTTTAAATTTTAGACAAAAAAGGGGAAATGTGGTGGTATTGTGTTCCCCAAAATATTTGCACCCTAATAAACTTATCTGGGGTCAGAGACAGAACAGCCACAATATTAAACATAGAGGATAGGCAGTGGTAGCACACGCCTTTAATCCCAGCACTTGGGAGGCAGAGCTAGGCAGAAATCCATGTGTTCAAGGATACAGCCAAGCATGGTGACTCACACCTTTAATCCCAGGGAGTGATGGTAGAAGGCAGAAAGATATATAAAGCGTGAGGACCAGGAACTAGAAGCATTTGGCCTGGTTAAGCATTTTGGCTGGTTAAGCTTTCAGGCTTCTAGCAGCAGTTCAGCTGAGACTCATTTGGATGAGGACTCAGAAGCTACCAGTCTGAGGAAACAGATCAGCTGAGAAGTTGGCCAGGTGAGGTTAGCTGTGGCCTGTTCTGGTTCTTTGACCTTCCAGCTTCACCCCAATACCTGGCTACAGGTTTGATTTTATTAATAAGAACTTTTAAGACTCCTGCTACATACATTTCTAAGCCATCCAAACAATCAACTGGAGGTTGACAAGAGACATTTCCAGTCATTCAGCTAGCCCACAACTAAGCAGGGCTCACAGAGACTCAACTGACAATCAGGGAGCCTGTACGGGCCTGACCTATGTCTTCTGCATATGTTATGGTTGTGTTGCTTGGTGTTCCTGTGGGACTCCTAACAGTGGGAACAGGAGCTGTCTCTGACTCTTTTGCCTACTTTCAGGACCCTTTTCCTCCTACTGGGTTGCTGCATCCAGTCTTAATATGAGGGGATGTGCCTAGTTTTATTATAACTTGATATGCCATGTTTGATTGATATCCCTAGGAGGACTGTCCTTTTCTAAAGGGAAAGGAAGAAGAGTGGATCTAGGGAAGAAGGGATGTTGAAGGAGGGACTGGGAAGAAAAGAGAGAGGGGAAATCGAGGTTGGGATGCAATACATGAGAGAAAAAAATAAAAAATACATATTAAAAAAAAAATAGCCGGACAGTGGTGGCGCACGCCTTTAATCCCAGCACTCGGGAGGCAGAGCCAGGTGGATCTCTGTGAGTTCGAGGCCAGCCTGGGCTACCAAGTGAGTTCCAGGAAAGGCACAAAGCTACACAGAGAAACCCTGTCTCGAAAAACCAAAAATAAATAAATAAATGAAAGAAAGGAAGGAAGGAAGTAATGTAGCATGCAAGATCAAAGGCACATAAGGCAAAAGAGTTAAATGGCAAGCTGGATAAGGAAACAGATAAGAAACATTGCCAACTGCGCCACAAATGAAAGACTAAGATCCCTAATATTTAATGAAACTCTACATTTTTCTTAAAGCCAAAAAAGAAGAGGAGGAGGAAGAAGAAGAAAATGAGCAAAACATAAGGAAAGGCGAAAACCAGAAAAAGCTTGCAAACGGGTTATAAACATATGGAAAGATACTTAATTTCTCTTACAATTAGAGAAATGAAACTTTAAAATATCATTTCTACATGTGAGGCTAATGAAACTGGTATCTGGCAATGTACTCTTGTCAGGACTGTAGATAAATAAGCCTTCTCCACATTAATGATGGGAAAACAAAAATCAGTGTGAGTGGAGGGGAATGTGGCAATAACCAGAAAAAATGCACGTGCACTTACTCAGCCCCAACATTCACACAGGTAAAAACATCTACACTGCCACTTATACAGTACTGGCTAAAAGCAGTTTGGGGCAGCCAATAATGAAATAAAACCAGCTATTTTTTTATTGCTACAATGAGAGGTTGCGTCAAAATGCAATCTTTACTATTTTACTTGATCAAAGCAATTATTGATTATCAACTTAACAAAGTACTTTCAAAAAATAATTGCTGAGTGTTAGGTGTGGCTCTCCTTCCTTTCTCTGACACTTTACAACCACCTTTTTAAAAACTAGCTATTAGCTGGGCATGGTGGCGCACGCCATTAATCCTAGCACCTGGGAGGCAGAGGCAGGTGGATCTGAGTTTGAGGCAAGCATAATCTACACAGTAAGTTCCAGGACAGCCAGAGCTACATGGTGAGAAAACACACACACACACACACACACACACACACACACACACACACTAGCTGCTGTCTGCTTTGTAAGTTCCAGGACAGCCAGAGCTACAAAGTAAGACCCTCTACGTACACATATACACACACACTAGTTGCTGCCTGCTTTGGTTATTAATAACTTTAAAAATTAAACTACAGTAATAGGGTTGGAGAGATAGCTCAATTAATTGGTAAAGAGCTTGCCACACAAGCTTGAAGACCTGAATTTGATTCTTAACACCCATATATTACATCTATATTATATACTTGTAATCCCAACACTGGGGAGGTGGAGACAGGTGGATCCCTAGGGCAAGCTAGCCAAAAGGCTAGCTGATCTCTGCAAATTCAAGGCCAACCTGGTCTACAAAGTGAGTTCCCAGACTGTCAGGGCTACATAGAGAAATCCTGTCTCAAAACATGAAGCAAAAAAAAAAAAAAAAAAACTGTCCACACATGAATACGTGCATGCACACAAGCACACACACAAATTACTATCATTTCTAAGCATACAAAGGTGGAGAGAATTATGACTCTTTTGTGATGTAACAATAGCTTTGCTATATATGTTTTCTTATATTTTTCATTTTATTTTTATTATTTTTTAATTATGTGTCTGCGTCTGTGGGGGTGGGGGTGGGGGGAGAATGTGCACATGTACAGGTGCCCTCAGAGGCCAGAATAGGACATCAGATGTCCTGGAGCTGAAGCTAGAGTTACAGACAGTTGTAAGTCACTAGTCATGGGTGCTCAGGACCCAACTTTAGTCTTCTGGAAGAGTGCACTCTGGAAGAGCCATCTCTCCAACCCCTTGTAATACATTTTAAATCTCATCATTTTCTTCAAATTCCAAGACCTACATAACAAATGTTCAAGTAACTTAACCTTAATAACAGAAACTAGCAGTGCATAGTGTAAATTATAATTTTCAATTTAAAAATATATTTCATCCCAAACTCTCAGGGCTACCATTAATGTCAAGAAATCAGAATGACAGAGTGAGCTCTGAAGACCTTCGAGAAAGTCATCCCTACATCATCCAAAACACTAACAGAGCACAACTCCTGCCTAACTTTAATTTAGCTCTTAAATTATCTTTTGCTTTTCTTCTAGTAAGTACTCAGAATCATAATCTTGAGCTTTATGAGAACTCAAAGTAAACCACCAGAAACACCTCACTCTGTAAGCATGTTGCCTCTCAAGTACATAGGATCTACCAGTCTGTTCCCAAATTGACTGTTTCTTATCTGAAAATAGGCAGATAGGGATTTTTGTTTTGTTTTGTTTTGTTGTTGTTGTTTTGCTTACTAAAAGCTTTTAAGCTAAAGCAATAGCAATATTTATCATTAGAAATTAAGCTAAAAATCATTATGTTAAGCAAAGTAAGCCAGGCTCAAAATGATTAATACTTTGTGTCTTCTGTGCAGAACCTAGCCCTAAAATTCCATGAGGTGTATATATATTTAAACACTTATGTACACAGGTGAACAAGCTTGAATGGGAAGTAGAAGGTAAGAGAGGGCAATGTAGAATATTACTTTAAGGTGGGTTACTTTTGCTTATGTTGCATTTGTTTAACTCTGTGAAGCTGTTACTGTGCCTGTATAAAACACCTGACGGTCTAATAAAGAACTGGCCAATAGCAAGGCAAGAGAAAGGACAGGCGGGGCATGCAGGCAGAGAGAATATATAGAGGGAGAAATCTAGGAGAAGAGGGAGAAGGAAGCAGCTAGAGAAGGACAACTCCTCCAGGGACCAGCTACACAGCAAGCTACGGAATAAGAGTAAGATTTACAGAAGTCCAGAGGCAAAAGGTACATGGGATAATTTAAGGAAAGCTGGCAAGAAAGAAGCCAAGCTGAGGCCGGACATTCATAAGTAATAATAAGCCTCCTGTGTGATTTATTTGGGAGCTGGGTGGTGAGCCCCCCAAAAAGAGTAAAAAGAAAAACAACTGGCAACAGAATCCATGTGCTAAGAGAGCAGAACAAGCAGCTGAAGGTGTTACAGTCATGGGGAGGAGTGAAAACAAAGAATGGCCCATCTGGAAGAAGAGGCCATGAAACCTAAGGAAACTGATGAAAAAACAGAAACTAAAGCATGTAGTACATATATGCTAAAAAATCAATCATAACTGACCTACTCTGGTGATGGGATGGCCAGACACCCTAATTGTCGTGCTAGAAACCCCATCCAACGACTGAGGGATCTGGATGCAGAGATCCATGGCTCTGGGAGTCCAATTAGCGAGAATTGTTGAGACCAAGGTTGGATAAAGCACAGGGACAAATAGCCAAATGAATGGAAACACATGAACTATGAACCAATGGCTGAGGGGCCCCCAACTGGATCAGGCCCTCTGAATGGGTGAGACAGTTGATTGGCTTGATCTGTTTGGGAGGCATCCAGGCAGTGGGACCGGGTCCTGTGCTCATTGTATGAGTTGGCTGTTTGAAACCTAGGGCCTATGCAGGATCGCTTGGCTTGGCCTGGGAGGAGTGGACTGGACCTACCTGGACTGAGTCTACCAGGTTGATCTCAGTCCTCGGGGGAGGCTTTGCCCTGGAGGAGGTGGGAATGGGGGGTGGGCTGGGGGGGACGTGAGGGGGGGCGGGAGGGGGGAGAACAAGGGAATCCATGGCTGATATGTAGAACTGAATTGTATTGCAAAATAAAAAAAAAAATCAATCATAAAAACATGGCAATAAAGACTTGTTAGCAAGTTACAGGTACATGACTTGTACAAATAAGACACTAAAATATACTAATAATTGATTTAACCCAATTTAAAAGTATGATGTTCTAAAAATTGAACTTTCCAAATAAATGATTTAAGAATTAAATAATTCAGCCAGGTGGTGGGGCTCACCTCTCATCCCAGCACTTGGGAGGCAGAGGCAGGGGATCTTTGTGAGCTGGTGGCCAGTCTGTTCCACATAATGAGTTCTAGGACACTCTGGGCTAAATGGTACTGGGAATATCCATACCTGTTGTACTGTTATGTATATGTATACTGTTAATGCACTCTTTAATAACTGGATTGTCCCAAACAAGAGTTTTGAGCCAAAGCACTAAGTTTCAGAGGGGCTTCTTGTGCCCACCGTGGGGTCTCAACATGAGAACTGTCTAGGCCACACGATTCTCAGACGTGGAGCAGCATCTCAGCCTACACTCAGGTAGGAGTGTGTGCCTTTACAGAACATAACCATGGTGGAGATCAGTTACAGGATAATAAAATAGTATGCTAAATAACCATACTTTAACAGTATCAACATTCTGAAACCAGGTTAAAGAGGTGTATGAAGGAAACGAAAATTTTCTGAAATGTTGCCAGCCAGCCACAGTCAGCTCTGAGTAGTCAGTCCCCCTGTCTGAACCAGAAATCACTCTGACCTTACAATCTCAAAAGGATCCCCAACAATTAGTGGAGATGAAATAACCCCTGACTCCCAGGAACTTAGAAATCTAAGAGGCAGAACATGCTGGCATTTTCTTCAAGTCTATTTAACTAGTCACTCATGTGTTATGTGGCAACTACTCCAGTCTACACCAACTTAACCAAATGTTTTGTTTCTCAAATAGTTTTTCAAGAAGGATCTTTCATAATTTGCTGACTGTGTAACATTAAATTTCAAAGCTAAAGAAGGCGGCAGCAATTCCGTGCTTCAGAATTGTGACTCACTGGGACACATTCATAGCATGATGAATGCACTAGAGGGGAGAAACAGGGAGGAGTGAGTCAACTGTTAGATACAAACAGCTGTCACTAACTAAACTAGTACTGACCTTTTATTCAAATCATCTTCTAATAAATTAACTTTTATTTTTAAATTATTTAATAAATCTAACACAATTTCAATTTATGAAATTAGACCAAAAATGAACTTTTTATTTTTAACTACATGAAAATTACCATAATTTATACTCTCAATTACCATTCTATATAACAGATACACTATAAGGTTAACAGTGTTTCATTTTGTTAAGAATATGAACAAGAAAGAGGACATAGTACTCAAGCATGATACCAGTATTTTCTATACCAAAGAGCAAACACATACAGGGCTGAGGGGCATGTCACCAGGGCTCCTCCCTGCAGCACCAACAGCAACATCACCCAGAGTCACAAAGCATGCTTTCAGCTGACAGTCAACTCCTGAGCAGGTCTGAAGAACACAAGTTTCCATCTTATTTTAGTTTTGGTATTGTCTTATTGAATTATCTTAAAATGTATAGCATTTTTGGAAACATGAAATATAATTTGAAATCTTACAATTATTGCACACCATCTGAAATGTCAGGTAACTGTGCACATAGCAACAGCAGACACTGACAATGTGTGAGGGTTTAACTGCCAACTACCACTGTCCTGCAGTTGGGGTTCAAAGCACTCTGGGCTGTGATTTGGCTAAAATGTGTTTCCTAGAGTGGTAGTTTGAATATGTATGGCCCCCAAAGAGTCATTGTTTGAATGCTTGGCTCATAGGGATTGATACTATTAGGAGGTGTGGCATTGTTGGAGGAAGTATGTCACTGTGGGGGTGGGCTTTGGGGTCTCTTATATGCTCAAGATCTACCCAGTGTAGGACACAATGTCTCCTTCTGTTGACTGTGGATCAAGATGGAGAACTCTGTTACCTCTCCAGTCTCCACGTCTGCCTACATGCCACCATGTTTCCTACCATGACAATAATGGACTAAACCTCTGAAACTGTAATCCAATTTCAATTAAATGTTGTCTTTTATAAGAGTTGCTGTGGTCATGGTGTCTCTTCACAGCAACGGAAACTCTAAGACACCTACCATTGAAAGGGCCACCATAGGTCTGGCCCCATTTTGCAGTTCTAACCCATTTGCAATGGTTGGCTGCTAATGTCTATTTAGGGAGGATCCTGGAGCTGGCTGGGGGGCAGGGGCGGGGGGAGGGGGTGAATGTGCAAGTTTAGAAGAGGAGAAAAGAAATCAAGTCTCCCAAGCAACTAAATATGTCTAATTATTGTGTCTTATGAAGGCATACTGTTTTCTAAAACAATTCTGTCTTAAAAGGGGCCACAGCCCACAGGCTGATGAATTTCTAAATCTTGCCAGGACAGCACTGATCTAGCTCACATGCATACCACTTTCAAGAAAGCCTGAGGTAAACCTGGGAAAACTGCCTGTACTTTGGACTACATTTCCCAAACTGTCTCCCCAAACTGTCTCCTTCACTATTTTTGAAGCTGTTTGGGGCAAGATAACTAAGGAACATTCTATTGTCTGAGAAACATGCTATTTTATTAGACTGTCAGTCTTTCTGCCCCTCTCCTAAGTGACATCATGTGAAATTAAGTGTAATACTTGATAAATCATAAAATTAGTTCCCATATAAACTGAGACAGAGGCTGGAGAGATGGCTAAACCATTAAAGGCTAGGCCCACAACCAAAAAACTAAACTGAGACAGGCCCAGAATTTAATGCACAAATATCAAAATAGTAAGATGACATCACATGTAATGATGCTTTACTATGACTTCCTTCTTTGAAAAGTACACTATAGATACCAACATTTAAAAAACAGTGACCCAGTGAACTAACAAATGCTATCTGAGCATAGCCAGCATTGGCTTTACTCCTGCTTGGTCTGGTAAAGGGCAGTTTATAGCTATCTATGTACCATTGTGTCTCAATTACTCAAAAATACAATACTCAGTCAATCAACTGATCAACCTATGTTCATACAAAATTACAATTTGGGGAATTTTATGTACAGACACTCTGGGAGCTAATTATACTGGAAAGAGGATCAATGCAGGCTTCCCTAACTCAGAGATCCCCCAGGATCGTCTAGTGTAAGCCAGTGAGATCACACCATAGAAAGACTGTAGGTGTGGAAAAAGGGACCGGTTTATTGAAATTTTTTAAGTCACTATAAAGGACGTAGGATGCAAAGGGGAAAGTGAAATCACTAAAGAGTTTTTGATTAAGTGATTGAACTGCCAGCAGCTATGGGCCTCACACGGTTAGTCTTCAGCCATCCTGGGAATCCCACTGTCCCTTTCTGCAGAAAATCAGCAACTGCCCTGTCAGTCAGGCGAGAGATGGATGTTAGTGGTACTTTGAAATCAAAACTTCTAAAATGTCTTAAAATGGTCATTTTGTTCTCCAAATAGTGCTAGGTCTGAATGTGATGCCCCAAACGGCTGTGGCTACCTTGCCACCTTGAGGGGACTAGCCTTAGAATAAAGCATATGCTGAGAGTAGCAGAATAAACAAAGGAAGAGTGGTCCTTTGAGCTACTGAATGCATTACTTAAGAGTCCATCCTCCCTTTGGATTTCCAGGACTATGAGATAGTAAGAATGTAAAGTTTAATACTGGCTTGAGTCAACGAGCTCTGTCTGTTCAAGCTAAGGGTATGTGGCTGGTTGCCTGAACTCATAACCAGGGATGTAATTCTGAAGGGTGACAGTCAGGGAAAAATTAGAGACTTGGTGCAGAGCACGATGCCAATCATTTGCAATTTCAGGCTGCAGAAGGTTCTGAGAGCAGTCGAAAGGTTATAAAGAAAAGCACAAAAAGTGTGGCACTAAGGCAACAAAGGATGCCCCCACCCCCACCCCCGCACTGGGAGGGATTAGGCCAGCAATCTCCATGCTGCTGGCAGCAGTGATCACCTATCTAGTCTATGAATGGGAGCGGCAGGGGCAGGGGCTGCTGATGAATAAGGAAAGCAGAGAAAAGAATGATATGCTTTAGGTGAGTATTTACAGATGACAGACATTTGTAAAAGATAGAAAAGAAACCCATAGAAATGGGCATAGAATTCGGTAAAGATTTTTGTTGTTTGGTTTTATTTCTTTGCTTTGCTTTATTTGATAAGGATGGGAAGTGTTCTAGTATTTTCTGGAAGCAAATGGAAGGGGACAACATTTTTAGAAAACAGGCAAGGAGTTTCTGGAGGGAATGCTACCCAGAACACAGGTGTGGGTTCTGACAGCTGGAGGCAGGTTTGCAGATTGCAGTAAAGCATGTTACTTCCCAATGGCAGTGTCTCTGGCCCCTGAGAAGGTAGCTCGGGTTGGCTCCAAGAATGGTGGGGGTAGGGGAGTGTGAGAATACAAAGTTTAAAACACTGTGGGAAGTGGAAGTATGATTTCAATCAGAGAAATAAGGGAGGACTGGGAGAACCCAAGTGGGCACACACACTGGTGTCCAAGATCCCACTGCTGTACCCATCCCCCTCCACAGTGTTTCCAGCAGGTTGTGGGCAGAATGACAGATTCAGGGTTTTGCCTATATATAATGGGCACTGGAAAGACGAAGAACTGATTCTTTTGGCAACATCTACATTCATGTAACCCTCCTATTCTACAAACAGCACCTTGAGTATGTTTCCCTTCTACTCTACAAACAGCACTTTGAGTAAGCTTACCTTCTAGTCTACAAACAGCACCTTGGGTATGTTTAAAAAATTTAAAAGTTGATGTGCTCAAGTTAAGGAAGCTAGACAGTGACAGAGAGAAACCTTAAACAGTAGGTAATATGGAGGCAGGAACTCTGTAGAGGTAAACAAAGAAATCAAATCACTGAGCTGATGGCAGTAAGAGGGAGAGGAACAGGACAGTGACATCAAATGCACACAAACCTGAAGCAATGCATTCACTTTTTACTTTCCAGAATGGGGATTGAACCTAGTACCTTGCAAATGAAAGACAAGTATTCTACCACTGAGCTATATCTTCAGCCCACTCACAAACTTTAAATCCAATTTTTAAAGTTTTCATTTAATATAGCAGTGCTAATTGCACATGGGAGAAAAAGCTTATTGAATGACTACACAGAATGACTTGGTTGACACTTAAGAGGGAAATGGAAACTTAAATCAGAAGGCTGGACTATGACTAAATACCCTAAAATGTCCTAATAGGATTATCACCTCAAGGGAAGGACAGCGAATGTGGAGAGCCTCAGTCTACTGCCTTGGAGCACTTCCCATCCCACAGAGCAGTGACAGAGAGAGAGGCCCAAGTAGTCTGTGGTCCATCTTCACCACGGTGACAGAAATTGGATTGGTGTGGCCACTCTCCAGGGGAGCCCTTCTTCTCACAGAGTGCCAGCTATTGCAAGTAAGCCAGACTGTGAGCCCAGCCTCAGGCCCTCTTCTCTCCTCACAGCACTGAGTGCTGTCCATGAAAAGCACCTGGACCTACAAGCAAATACGAACTCCGACAGTACTGCCATCTAAAATGTCTGTTCTTCAAGTTCAAATTTTGTAAAAAGAAAAAAATCTCTTTTGTAAAAATACTCTTTTGTAATATTTCCATTTAAATGAAATTCTAGCAGCAACAAAAAGAAATAGAATTCTTCAATGTATATGATCTAGAATACAGGAATATTTTTATACACAAAAATATGACATGGTGCCCTCTGGAGGAAGAGTCAGAACTCTGTGCATGATTACAGAAGACAGTGGTCTGTAAATGGGCCACACTATACAGTCAGAAGAGGAAAAGGTTGCCACACTGTGGTGAGTGCAGTTATAGAAAGTGGCACTGGTCCGAAATTCCTTGTCTCACTGAGGTGAAGCCCATCTACCATGCACCTTGACTTTTGTGGAGCTGGAGGGAGAGTATGAACACTATATTCAAGAAGAATCAGATATGCCTGTGCAAATGACCAAGTACTGCCTAGTTCCTGGGATCCTGTGAGCCTCAGAATGCCGTGGCAATACAGCAGTGGAGGAGAACCTGCAGACACGGCTACCGTGGCTGCTGCAACAGTAGGGGCATATAGCCCAGAGATTTCTTCCTGTGCAAAGAAAGTAAGCCAGACATTTCAGATACTCAAAGGAACTACTCCTATAATCCATGTGGGTACAGCAAACTACAAGGAAGGACCTGGAATGAAGGGGGATAAGAATTCCTCAAGCATATATAACTAAAGGCTAGGGCTGAGGGGGGAGATGGCCAGAAGAATAAGAGCTTGAATGCTTCCTCAAATGCCCACACTACTGAAAGCCGAACACCCAAGACAGCTGACATGTCTGCCCTAGGGAAACCATGCTCTTAATCTGAGCAATGAGGAATCCTGGAGAG
Organism: Peromyscus eremicus; assembly: GCF_949786415.1. Taxonomy (NCBI): domain Eukaryota; kingdom Metazoa; phylum Chordata; class Mammalia; order Rodentia; family Cricetidae; genus Peromyscus; species Peromyscus eremicus. The sequence continues at coordinate 50,396,201 of NC_081420.1, read as the reverse complement.
CTCATGTGGAACAAGAATGCTGCTGCTTTATGTGCATATTAGAGGAACATCCAAGCAGCATGGAACCCATTTTTCTGAGCCTCCTTTATCCCCAGATATGATGCACAGTAACTGATGACTACAACTATATCTGAGACCACCAGGGAGTACTAACTCCTTTGGACAATCATCTTCCAGATCTAGTACAGTGGCAATATTTACATTTCTGAGACATGGAAAGACTTCAGGCTTTCTTTAGCGATAAATTTCTCAGGCTACTTGATTATTCTGTACCTATGGACATTCGATTCATTGATTTTTGGTTCTGAAGTTAAAACCTGGGGCCTCATGCATGCACTCCTAGCAGATCTGATTCTTCAACAACTTCTGAGAAGTAGAGCTAAAGGTCCGAGGATACATCATTTTCTGTAAGTTATCCCAAAAAGCATTTTCCAAAGGTGCACATGCCTCAATTGAGCACCACTATGATAAACTATTCTTGGTTCCTAATGTGAGTCCTATAGCACAGTCATCTAAAATCACACTAAAACATTTAAGAAAAAAGGAGAGGTTCCAGTTTTAATTTAAGCAAGGTTTACATAATATAATCCTTATTAGCATTTAAAATATACAAATGAACAAAGGAAGAGTCTAACTTTGAGTTGAACTAATATCTAATTAGCTTTTAATTACCATGGTGAGAAAAACTAATTTTATTTAAACAATTCTAAGAAATCTTTATTTTGAATGATTCAAATAATTTCGCATCTGCAATGTCAATCAGAAGCAAGTAACTTCTTAGTACGTGTAGAAGATTTCATATATATATATATAAATATATATATATATGTATGTGAGAGAGATGCAGAGTGGTAAAGTATGTAGGAATTTTAAAATAAAAATTTCATCACTTTGATAATGATATTTAATTTGATAGTTCTGTACATATAAGAAAAAATGCTAACTTATGAACACAGTAGAAAAGTTACCTTAGACTTTTTTCCCTTTAACTTAAGATACATCTCCAATGGCAAACTACCCCCCAACAGGTTAGTCTCACTTTTTTAACTGTAAAATCCAAGCAGTTAAAATAGATGTCAATTGACCAAGGGCTCCATGTAAAATTCTGATTAAAAATTAAGGACTTGCTCTCTCAAATAGTTATTTTCAGATGCAGTTTGGAGACAGAAAAATACTAAGCAGATAAATCCAGAAGAGACAAAAATAAAACTTAAAAAAAAACAAACCCAATAGCTTTCAAGTTGAGAAAGCTTCCCCATAATTAGCCTTCATTAAGGGACTGTTTCTGTTTCTTTCTGAGAACTTGGGCATAGCTACTAACTGAGAAAATCGTATTTACTATCCCACTGCAGCATCACTGCTATGACTGCCTGGAGCATGCGACTCTGGATGCCGTAGTGCTGCTCATCTCCTGACAGCATGTGTGCTTCTCATAGAATCATACCTTCCATTGTGGACGGCAGAACACACCCTGCAGAAATCTGAAGGCTAGCATGCAGAGCAGCTTTCCAGAAGGTAGAATTTCAGTCCAAATGAACTTAGCCATTTGAGAGACGGCTAAGATCCAAGACAAAGGTTTCCCTCCCTCCTAAGACAGCAAGACTTTAGCACTGCAGTTCATGCCAAGTATTTTCAAGCATGTTTCTCCTGCTATAAACACTAAAATAAAGATTTAAGTATCCCCACTCACTACTCTTGAACCTGAGCCAAGTTGTGTCTCCATAATATGAGCTGCTATGGCAACGGAAAGAAAATGAACCAATTATCTATGCTTGTTCTTAGATTACTAGCTGTCATTAACAAAGAAACTGGAACTAACCTGAACTTTATTTATGGAATGTTCTGATTATCAGTTCTCTAATCATCTTTTCTTTCCAACTACTACTTTTTCAAGTGAGCATGGTCTCACATTCCTATCTTATGTACTTTTCTCTCTCTCTTTCTTTTTTTTTTTTTGCAGATTTATAAAGGTGTTCCAGGAGAAGTGAATCAGTACAGAAACCCAGAAGGTTCATGGAACTTGGAGAGCTTGAGAACAACCAACTGTATGTTTGGTGCTCCTCAGTTTGCATTCAAATCAATTGATCATATCTCCGTGACCTTGAGCAACAGGAGCCACCATTCAAGGCCTGCTATCTTATTATGAAACTATACTACAAGACACTGCTGTGAGGGATACATGAAGTATATAATTTGCCTACTATGGAAAATGCTCACTTACTAACGCCTTAAAAAATAATGGCAATATAAAAAGGTGCTGCTATAGGGCCATATTTATTTTAACTTTCCTTTTATTTATTCTATGTGTCTTTCACATCATGCATCTTGATCCCATTCATTTCCCCATCCCTTTGCATCTGCCCTCAGCCCCTGCAACTCCCCCACCCCCAATAAAACAAAACTTACAAGCAAAGAAAAAAATTCTCATCCTGGAAGCTGCAGTGTGACACAGTGAGTCACACAGTAAACCCCTTTGTCCATATACCTTTATAATTGAAAGTATTCATTGCAAAAAGAGTCATTGGTCTGGTTTGAGGCCTCTGGCTTCTACTACACTATCGATACTGTGCCCTCACTGGGACTCTCTTTGGATATCCTATTGTTGACCTGCGTTGTGAAGATCCTGCAGTTTTGGATCTGTGCTCCAGTAGATCATAGATGGGGTTAGATATTGGGGTGGGCCAATTCACAACCCTGGTTCTGGGCCTGAGTAGCTGTACGGTTGATCAGCCCTCTAGTTCTTCCCTATCCTCACCACCAGGGTGAGCTCTCCAGCACTGCTTGCTAATTCACCCCTTGCAGCAATGAATGAGGGGCGTGGCCAGTTCTCCTCGGGAGCCCTCAGCGTAGGCTCTCCCACACCATCAGGGCCAGCTTCACTGTGTTGCCCAGGTGAGGTACAGGGGCTAAAACTCTGGAGGACTGCAGCTGGTAAGGGGCAGGGACAGCCCTCCCGCTCCCATGACCCCAGGGCCAGCTCCTCTTCCTGTCCCAGATGTTGACGGGCAGAGATTGGGGGGAGAAGGCATCTCTCCTTGGCCCATGCCACCAAATGTCAGATGAGTAATGAGGGCAGCCTCCCCTGCTCACAACATCTGGGCTGGGTCATCCACACCTTGGACAACAGGCCCAGCGCTGCTGTGCTGCATAGGCCAAATTTATAAGGAAAGCCAGCTTCCCAAAAACTGTTTACAAGGGAGACTTTTAAAGTAACTTAATGTGCAAGGTAAAATGACTGAGCCCAGTTAGGGTCATCCTGATTTTAAAAAATGGTTCAAAACCCGTAATGACAATATTATGTTACAGACTCTCAACAGATACTCATTTTAAAATCTGCATAGATCTTTCATGTTCACATTATAAGTGCTAAAACTAGGAAAAAAGATCCTCCTTCTTCCCCCTGTCCCCCAGACAGGGTTTCTCTGTGTAGCCTTGACTGTTTTGGAACTCCCCTCTGTAGATCAGGCTGGCCTCGAACTCACAGAGATTCACCTACCTCTGCCTCCCGAGTGTTGGGATTAAAGGCGTACACCACCACCCAGCAAGATCCTCCATATTTTACGCTATATTTTAAATTTACTTAACAGACCAAAGTGGTTGAGGAAAGTACTAAAAACTTTCAATGAGTCTACCTTTCTTTACCTGCTCAGATAGTATCTGGGGAAACTTGTGCTTGGTGTTTATTCCAGCTCTGCTTTTCAACAGAGGAGTGTTACCAGTCAGAAGAAAGTAGCTTTTAGAAACCACAAATGATTCGTGTAGTGTATCTCGAGGTTACAAACTAGCATAGATAAGACATCTACAAGACCTCATAAGAATCCCAACTCAAACACAATGTATCTCAACTGGTCTTCACTGTAGCACTTTGGACTTACTTTTCCTTTACATTTTATTTCACTGGCTTGGTAACTGTTACTCTAAATTCTCAAGCAGGAATCTTTTTATTTTATTCACCTTAGAATCTAGCAAGTATCTGACACATAGCAAAGTTTCAATAAACAATAATGTATTAATAAATATAACAAAATTATACATATTTTATACAAAATACAATATAACATTTCAATGCAGTCTTAAGTGATGCTTAACTATGGACTAAGTTATTAAAGTATGCATTAAAACAAAACTAATTTGCTTCTAAAATATTGTTTATAAAAAAATTAGACAAGTTGTCAGCAACACACACTTTCTAATTCACCTGTGGCCTGTCCATAAATCAATCCTTCCCATATCTGAGGAATAAACAGATACTAGTCTATCATTCACTCATTCATTTATATGGTTTCTCTGTGTAGCCCTGGCTGTCCTGGAACACTCTCTGTAGACCAGGCTAGCCTCAAACTCAGAGATCTACCTGTCTTTGACTTTCAAGTTCTGGGGTTAAAGATGTGGGCCACCATGTCTGGCTTACTGGTTGGTGTAACTTTTAAATGTCTAAAAACTCTGACCTAACAGTATTCACTACTGTCTACTTTTCTTTCCTTTTTTTTTTTTTTTTCTTTTTTAAGTTTTACACAGAGTCAGCAAATAAATCACTTAAGCACTTGGACATAAGGGATTTCTACTCCTCTTATCAAACGCACCCCGAGGTCTTACCCTGCATTTCACTGTGAAAATATTGTTCCAAACACTAACTTCCCTTTAAAGAACGTGACTTAAAAATCAGAAAACTATTCTCAAATAGAAGGCATCATCAAAAAATGGAAGATTAAGTATCTGACTAACCTATTATTAATAGTCCAACTGTTAAGTAGCTAATTCTAACAATTAGTTTATCTACTCAAATAATGGACTGGGCAAGCATTTTTAAATGCTCAAATGTATGTTTTACTTTACAGATTATTGCTTTGTATTTACAAAGCAGTAATTTTGATTCTGATTCTTATAGAACGTTTTCACAGTGGAAACTAACTAGAATTTTCTAAGTGGAAAAAAGTCAATAGCAGCAGGCGCATTTCTATTTCTCCCTCCCTCCCTCTGCTTACAACTTCAAATGGTGCCCATTTCATGCACATGTTTAGAGTTAGACTATTCAGAAAGACTGCTCTTCGAGGAATTTCTATAACATGCTCTCTTTTCTGCAGCTTCCATTCCTGTCACTCAGCCATCATCCCAGGAGTTCCTGACCTTTAATGTTCCAGATCACATCTTTCTCAAAACACCTGGACTGCCACTTCCCCTGCAAGTGGTTCCAGTGCACAGACATGAATGCTAGGATGGGGAGCACACTGCTACAAGGAACTCAACTTCGCACAACTAAAAGACTGCTATACTTTTAGGATGACAATCTATCATTTTTTAAAGTGGGCCAGTGTAGGTGAATAGCTGCACAGGGGTGGAGACACAGCAGACAATGTTTTACTCTCCTGCTACTCACTTCTGTGATTACACTGCAGTTCCCAAACATTTCAATAGAGAACCACAGGAAGCCACAGGTCCCTAGAACCCCAGGCACCACAGCATAACCGAGCTACACTTCTTGGGACAATATGAGAACAGGCACTACAAGCAGCTCGCCATGTGGGAATAAAACCAGTTACCCTTCATCTCTTGTCCACTATTAGGACAACAGTTAGGAAAACTGAGGGTGAGGAATGGAATCTATTTCCAGAAGGAACTAATGAACGGACAACAGTGGTTGCTCTCTGCAGGTCTGCTCTGTACACAATATAAAACACACAACCTGAAATGTTATAGATAGGGTAATGTAGGTGAGGACAGTATCAAATTAGAGCCAACAGTTAAAAGTAACTCTCAGATAGTGTATTTCAGCTATTTACTATTTGTCAGGGATGATAAATACCAGGGATTAGGAAGTGATGAATTAAAAAAACAAAAAACATCGTTAAAATTGCTTCAGGGAGCTAGGTATAGTAATATATACACATATACAGATAGATAGATAAATAGATAGATAGATAGACAGACAGACAGACATCATCCCTCCTTCTATTCTTTATATGATTTGTAAACAAAACCAAGGGGCAGGGGGACAACAGCAGGAAGGGTAACTGAGAGAAGCAAAGTAGCAATATATCAAAATGCAAACTAGAAAGCTGTGAGCCAGCGAGATGGCTCTATCCGTAAAGTCACTTGCCACAAAAGCCTATTGATTCTAGTTCGCTCCCCAGGATTCCTTCAAGTTGTCTTCCGACTTCCACACTCATGTCACAGCATGCACTCCCATACACACTATGCATACACACACATAATAACAATACATCTAGAAAGTTTTTACACATAATTTCCACCACTGAAAACAAAAGTTCAAAACAATGAGGAGTGGGGTCTCAGATTTCATTTGACCCATGCTCTGAGCTAATGGGCTTTCTAAGCCAGGCCTATGATACTTGACCTGTGCCAAAATGACCACTTCTGGGAAGTAGCCAGCATATAGGCACCTTTTACAAACTATACATGGGTATATAATCTGCAGTCTTTCTTGTATCCGAATCAACAAAACTGATCAAATACATTTTAAAGGAACAGGAAACAGCATCTTTCTTCCATGTTAGATAACTCAGAGCTAGACTTCAACTAGCAACACAAGACGCCAAGATGAGAGTATTGGTTGTGGCTCTCCACACATCCTACATCAAGAAGGAAACCATGCACTGTAAGGACCTCCACTGTGCAAACCTGTGCTCACTTTTCTCATGTGAGCCTGGCACTGCTTCAGAAATGGCCTAACATTCACAGGAACTGTGAGGCTGGCTCAGTTACTCCGTTCTTCCTAGCCTAACCTGCCAAAAGTTAAGTAATTTGCCAAGAGCCTACTAAATGACCCAAGTGAGACTCAAACCCAAGTCACTGGGCCTCAAGGTCTGTGGTCTTAAATCAAAACAACAAAATTAATCACCCTGAAAAATAGTAATGTTAAATTGAGTTGACGGTTTGCAAGCAGTGAAAGAATAAGGTTCACTGCTCTTTGATAGCTTTTTTTTTCATAACACATTCTCTTTGCTTAGATTTAATGATGTATTTTTTTTAAAAAAGTCAGTCAATGGAAGGCTAAAGAGGGTAATAAAAATCTTCCAGCAGCTGGTTAGGGTTTTAAGCAACCACTGTCCTAACAGCATGTGATAGTTCTGTTACAAATGTCAAAAATCTTTACTCCAATTAGCATCTCAATTAAGTTATGCCGGGATATGAATGCCTCTATTATTTGCTATCAGAACCGTCCTAAAGGGAAATGGAAAGAGGGTTACAAAAGGGTGAAGGTTCAAATAAATCTATGCCATTCAAAGAAACATGCAAATAGACATCCACCAGAGCACCAACTTTAGGATATCTGAAGAACAGTTACGAAGAACTAGAGCACAGTTCTAACACTTTAAATCCACTTTTCTTTATAAAGAAAGCACTCATGTGTATATTTGTTTAAATGCCTTGCAATTGCTAACGCAAAAATCAAACTGTCCACTTTGGAGAATAGAAGAGTTGCTGATTTCACATGAACAATCTCTATGGGGAAAGATAGTGTATAAACTACAGCAATTCTCTTAATCCGAGTTCAACAAGAAAAATTTGATTTGATCATAATCACTTTTCATGTCCTCTGATCTTTGATTCTCTGTCCTTTTATCTTATAGCGTTAGCTGAAATACTGACTTCAATGTAACCGAAGTACTTATTACAATGTAACAAAGACCAGGAAAGTAATGTGCCTGGACATAAATTCACATTGCTTCTAGCCCAGCAGTTCTCAACCTGTGGGCGCCAGAGGATCCTTTCACAGAGGGCGCATATCAGATATTACATTATGGTTCATAAGAGTAGCAAAATTACAGTTATGAAGTAGCAACGAAATAATTTTATGGTTGGGGGTCACCACATAGGAACTGTATTAAAAGAGTTGCAGCATTAGGAAGGTTGAGAACTGAACACATTAGAGATTGTAAAAAGTACAAAGACCATCTTACCTACCAAAAATCACTCAAACTTTTAGAGTACAACCAGACACTCTCTAATTTCTAGCCATCAATTGTAATCAATGACAACCGTCCCATCATTTGAGGTTTGTATCCCACAATAATCAAGCTAAAGAGTATTCCATTTCTCGTTTTCTTTTTAAAAAGCATTTACTTTCTGCGTCTCCCAGTGACTATTTTTAATGCTTTTGCCGGCACATAACACAATGAACTGTAGGAAACTTAACTCCCAGGTGAAGCAGAGAGAGGACGTGAGTGAGACAGACTCACAAAAACCCCTCAAACTGCCTACTGCTTTGGGGGTGACTTCCCCTGACTGCACCACCTGGCCACTTCTTTCAGGCTCAAAAACATAACGATGCCAGTCATTATGTACACACCAAACGAAACCAGCAATTGAATCCATACCACAAAAGACACTGGGTACGGTGTATAACTCCTACTAACATGAGTCCTGTGTAAATACTACGTGACACTAGTTACTGTGCATACAGCTCTACAGGAAACCAGGTAGTGTGTGTTTACACAGTATAAGGCACTGGTCATGCAAAGCTTATTAACAACACCAGATACTCTGACATTTTATGACACTGGACACCCTGTACAAAGACACTGCACACACAACTGCACACAATGCTAGATACTATGTGCACATCTTTCTTATCCCTCCCGGGATCGAGCGCACAGTTCAGCTGTGCAGCGGCACAGTCTGGTGTGTATACAGATTAGAGGACACTTGGGTGCATACTGCCTGTGACAAACCACATAGGACAGTCAGTACCACGGACACACGGCAAACACTAAGTACCACAGACACCAACGACAGACAAAGTCCCATGGACACACCGCCAAGCACTCTCGGCTCGGCCCGGGAAAAAGGCATGAGGGGAGACAGCCCAAGTGAAAGTTCGGGCCACAGCCCCACAGGCAGCGTCCCCATCAGCTTTTCTCCCCAGCTCTGCGTGGGCACAAGGCGGCTGATCCGGCAGGACGGCCGGGAGGACCTGTTGAGGCAGCTGAAGCCTCGCAACCCGCTCGCCCGCAGCCCCCGGGAGACCGACGGCCACTGGTCTCGGGTCTCGGGAACCGCCGCTTTCATCGCTCCCCTCCGCCCGCCACACGTTACACGCAAAGGGCCCTCGGGCCTGGCCAGGCAGGAGGCGCGGGCACCCGGCGGGAGGAGCTCACAAGACTCCGCGGCTTCGCGGCGCCAGTAGGCCGCGCGCGGTTCTCCGCGGCCTCCACCCGGGCCTGCTCCTCACGGCTGCCTGAGGCAAGAGGCACCGGACCGAGGGAAAGCGCCCAGCCCGCAGGCCTCACCGGCCTGGGGCAATCCCCGAGGCCACCATCAGCCGCCGCCCGCCCGAGAGGCCGCGGTCCGGGCAGCCGCTCAGCGCAGGCCGCGCCACCGCCACGGACGCCTCCGCCCGCCCCGCCGCCCAGCCGCCCCGCCGCCGCCGCCGAGCTTTCCCCACCATTATGCTCCGCTCCGCCGCCGCCGCCGCCGCCGCCGCCGCGCCCGGCCCTCCCTCCGGAGCCGCCTCCTTCCCGCCGCCCGGCGCCTCTCGGGCCTCAGCCGGCGACGGGCGCGGGGGGCGGGGGGGACGCAGGCCGCCGCCTCCTCCTCCCCGCCATCTCCTCCCTCCTCCCCGGCTCCCCCCGCTGGCTCGGCGCGGAGGGTTCGGGGCTCGAGGGGCGCCATGTTGGCGGCGGCTTTCACCACAGAAAATGCCTCAGCGCGCGCCGGGGCGAAGCCTGGTGAGGCGGCCGGGGCGTCGCGCGCCGGCTGGAGGCCCGGACCGCCGCGCGCACTCGCTTGTTCGCTCGCTCGCTCGCTCGCTCTCTCGCTCACTCACCGCGTCTCCTCAGCCCGACGGCGGCGCGGGGCCTGCGGGGCTGCAGAGGACGCCCGTGGGGGAAAGTTGACGGCCCCCACTAAGCGGTGGTTCCCATGGTGCGGGCGCGGCGGCCGGCCGGGCTCGCAGCCTCCTCGGAGTTCATTGTGTGCGCTCGAGTGTTTCCCCGCGCGGGGCCGGGCCGGGCGAGCGGGGCCTGGGCCGAGCCGCGCACGGGGGGCTCTAGCGGCGGGCGCGGGACTTGCGCGGCCCGCGCTGCCTCCCCGCCCCGAGGCCGGGGGAGCCCGCCGCACCCGCTCCTACCTTCCCTCGACCTGTCTTCGGCGCCTCTCTGCGAAATCGGTTTCAGCATATTCTAAGGGGTCCACACACGAACTCCATATCAACACACACGTGCAAGCTACGTACGTGCAGGCGCGCTGGAGCCCAGCACCGAGACACGAGGGTAGCATTGTTAGGATCGGGCCAAGCCCGGTGGGCTGCGATGCGGCTCGCGGGGTGGACCCGCTCCACACGAGGCTTGGTTCCTAAGGGCTCCGTGTTGGACCAGCACTCGCCCGTGTACTGACTCGAGTAGGTAAGATAGTCTCCCTCTTTTTCCAACCCTGTGCTCAAAAAAAAAAAGAGTTGCAAGACACCCAAGTTCCCCCGTCCCGTAGATGCACAAATGGACCATTTAGAAAGAATGGACCACCCTTTACCACCCTGGCTAGAACATTACAGATCGCTGTGAGAAGCAGGTTATCTTTTTTAGTGAGTAATTCTAGATCTAATCAGAAGAGATCCCTTAAGCTATATGGCTTTAAAAAGTCTTGGGGGTAAAAGTCGCAGAGATAAAAGCACATACAGATGTCATACATTGTCCTAATAACCTTTGCCTGCTAGGAGTTTAAAAGGGAAACCCTACTCGCCAAAATTGCTTGCCCCTATTCTCATCGGATATATGTGCCTGAAAAATCATTGGAGACGCCTCTAGAAACCTGGGGTTCTTAAGCAAATTATCCACCTGTTTACAGAGCTACGAACTGAGAGAATGGCATTGAGTTGGCCTTTGAAGTACACCAGTCAAACATGGTCTTTCAAACCGTTAACAGCCCTGGCACTGATAGCCAAATCTCCGAGAGTAGTGTTTGGGTGTTTTGTTGTTTGTTTTGTTTCTGGCTTTTTTTTTTTTCCACTTCAAAGATCATGAGATATTTCGATTCATTCAAATAACAAAATAAGGCATGACTGGGCAGCAAGATTGCTCATCAGATAAAGGTGCTCACCACCCGACAATCCAAGTTCAATCCCCAGGACCTGTACATATGGTGGAATGAGATTAAAACTAGATAGAGGGAAATCATGCCATATCTGATTGGAATGCTGGGCTGGGAACCACCTGTTTAAGTGAATCACCTTTTTAAAAGGTCATATTTCAGCTATAGAGGAAAGCCTACTTCTATATTTTTTTTATGTATTTTATAGAGGCCACTCAAGCATGTCTCTCTCTCTCTCTCTCTCTCTCTCTCTCTCTCTCTCTCTCTCTCTCTCTCTCTCTCTCTCTCTCTCTCTGTGTGTGTGTGTGTGTGTGTGTGTGTGTGTGTGTGTGTGTGTTTGAATCATACCTTTTAGGAAAGAAAAGGACTGTATAATCCCCCCCCCACCTTGCACCCCAGTTATACCGAATAGAAATCACTTCTTTTTTTGTGTACACTTCTCTTAGATAACCTGTCCCTAAGATTTCCTATTCCTTTGCTCTGGTTTCCCAGCCTAACAGCATCATTAACTGCATTTGTCCTTCAGCTGGGCAAGTATATGAGAGTGGGTCAGAAGGCCAGTGGCTAGAGGTTAGGAGAAGGTCTGGAAGACCAAAATAATATAGTTGTTTCCATGCAGCCTGTGACATACTCTGGATTTATGTACTGGGTTGTGAAAAAAAGGCAAAAGGTTGAGATTCTGAGGGAAGAAACTGGGGACAGGAGGAATGGTGGGCTTGAGGGATAATTTGCATCCCTCCAGATGTGTTTCACAGACTGTAGGAACACAGCCCTTCCTTGGCCCCAACCAATAAACTCTATGCCTCATAATATCTATTCAGCAGATTGCTTTTTTCACATTCTACTTAGAGAAAAGTCATAGACATACAGTAAGCAGCAATTCAAGCAATTAAAAGTGAAAATTTTGTCCTTTGAGGAATTACATTCTTACCTTATATAATACTCTTTTTTTTTTTTACAAAGTCCAAATGACTTATGTCATATAAAAACTGAAATATTTTCCAAAGCTAGGAAAAACATACAGATGAATATTTGTGAGATTTTGAGTGGAGAAAAACTATCCAAAATTCTCCAGGAATGGGTTGGGGTGTGTGTGTGTGAAAGAAAGTCACACCCACTCTGGTAGACTAATAAATTTGATTCTATAAAAGTGTATAAAATCATGTCCAAAAAGTGTGGTCTCTAAAATATGTCCATGAGAAGTTCTTTCTTATGTACTTTCTCCTGGTTTCTCTCATAGTAATTAAAGCTGTGTCTGTGTGTGTGTGTGTGTGTGTGTGTGTGTGTGTGTGTGTGTGTGTGTTGGAACCCCAGAAGAGTCATACTCACTGCCATCGACAGTAGAAGCCTCTTGTGACCTCCTGAGAGTTCCTGGCTTGCTAACTGCTGACTGTTGTAATAGTTCAGGCCCCTGCCACTGAAATACAGTGTTTTCTGTTTTGCTTTTACTTTTATTCTTGGTTTTAAATCTGTTTTGTATTAAGGATGAATGACATAAAAACTGAGATATCCCTCCTCCAAAAGCATAGACTGAGGGCATAGTGTAGCACTATCTGTGTAAAGCCCCAGGAACACAGAAGAAAAAAAAAAAGCATGTTGCAGAGAAATAAGTGAACAGAAAGCATCAGGTTGTGGTCAGGTTACTAATGTAAAACGTCATTCTCTGCAACGAAACTTTCCTGAAGCTCAATCTAAAGAGATCTTCCCTGGATCTTTCTCCAAACCACAAGCTAATTTATCATGCTACAGTTACACACATCTAGGTACACAGTACCCATTAAATGAAAAATGCTGCAGGGAAAGTTGCTAGTCTCATTTGAAAGCAAAATGCTGTTAAGATATAGTTTTAATAACATAATGCCAGTGGCTCTGTCATTTAGGTATTACACTTTTTTTTCTTTGGTGTGTGTAGGTGTGTGGTGCATGCATGTGTGTGGGAAGGTATACAAGCACATGCTGGGCAGAGATTGACTTCAGAATATCTTACTCAATTGCTTCTCCACCATGTGTTTTGAGACAGGGTCTCTCAATGAACCTGGAGTTCACTTTCAGCTAGGTAGGCTGACCATTAGCCCCTGGGACCCATGTCTCTGCCCACTCTCCCAACCCCCAGTACTGGGCATAGAGACATGCTGCTATGTTCAGCTGTTACCTGGGTGCTGGGGAGCTGAACTCAGGGCCTCATTGCTTGCACAGAGAATACTTCACCCACTGAGCCGTCTTCCCTGCCTGTAGTTTTTCTTAATGTATAGTAATTAAAATTCCATGGCAAAAGGATTACGTGATGTTTAGGTATACTGTGACTATTATTTGTACAATAGTAGCTAGGGATAGTAAATGAACTAAGGATTGTTAAATACACAACACCAGGCAAGCTCTGCCCTATCCCATCCTAGAGTCAAGGAGACAGGATACTTGAGGACACAGGCTGCTCCCTGAATGTCCCAGGTGTATTTCCAACTCCTGTGGTTCCCTTCCTAACAGCCAGGTTTAGAGCAGATTTCCGATCCCCTAACTCCAGGCTAATTGCTACGGGAGAAGAGCTCCAACCGTTCCAGCCCTCGTGCACACCTTTAGGGAGGCCTGTTAAAACTCCGCTCTCAGCAGGCAGCACCTTGGACTAGTTAAGTAACTTTTGGCAAGTAGCAACTTCTCCCCATGTCAGCGCCCTCTGTAATTGAAGGAGGGTTACTAATTGCATGTTATGTTCCCATTAGCACAGACTCTTATGAACTTCAGAGTTCCGGAATCATTGGTCCTCCAACTCCTACTGTCTGATTGGTGGTGGTGGTGGTGGTGTGTAAGTGGATGGGGGTATTTGGTCACATGCATGCACAAAGGTACATGTAGAAACCAGCACTCAGTCTTGGGTGCCATTCTTCAGGCCACTTGGTTTGCTGAGATAATGTCTCTTACTAGCCTGGAACTCAACAAGTAGGCTAAGCTGGCTGGCCAGCGAGCCCCAGGCATCTGAGAACTGTGATTGCAAGCATTTGCCACCACACTCATTTTTTAAAATGTTGGTTCTGGGGACCAAACTCGTGTCCTCCTGCTTATATGGCAAAGACTTTACCAACTGAGCAGTCTCTCCAGCCATCTGCTCTCTTCCGCTAGACTCTTCTAAGGTCCTTTGTAAAATGCTCTTCGCTGGGACAGTCACACGTGTTCTGGGCGTCTTAGTTCTCTTTCTCCTTGGCTGCCTTCTGTCTCTCTCCCTGCTTCTGTTTTGTTGGGGGAGTTGAAAACTCCCATCATATGTGATACTTCTCAGCCTCTGTACCAGTGCTGTGGGGCTGGCCATTCTGTGTTGTCGAGCCTGTCACCCCGTGTGAAAGTAGGTGCTCCTGGAGAGACTCAGTCTTGGTTTCCAACTCCTTGTTCTCTTCCTGTCCAACAGCCAGGACAAGAACAGATTTCATGTGGATGTCACTGCCACATGTCAGGAAGTTCTTGTCTTCGTGTAAACGTTTTCACAGAGGAAGACGGGCTTCAGAGGTTTCTCAAGGCAAAAAAAAAAAAAAAAAAGGCAGCGTGCCTTTACTCTAGGTGTCCAAACTGTTGAATCGCCAACGTCTCTCACAGATCCTCCCTACGGAGAGCCCCTGCCGGGGCTTGGCTTTGACTCAGGTCATGAAGTGAATGACCTGCAAGCAAGAGGATTTGCAGTTAGACTCCTAGAATCCACAAATCCTCTGGAGTGGTGGTGTGCCTTTGTAATTCTGTACCGAGGAGACAAAGACAAGAAGACCCCCAGAGCTCACCAGCCAGCCAGTCTACCCGATCACTGAGCTGGGTTCAGTGAGAGAGCCTGCGTGAAAAGACAAATCAAATGGAGAGTGAGAGAGGAGGTTGCTTCAATGTCTGGTCTCCACGTGCACATGCACAAATCCACACACCACACACAGGGGCACACACACACTCACACACACACACACACACACACACACACACACACACACACACACTCAAGCACAAAAAAGAGAGAAAGAAAGGAAGGAAGGGAGGAAGGAAGGAAGGAAGGAGCCTGAAGCCTGGCGGCGGTGGTGGCACATGCCTTTAATCCCAGCACTCGGAAGGTAGAGCCGGGCGGATCTCTGGGAGTTCAAGGCCAGCCTGGGCTACAAAGTGAGATCCAAGACAGGCACCAAAACTACACAGAGAAACCCTGTCTCAAAAAAACCAAAAAGACAAAAAAAAAAAAAAAAAAAAAGGAAAGAAAGGAGCCTGAAAGTTTGCCAGTCAATCCTTGTTCTTAGAGCTCTGTTCTCAGAAAATAGGGCACTGCCTGTGCTCTTTGGATGATTCTTGGACATTATGTTAGAGAGGAGTCTTGGCTTTGCATCTTCTAGGATGATCTTTCCACAAGGAGAGACTGGTTTTCATACCTGACCCAGCTAGGTCACAGGTGATTACCTGGAAGACAGGTCAGCCCTGCCTTACTGGGCACATCTTTGTGCAATGCATTACTGAGCACGTCTTCCTGCAACTTTCTAGCATGGGCTACCTCCCTTCAACTCCTGAGCCCACATTCCTATGACATTAGGCTCTATTTAAGGCACACCTATCTTTTCCCCATGTTTTTATCGTGCAGTCTATTTTGTGTTCTCTTCTATACTTCCTTTGACTTCTTTTCAGGATGTTGTTTCAAGTTTGAGGAGGAGAAAAGTGGGCAGTCTGGCTGTTCCATTATGAAGGACTGTTTGTAGTGAATGGACATTAAAATAAAAGATACCCAAGCTGGGGAGATGGCTGAATGGTTAAGAGTGTGTACTGCTGTTCCAGAGGACCCAAGTTCAGTTCCCAGCAGTCCTGTAGGGTGACTCCCAGCTGCCCGTTCCTCATCTTCCAGGGGGATTTGATACCCTCCTCTGGACTCTGGGGACACACACATTCACATTAAAGAGAAAGGAGGGAGGGAAGGAAGGAAGGAAGGACACATGTACTTAACCAATATTGCTATCTGACCACAAGGATTCCTTGTGAATGTAACATTTTTACAGAAATCGGTTATATAGCAAGCTAGAGAGCATTCTCTACTATCATTGTCTGTGGTAGCAAAGGAGAATATGTGCCTTTAAAACCCACTACAGGGGGCTGGAGAGATAGCTCAATGGTTAAGCACTGGCTACTCTTCCAGATGACCTGGGGTCCAATCACAGCACCCACACAGTGGCTCACAGCTGTCTGTAATTCCAGTTCCAGGGGATCTGATACCCTCTTCTGAATCTCTCCGGAACAAGGCATACACATTGTGCAACAGACATACATGCATACAAAACACTCATACACATAAACAAAATCCAACCCAGTATAGTGCACTGTGGCTATAGCTCAGTAATAGAGTGCTTGCCTAATATGCACAAGGCTATAGGTTTAAATCCCAAGAAGAACAACAAAACTACACACTATTGTGGTTATTGTTGCTGTATTTAAGGTTTCATTTTTTATTCTCTTCCTTAAGCTTAGTGGTAGTTGAGATTTAATTTTCTTTAAATGTATATGAGTACTTTGCATGCATGTCTGTGTACCACTTTCATGCCTGATATTCTCAGAGGTCAGAAGAGGGTGTCAGATCCCCTGGAACTGAAGTTACAGATAGTTGTGAACCACCATGGATGCTGGGAATCAAATCTGGGTCCTGTGAGAGAGCAGCAAATCTAGAGTTGAGATTTGGTAACTAACTGATAATTACGATCCCATAGAAATTTGTATTTCAGATGCCATCAGTCAGTGAACTTTCTTTCCATGCCTTTGGAATTATTTCTTGTTTCAAAGGATCCTCTCCTCTTTTAAAAATATTCATAGACTCTGCCTTTCACATATGGATACTTGACAGGAAGTTAGAGCTGATGCTGTCAGTGAACATGGTTTGGATTTGTAATTCCAAAGTATGGGGAGAAAAAAATTTAAAGCCTGAGGGAATAGGGACATTGAAGGTAGCAAACCTAAATAGTTTATTTTTTAAATTATCCTCTAGAAATTACCAAGCATATAATGTACATTTACAGTCCTGCTTTCTCTTTTATGATTTGAAAGAAATTATATGTCTAGATTAATTTCTTAAAACATGAAGAATAAAGTTTACTGGGGGGCTGGAGAGATGGCTCCAGGGGTAAGAGTTCTTGCTGTGCAACCTTGAGGATCTAAGTTCAAATCCCCAGAACCCATGTGAAAAACCATCAGGCATAGCTGTGTGTGTAACTTCAGGAATCTGGAGCAGAGACAGCTGGTCCTGAGAGCTCCTTGGCCAGCCAACCAAGCCCAAACAGTGAGTGTCCAGTGCAGTGATATCCCCACTCTCAAGGCAATGAGTCAGAGAACAGAAGACTCTCCACATCCTCTTCGAATGCTTACATAGGTGCATTCACCTGCACATTCATGTGCATGCTGCACACACTCATACCACATACATATACACAAGCAACACACACAAATAGGAAAAGGAAATTAAAAAAATAAATACCGTCTATGAAACAGCTTAGATCTCCTAGGTGAAATATCAGGAAATAAAAATCTAGAGGAAAAATTAAATGAAAAATCATTGAGCTGGATTATACTTCCTTAAAAAATTATTAGTCTCCCAATATTTCCTAAGATATTTGGCTTTAACTCTCACAGATTGAAAGCTCAGTTCATCTCTGTGTCGTATTGAGATGAAGCCAAAGGTAGAGAGCCCTTTGTTCTTTTTTCTTTCTTTTTTTAATCTAACTGCTCTAAGAATCTCAAACACAGGAAGTTGTGTCTTCAACTACCAAACAGAAAACTTGATGCTTCTGGGCCCGTGTCAGCTGCGGAGCAACCTCAGGCAGTTCAAGTACTTTCTACCCTTCCTTCTGCCTTGGAAAGCCCATGTTAGTTTTACCTACGAGTGTTTTTTAGGGGTTAATTGATTCTTTTATTAAATTTTTGCTAGTTTATCTTATCTCTGTTTGAAAACACACCCAGAATAGAAGTGAAAGTAAAAGTGAAACTCGGTACATTTTTGGTTTTTAAAATTAGTAGTGGTATTTTCATTTTTATTAATTCATAATTTATATGTATATATGTATGTATGTATGTATGTATGTATACATGAAGGGGTGGTATGTGCACATATGTGGGGGCCTCCAAAGCTCAGAAGAAAGCATCAAATCTCATGCAGCTTTTGAGACTTCAAATATGAGTGCTCAGAACTGAACTCTGCAAAAGCAGCAAATGTCCCTAAGTGTTGAACCGTCTCTCCAGCCCCGTTTTTTTTGTTTTACCTTCTTCTATTTTGTATGTATGTGTGTATGCATGTGCTCACATGCCATGGCACCTGTGTGAGGGTCAGAGAAATCTAGGGAATCTGGTCTCTCTACAATGTGGATCCGAGGAATAAAGCTGGTCATGAAGGTTAGTGGCAAGTACCTTTACCTGCTAAGCTATCGCGCTGACTCTCAATTGTAATAGTTAAAGAACCACTGTGCAAAACGTTGATTGAATATGTAGTTTAAAAAACTGAGAGATACTATATAACTTACTTTATACTTCCTAATGTTCTAAATGCTAGTTATCAAAACACTTTAGGAGCTGAGGACGTAGCTAAGTGGCATAGTGCCTCATTAGGATGTGCCAAGCTCCAAGTTCAAGTCTTAACCCTACAAAACAAAACCTCTGCTTATTTCTAATTAGTACTTAGCCAAGGGTTTCCATTATAGAAGCTTAGTTGTCAGGTGTTAAATACAAATTGGAATCCTTTATTAAGTGACATATTATGTTGGCAAGGTGATATGTAAACTTTACATGCTTGTATGTAAAAGCAAAGGTGCCAACAAAATGGTTCATCAGGTAAAGGTGCTTGCCACTCAGCATGATGGTAGAAGGAGAGAATTGATTTGTCTTCGGACATCCTCAAATTTGAAGGGGCATGTGTGTGCATACATACACACACACTTGAGTTATAACTTGTTAACATAGAAAATGTGTGTAACCATTAGGGGGTTATCTTATAAAGGTTATAGTGCCGTGGAAATGAAAAATTAGAATATGCATTATGGAAAATGATTATACCATATAGAAATGACCATACACACATGCTAGAAAAAAAAACAGATGGTAATATAAAATATTTAATAGGTTAACCTCTGGCAAATAAGACCTTATGATTTGCTTTTTCTTCTTTTTTGAACTTGTATTCATTTTATAACTCTATTAGCTTGCCATAACATGAAATATTGGTTTTTAGAAAACTTCTATAACTAAATTATGTTCATTTAGTAATTCAATTTTCCTCAACCATACCCTATAATCCAGGAAAATATATTTCTGATAAAAATTTCTATGAACAGATTCATTCTCTTAAGAGAGGAATAACACTCTGGTTGTAAGAGTCAAGTTGAAGTCATTTGTGTCAGTCAAAGAAACCAATTCTCGGTGTTTTCTCATGGTTCAGCCCAGCGACATCAGTTTTAGATTTTATTCCTGTTCTCCCTCTAGAATGGTGAAACTCGGTCTTAATTTCTCGCTAACTCTTCTTATCTCTACATTGGAACATACCCAAACATGACCCACCAAAGTAAGGGGACAGGCCCAGAGACCTGAAGGTAGGTGTGGGCTAGAGATGAAGCCCACGTTAGAGTGCTGGAGTGCTTGCCTCACATCCACAAAACCCCTGCTTTGATCCTTGCACATCTGTAACCAGCAGTTGGGAAATGAAAGCAGGAGGATCAGAAGTTCAAGGTCATTCTCAGCCACACAGCACAGTGAATTGTAGCCCAGCCATTACAGTGGTAATCTAAGAATATGTTAGGTCTTCAGAAATCCCTCAGAATAGCATTTCATGTAAATTCTGTGAAAATAAAAATAAAACCACCAGGCAGACATCAAATGAGCTTTTCGCCACAGAGCAGAACACCTCAAAGGAAACAGGACACATGCACACGCAGAGGAAGTCTGCCCATGTAAACGTTTGCCATCTGTACCCTTTGACTGCAGGCATCTGGAGCCACCAGATCACTATGCTTCGGCCCCAAAAGTAAGACATGTGTCAAGAGGTTATCCAACCCTGACCTAAGGATATTTCCCTACTTACCGACATTCTTTTCTCTGTCATCTATTTGTCACATACAGCCTTTGTCACATTGGCTCTGTCTTTCTCAGCTCTCAATTAAAGTTCCCTGCAAAGGAATTTTTACTGCTTTGCAACAAGTCAGCACAGCTGACCCCTATGGACCCCCACTGTCCCTGCCTCCTTTGGAACAGTCATCCAGAACTGTCTATGTGTATGCCTTGTGAATTCCAGTCCCAGAGATCCTTGGGTTCTGTTACATTTACAGTTTCCAAGTTTAAATCGACAGGTTTCCCTCAAACAACTTTTAGGGCAATCAAGTTGGCTCAGTGGGTATAGGCACTTACTTCCAAGAAGGATGACCTGGGTTCAGTTCCTGGGATCCACATAGGGAATGGAAAAACCAACTCATTCCTCTGACCTCCACATGCATGCCATGCCATGCCTGTGCTACCCCAATAAATAATAGACAACATCCCAAAGTCAGGGCAATGCTTGATATGGGCAGATACGTTGGTGTTACATGATACAGGTCATGAAGATAAATTCTTTATGTGTTGATGAGGAGTGCATTATGAAAGCTTATTTCTGCTGGACAGTGGTAGTATGCACCTTTAATTCCAGCACTCGGGAGGCAGAGATAGACGGATCTCTGAGTTTGAGGCCAGCCTGGTCTACAGAGCAAGTTTCAGGACAGCCAGGGCTAAATAGAGAAACCCTGTAAAGAAAAAAAAAGAAAGGAAGGAAGGAAGAAAGAGAGAAAGAAAAGAAAAGAAAAAGAAAGCTTTTTTTCCTATCAGTTAACTTTGATTGTTAAATCTCTTGCACAATTAGAGCCTGCATCCATAGAAGTGAAGTATTCTGAGCACTGTGTAGTGGACACTAGCTGCCCTTTGCTGTGTCAGCTCGTTTGAGCCTCAGTGACAGAACTTTCACTTGCATTGCATTCATGAAGAAATTTAGTTGGTGTGTGTGTGTGTGTGTGTGTGTGTGTGTGTGTGTGTGTCTGGAGGGTTTATCTTGTTTTTTGATTATCTGAGGCAGGATTGTATTCATGTATCTTAGATTGGCCTTGAACTTACTTTTTGGCTATAGAGTGCCTTGCCTCCCAAATGGTGACCACTGAATCTGGCTTAAAACTGATTTGAAAGATCAAATATTTTATCTTGATTCAGAGGTGGCAAATGACCTAACTTAGACCTGTCTCTTCGATTCCAGGAAGTCAGGAAGTTTTTCCTTCTGTCATTATTCCCAGTATAGAGTATCCTCTAGCTGTAGTCCTCAATTAAGAGCCCATTATTATAAATATTCTTTAATGCTACATGCCCACATATACCTCCCTGTTTTGTATTAAGGGTTCTATTCTTCTGGTCTGGGAACATAGCTCAATTGGTAGAGTGCTTGCTTAGCATATACATGGCCCTGGGTTCGAGTCTCAGCACCTTCTGTCATCCCAGCACTCAGAAAGTGGAGGCAGGAGAGTCAAGGGTTCAAAGTCATCCTCTTAGCTACATTGAAAGTTTGACAGCTTGGAATACATAAGACTCTGTTATTGGTGAAATTATTAAGGCCACTCCATGTAGTTAAAAGGGAGGTTTATTTTGTGGGGTAACTTACAAGTGAAGGGATAGGTAACAGGGTCTGGGAAAGATGTGGCACATCCCGGCGGTGTTCTCTGGAGAACTCTGCTTGGTCTAGCTCCAGCGTCCAGGGTCCAGGAACCAAGAGAGCCCATGCATCCGGATCTTGGGTCTTCAGCGTCCTTTCTCAGCCCTGTCTTGTAGGCTTGATTGTTACCGAAGCCTCAATGGGGGTTGGAACTTCCAGGTCAAAGCTGGAATGGCTACCCACTACACCCTGTCTTTAAATGAATAAATAAAAATCAAAACAAATAAATAAAAATAAAATGTCTGCCCATTAGAACAAAATATTTTAAATTGCCTGAAAAGATTATAGGCCTTTATAGGGCCATGGAGATGGTTCAGTGAGCAAAGGTGTCTGTCCCCTAGCCTGACCACCTGAGTCCCTGACATGCCCCCGCCACTCTGCATCCACACAGTGGAACGAAAGAACCAACTCTTGCAAGTTGGCCTCTGACTTCTACACATACATTGTGAAATGTATGCACCCCTCAATAATAAATTAAAATGTAATAAAAAACAGGCCTTTATATACAAGGGAAAACAAGCAAAAATCTTAAAACCTCAACTAAAAATAGTATTTATATTAATCAAGCAACATAAAAAGCAAAAGCAAACAACTCTCTCAATCATTTACTCATGAGGGCAGTTGACTTCCCATTGGTGGTTTCATTTGTTACTCTTTCAAAGAGCTCCAGGGGCCTGGCTTCTAGTCAGGAAAGATGGATGGGCTGACAATGCAAATGAAGAGAGGAAGAGTGAAGTACAGCCAGCTTTGTGGCCTACAGCTTTTGGCAAGAATTCTTTTGTTTTTATTTGCTGTTGTTGTTGTTTTGTTTGTTGGTCTGTTTTTCAAGACAGGGTTTCTCTGTGTAGCCCTGGCTGTCCTGGAACTCTCTCTGTAGACCAGGCTGGCCTCGAATTCAGAAATCTGCCTGCCTCAGCCTTCTAAGTGCTGGGATTAAAGGCCTATAGCACCATGCCCAGTGACATCATTCTTTCATCAAAACAATTTCTCCTAGGTGACATTTTGTTTCAATTACAATTAAAATAAAAACATTTTGTTAGTGCTAATTTTACAAAGTCACGTTCATCTTTGCATGTGTGACTAGGTGACACATCCAACTTTCTTGCCAGAAATGGTGGCCTGGTTGCTTCCATAACATTCTTTGTTTTTTTTTGTTTTTTTTTTGTTTTTTTTTTTTTTTTTTTAAAAGATTTATTTATTATATGTACAGTGTTCTGCCTACATATATGCTTGCAGGTCAGAAGAGGGCATCAGATGGTTGTGAGCCACCATGTGGTTGCTGGGAAATGAACTCAGGACCTCTGGAAGAACAGCCAATGCTCTTAACCACTGAGCCATCTGTCCAGCCCCGCTTCCATAACATTCTACACATAGAGATTTGTCAAACTTGAGGATGAAAGTAATAAACTAATATTCAAAAAAAAGGCGAAGTCAGAAACAATTTAGTATACAGCCATTATGGATAGATAAACAAAATCATTACAATCATTTTTTCTTATTCTATTAAACACAATTTACTATATTTATTTTTTTGTGTGTGTGTGTGTTGTTTGTTTTTTTCCTTTTTGTTTGAGACAGAGTCTTACTCTGTAGCCAGCTGACTTGGAACTCCCTATGTAAACCAGGTTCTCCTTGAAATTATAGAAGTCCACCCACTTCTGCCTATAGACTGCTGGGATTAAAAGTGTGCATCGACACATCCTACCTAAATTTATTCTTAAAGGTTGCTGTATCCTGGGGTTAGAGAGATGGCTTCCCAGATAGGCTCATACTGTTCTTGCACAGGACCTGAGTTCAGTTCTTCTCACTCACATCTCCAGATGGACCCAATGCCTCTGGGCCTGTGAGCACCTGCAGTCATGTGCACAGACCACAGACACACACACACACACACACACACACACACACACACACACATTCGCACACACACTTAAAAATAATAAAAATAAATATTTTAAAAAGAGGCTGAAGAAGGAAGATTACTGCAAGTTCAAGGATATCCTGTAATGCATAAAGAAACCTTGTCTCAAAAAACAAACAAACAAAAAAACAAAAAACAAAAACAAAACACCCCACTGTTGTAGAATATTAATTTAAGGTGTATTACTTTTGTTTATGTTGCATTTGTTTAACTCCGTGAAGCTGTGTTACTGTGCCTGTCTAAAACACCTGATTGTCTAATAAAGAGCTGAACGGCCAATAACAAGGCAGGAGAAAGGATAAGTGGGGCTGGCAGTCAGAGAATAAATAGAAGGAGAAATCTGGGAGGAAAAGGAGAAAGATCAAGAGAACAAGGAGAGGAGGATGCTAGGGGCCAGCCACCCACCCAGCCAGGCAGCCATGGAGTAAGAGTGAAAGAAAGATATACAGAAGTAAGAAAAGGAAAAAGCCCAGAGGCAAAAGGTAGATGGAATAATTTAAGTTAAGGAAAGCTAGCAAGAAACAAGCCAAGCTAAGGCCAGGCATTTATAATGAGGAATAAGGCCGGGCTGTGGTGGTGCACGCCTTTAATCCCAGCACTCGGGAGGCAGAGCCAGGCAGATCTCTGTGAGTTCGAGGCCAACCTGGGCTACCAAGTGAGTTCCAGGAAAGGCATAAAGCTACACAGAGAAACCCTGTCTCAAAAAACCAAAAAAAAAAAAAAAAAAAAAAAAAAAAGGAATAAGCCTCCCTGTGTGATTTATTTGGGAGCTGGGTGGCGGGACCCCCAAAAGAGCAAAAATAACCAGCTATACACCAACAACAAAATGTTGCTGTGTCTCTTTCTGGCTTTGCGCGCGCGCGCGCACACACACACACACACAAATGTGTCCTTTTGCTATTTAGATTTTGCAAACTATTTTGGAACTCTATATTCATTTGTACTTCCTCCTTCCCTTCCTGTCTGTTTTTCCTTTACCTCACATGATCTTTTGTTTTCTAGCTCTCCTTTAAAGCTAGAGAGCTGGGGATATGCTTTATTTGGTAGAGCACTTGTCTGGCACACACAAAGCCCTGGGTTCAATCTCCAGTATGGCATAAATTGGCTGTGGTTATACACATCTGCAATACCTGCATTTAGGAGTTTGACACAGGAAGATCAAAGTTCAAGGTCATCCTTGGTTACTTAGCAACTCCTGTTTCAAAACAACAGAAAAACAAAAATCTATTCTATTAGCTAGAGCCCTCTGCTTATCCTGAATATATATTTCTAAAATAGTAAAGTAAAAACTATACAGTCTGACAGAAAGCATCATGTTCAATGGAGGTAATAAAAGTCTCCAAACATCTACTGGTCCAAAATTCTAACATTTGACCCATGGAAGGATGGGAGGAAATTGGGTCCCTGGAAACATCCTCAGAGTCCCTGGAGCTGGACAGAAATGAGAGCTAGAGGAAAGGTAGGTAGTTTTGACATACAGTCAGGAGGTAGAGAACCTGCCTGGTAGTGCTGCCATTTGGGGGCATGGAAGTCTGGAGCTTACAAGAAGGGGGAAAGAGGTGCATTTGGGAATTGACATCTTATAAATGTTACATGTTATGTCTAGCTATAAGACCAGAAAAGGCCTCCTTCAGAGCATGGGGTGGGGGCAAAGCCATACCCTGTAGCTTTCTAGATAGAACAGAAAGTCAGTGATGGAGGTGGAGAAGCTGGCATGTCAAGGAGGAAGCCAATGCTGCCTGTCACAGAAACACATGAAGAAAATACCATTTTGACTTTTATAACATGAAGGCTCATGCTAAATCCATGAAGGCAGATGGGCACTTCGGGGCTTATTGGTGACCAATTTGTTTGCTGGACTGAGTTATAGCCAACATGGTGTTTCATTACTAATAAGTTTCCTTACTTCAGAAGACATCTGATGTACTGTAGAGGTAGAGTAAGAAGATTGTTCCTTTGAGGCTAGTATGGGCTGTAGAACAAGACTTAAGGAAAGAAAAAAAAGGAAAGACAGGAAGGAAGAAATGAAGGGAGAAAGGAAGGAAGGGAAGAGAGAAAAAGAAAGCAAATTTGATATACACATTTTCCTGTTTGATAATGATCTTTGTCAACAGGAAGTCGAGGTTATGGGAAAAGGTTTTGATAATGGAGACTCAGGACTCAGTTCCCATCCACTTAAGTCAGGATTGTGTTGTGGATAAACCGTTTAAATGAAAGTGGCATCCCACTTATTTTGCCATTCTTAATATCCACTTGTGTTTTATTTATGCACCTATTTCCCTATTCATTTGAGTAATGGAAAGTAGTGTCTGTCTGTGCATAGAGGATACTTAAGACAGCGCTAACAATGTACTTGTTGAGTAACAGATATTGTTCTTTATAGAGACTATCCATGTAACATAACATTTAAATCTCAACATGGGGCTGGGAAGATGGATTCATGAGTAAAGTGCTTGCAGTACAAGCTTGAGGATCTGAGTTCAATAGCCAGAACCCATGTAAAAAGTCAGGCATGTGGAAGGCGCTTTTAATCCCAGCATGGGAGGGAAGCAGAAACAGGAGGATTCTGGGAACCTGCTGGCCAGCCAGTGTAGCCAAATTACTGAAATCCAGGTTCAGAGAGAAACTCTGACTAAAACAAAACAAAACAAAAAACCCCAAAACCAGTGCCTTGTCTCACTGCAACAGGGCTGGTTGATATCCATGGGAAGCCTGCCATTTTCTGAAGAGAACTGGAAGGGGAGTGGATAGAAGTGGGGGGAAGGAGGGAGGAGGAACTTTGGGATGTAAAATATATATATATATATATACAAGAAAACAACAACAAAACTGGAGAGCTAGCAACCTAACAACTGAGGATGTCACCTGGTATGAACCTCTAGCGCGCGTGCGCGCGCGCGCGCGCGCACACACACACACACACACACACACACACACACACACACACATACATTACCTACACACATCTTTAGAGGAAAAAAAAAGCCACCACCAACAATGAAAACCAGGCTTGATTCGTAATTATTTATTAATCTTATTTTAGGTGTATGTGTGAGCACCTGAGTATAGGTCCATGTACCACACGATTGCAGATACATGCAGAGGCCACAGAGGGGGTCAGACCCTTGGATCTAGAGTTCTAGGTGGTTGTAAGTTACCCAGTGTGGGTGCTAGGAACTTAGCCTGGGTGTCTGAAAGAGCAAAATGTGCTGTAAACTGTTGAGCCATCTCTCTAGCCCCTGCCCTCGCAAAGATTAAATAAGCATCGGGAAGAATTGAACAGGAGATGGTGGATTAACTAAGCGTGGCGGTTCTTGCTGTAATCCTAGTATTTAGGAGAATTGTGAGTTGGAGGACAGCTTGGGCTATACAGCCAGACTCTGCATAGAAAACAACTAAGAGTAGGTGAGAATGGCAGAATGGGGTAGACTTGGAGAGTAGATCTGAGTTTGAGTAATTTCATTAATCTGACGATAATCCCAGTGTAGGTCAGTGCCCACCCTGGCATGTTGCTGTGTGCCCAGGGCAAGGAAGCTATCCATGTTATATGTAACTTTGTGCATGCATCTCATACATGCCCGGTGCCAAATCAGAAGTGGTGTTTAGGATTACTGGGATTATCTAGGAAGTGCTCAGTAAAGATTTGTATTTTGGAAAGATGACAGAATAACAAACATTTTATTAACACACATGCTTTTATTTCTCTTTGAACTGATGGGTTTCATAATGACATTTTCCTTCAAATATACCATGTACTATGACTATTTCCCTATCACTAGTCCCTTCTTCCAAGATATAGTTTGATATTTGTCATAAATATATATATATACACACATGTGTATATGTATATACACATATATTCCATCCAATTTCATTCTTATAGAAGCAAACTCAGCGGCAATTTCTAGTCTTTTTTTTTTTCCACCGATGAGAGTTTACATGACAAGATAGAAGTATTCATTGCTTCTTTGTTACGGCATGTCTTCCACAAGGCACTTTGGCCCTACAGTGAGTGTCGCCTCAAATTGTAGACAATATAGGCACAGCCTGAGCTAGGGCTGTTCTAATCTTGGTACTTTCCTTTCTGGTTTTTCAATGAAAAGCTTTTTCCATTGTTGTTGTTGTTGTTGTTGTTGTTATTATTATTATTATTATTATTATTATTATTATTTTATTTAGTTATCTGAGATAGGATCTCATTTGCCCAAGCAGATCTTGAAATTTGGTATGTTGCTCAGGACTTTGAACTCCTGATTCTCCTGCCTCCATTTCCTAAGTACTGAGATTTCAGGTGCATGCCACCACACCAGCTAGAATCTTTTAATGTACGTAAATCCCTCCCATGTATGAACTAAAATACAAAGTGCACATGTCTAGTAAACACACACAGAAATATTTATCATCCAATTTAGTTACTCCAAGTTCCCATACAGCTCATTCATTCAACTGCATACTAAGAAATTGTCTACAAGAGCGGTTCATCTCAGGATTTTTTTAAGTGCTAGTTTGGGGCTTGAGAGAGGGTTAGCTTGCTGCCCTTTCAGAGGCTCAGACTAGGATTCCCAGCACTCAAGTTGGTGTGACTCACCACCATCTGTAACTCCAGCTACCGGGGAACGGTGCCCTCTTCTGGCCTCTTCACACACACACACACACACACACACACACACACACACACACTAAAATAAATAATAAAAATAAATAAAAGTGACAATGCTTAAAACCAACGCAGTAACTTTTAAACCCCATTTTGTGTAATCCCTTAAGTCAGTGAAATATTTTCACTTGTTTCCCTAGAGAAAGCAGAATTTGAATGATTTTTATTGGGAAAGAATAGTAACTCATTTTTGCAAACAGTAGAAAGCAGTATTAGAATAAAATGTTACAAAGTTGAGATGCCAGTGTATAGAGATACACAACTTTATATAGGTTTTAAAATAAAAGTTAAATATATTTTTCTATAAAAGCATCATTCTGATAACTGAGCTGAGAATTCTAAAACAGCTTAGAATTAGAATGCCTGAGGGGAGTAAGAACTAATATAAGGCTTATGAGGTGTATTTTAGTATTTCAGCAAGGCAAGTTGTCTCTTTCTCCATATATACACAGCAAACCCTGTTTCAACTCGGGCACATTTTCCTTACACTGTGTCCTACTTCCTTTCCCTTCCTTTCTCCTTCTTTCTTCTCTGTTCACCCTCTCCCTCCCCACCCATCTCCTTCTCTGAGACATGGTCTGGTCTCAAACTCACAGCAATCCACCTGCCTCTTGGCAATCTTATTCTGGAGAAGGCAGTGACGCTCAACTCCATTGGTTATAGAATCCAGAAATACCATTGTTGGGGACTGGGATGATGGCTCAGCAATGCAAGTGTGGGGACCCCAATTCAAACCCCAGAATCCTTGTAGAAAAGCTGGGTGTGGTGATGTGCATTTATAAATGGAGCACTGTGAAGGCAGAGACAGGAGGATCCCTGGGTCTTAATGGCCAGCTGGTCTGGCCTAATTGAGTTCTAGACAAAGTGAGAGACCCTTTTTAAAATGAGATGAACAGCACCTGAGGTCCTCTGGTTTCTACCCTCAAGTGCACGTGTTTACAACCCCCTTGCTTTCATTCACACCTACCCATATACACATGCCCACATGCATGCACACATATTATTTTTTTTCAGGAAATCTTTCTTAAAATTTTGATAATCTAATGATGTACAGTAGAAACAAATTCTTATATTTGACCTGACTCTACTTAACAATGATTTTCCCCCTTTTTATTATCTCTTCCCTAGAAGAGACAGGAGAAGTCACTGTCTTTAAAAATTATTTATGGGGCTGGGGATATGGCTCCGTTGGCAGAATGCTTGTCTATCATGTGTGAAGTCCTAGGTTTGACCCTCAACACCACATAGTATCAGACATGGTGGTGCACATCCTAGTCCTGAGGATGTGGACAGGAGAATCAGGAAGCCATTCTTGGTTACACTGTCAGTTCAAGGACAGACTGGGATACATGACTGCCTATCTGAAAACTGATTATGTTTTATATTTATGATTATGAATTGCCCTCTACTTTGTCATCCTCAGCTGTTCTCCTTCATTGATTTTTAAAGATCTTGTAGATTGAGAGTGCCCAGCTCAGATTTTGTGGAAAGTGAAGGATGCCCATCTCCAGTGAGGATCCAGAATGTTCATGCAGAAACCACCTGTGACCCCTGTATTCAGCAGGCATTCCCCCATCCCAAGGACGCAATGTATGAGAATTGATTGAAAAGCATCTCTCTGCTAAGATATATACTTGTCACATAATGCCTCTCAGAAGGACGTGACAAATATACTTGTCTTGTATGTTAATACACTTTGGTAAGGTTTAGGTACTTCATGTGAAAGACACTACTATGAAAGGTAAGGTTACTAGATCTGCTTAACCCTGGAAATAGATTCATTAACGGATCTTGGCATATGCTGGTTGCCTGTCAGGAGTTTCCACTGCCAGAAGGCACTGTCTACACCACGTACTGTAAAGAATTCTCTCTTTTGATACCCTGGGGGTCTTGGTTACATGGGCTCCAATTGCAACCATTAAACAACCCCCTTGTACGTTAGGCCAGTGTTTTTATGCCTGGCTGGAGGGAATAATAATCTACAGCCACTGCAGCCTGCTGTGTGGTTGCTGGGAGAGTGGATTAGCTATGCCTGTTTTGATTTTGAATGAATACACCCCCTGGCAAGCTGTGTGGCTGAAATAGTCTCTTAGGTGGTAAGCTCATCACTACTATGGAACTGGTGGCTCGCCTGTATAAATGCCCCGAGTGTCTTCGGGGTCCAGATTCCCTTTCCTAATAATGCATACACAGAGAGAAGCAGAATCCCAAAGTCTTGCCTGTTTGGTTCTTGTTTTCATTCTTCTTCTCTCTTCACCACTCCTTTCTTCCTTGGCTCTTTTGAAAGAGGGGAGGCACGTAAGGACATGTCAACCTCCTTCTCACTGTTTTATTTCTTCAGGAAAAGCTGACCGATTAGATGATAGAAATTACCGACTTCAGGAAGGTGAGAATCAGGGGAATTGGCTGACCCTGAATTTTGTGCTCATTGCACTGCTTCCACGTGAAGAATTTGCTAGAAGTCTTTGTGTAGTGTTCTCTCTCCTTCCCTCCCTCCCTCCCTCCCTCCCCTCTTCCTCCTCCTCCTTCTTCTTCCTCTCTCTCTCTCTCTCTCTCTCTCTCTCTCTCTCTCTCTCTCTCTCTGATTTTCTCTAGTGGAAATGCTTAGTGGGTGCTTTAAAGATGTTTGCAGGCAGTTTATGTTTAGGCTTCTAAGCAAGAAAGGGGCATATGGTTTCTGTCTGCTTCCTAGAGTTTAAGATTCCAGGATAAAAATTCCAAGGGTGTCAGGGACAGGCTGGCTCTGCCAGGTAGTAAAATGAGATAGCCTGGATCTCAGCAAATTAACTCCCAGGTCTGTCTGTGAATCAGTGGACCTTCTTTGTGAACTGAGATTGTATGTCTGCAGGTCTGTAATCATGTCCTACAAGAAGAAAATCATTGAGGATGAAATCTTTCTCAAGGAGGTATATGTCTACTAATGAAGAGAGACTAGAAAAAAAAAGATAAAAATTAATAGCTAGCATAGATCAAATTCCTACAGTGCCAATTTAATGAAAATAATTCTGAGGCTGGGAGCAGCTCCATGGTTGAATCACTTGCCACCCAAATGTGAAGACTGAAGTTCAGATCCCCAAAACACACATAAAAGCTGGGTGAATGTGACGGCCTACCTGCAATTCCAACGTTAGAGGTGGAGTGAGATTCCCAGAGCTGGCTGACTAGTGAGACTAGCCGTATTGATTGGTGAGCTTTGGCTTTGATTGAGAGACCCCACCTCAGTAAATAAGACAAATGGAACAGTGATTCCCTGACATCAACTTCAGGCCTCCACATTCACACACAGTTTTCACACACACCCCTACATGTACAAAATTGCTTATGCATATATGTATGTGCCACATACACATGAAAATGGAAACAAAATTCTGCTAGTAAGTTTCCACTGATTTTTACAGAGAGATGGAAGAAGGACATGGATTTATTGCTTAAACAAAGAGCAATGGGGGGAAGCTATTAATAAGTATCTTACTGATGATAGCAATTTAATCAAGAAAATCAGGAATATATTTATGTATGAGAAAGTTCTAATTTCCAGAGGGTTTGAAGGGTCAGAACTCCATTTATTTTTATTAAGGGAGAAAAGTGCCAGAAATTACACTTGTCTTTATTTCTCATTTTCTTTTTCACAAAGGAAATATGGTTTTTATTTCTTTTTTCTTATTGCACCTGTCTTCTTGGCTTCTTGCCAGGTTTATATTGCTGATTTCTACTTATTTTCTTTGTTATATTGTTCTCTCTGTTCTTAACGCCAGACAGTGATTTTATGATTCCTTTCTGTTGAATTTAGGAATTCAACAGAATAGTCAATGTTCTAGGAATGAGATGAACTAGTTATTAGAACATTTATCAGTAAATACAGACTTCTGGCTCCGGGGAGACAGCTCAGTTAGTAGTGCTTGCCTTGTAGTCATGAAGATACGAGTCTGATCTATAGCACCCATATAAAAAGCTTGGTACAGTGGTGCACATTTGAAATCTCAGTGCCAGAGAGTTAGAGGCAGGTGGACTCCTGGAGCTTACTGGCCAGGCAGCCTAGCCCAATCCATGAGTTCTGTATGCAGTGAGAGACCCTGCCTTAAAAAATTAAGTGGAAGCTGGGCATGGTGGCAAATGCCTTGAATCCCAACACTCAGGAGGCAGAGGCAGATGGATCTATGATTTTGAGGCCAACCTGGTCTACAGAGCAAGTTCCAGGACAGTCAGGGCTACACAGAGAAACCCCTTCTTGAAAAACCAAAACAAACAAACAAATAAATAAAGTACAAACTTCTTTTTTAAGTTTTCATCATGTTTGCTTGCATATTATCATTTACTTAGAGTGGAAATTTTTATATTTAAATGGGTTTGATTACCTTTTTAAAAAAATAAGAGTGCTTTTAGGGCTGAAGAGATGGATCAGCTATTAAGAGTTTGGTTCCCAGCACCCAAGTCAGGGTGACAATCACCTGCAACTCCAGCTCCAGGCATTCCCTCCTCTGGCCTCCTGGGGTCCAAGTACTTGGGTGCTCATATGCAAACACAGACACACAAATAAAAAATAAACCCTAAAAAAAAAAGCTTTTGTCTGGCAGTAGTAGGAAAATAAATGTAATGTTTTGACTTTTAAGTCCAAATCATTTTATTGTAAAATTGTTACAGATTGTATATCATTTCCTTTAAAACATGCATCCTCCCCATTCTTGTTGTTTTACTGAAACATCCTTGTCTTCTCTGAATTTTACAGGTTTTAGCTAATGTACGTTTGCTTTACCCTTTCTCAATATCACTGTGCCTGTTAGAACTTGCACAGTCATTGTTTTAGAAAGTGATGCTTTGTCTGTCATGTAGCAGGTTGGATGACGTAGCCCCGACTGTCCTGGAGCTCAGTTTATAAATTACAGGCTAATGCTTGTAATCCCAGCACTTGGGAAACTGAGACAGGCTAGTCTCAAACTCAGAGATCTGCCTGCCTTTGCCTCCCGAGTGCTGGATTAAAGGTGTGCGCCACCACCACTGCCGGGCGGTGGTGGCGCACGCCTTTAATCCCAGCACTCGGGAGGCAGAGCCAGGTGGATCTCTGTGAGTTCGAGGCCAGCCTGGGCTACCAAGTGAGTTCCAGGAGAGGCGCAAAGCTACCCAGAGAAACCCTGTCTCGAAAAACCAAAAAAAAAAAAAAAAAAAAAAAAAGGTGTGCGCCACCACACCTGATTGACAGAAAGTTTATTGATGGCATTTGCTGAAAGAGTCCATAGACATTTAGGAGACTGGTAATTTGGACAGTGAAACCTCTCCCAAACTCTGACAGTGAGAAATGATGGATGAAACCTAGGTCCACACTGAGAGCTAGCCATGTCTTCCTTCATTGTCCCTCTTCCACATTTCCTGTCTATTTTCTTTTCGAAAATAGGCTTGTCCTTAGAGCAGCCATGCCAAACAGCTCTCTTTGAGAGCATGGAGGTGTTCTACATCTGGGCTATGCAATATGGTGGCCACTAGTCACTGTGGCAGCTGAACACCTCACATATGGGTCACACAATTAAAGACCTGAAATTTTAAGTTCCCTACATTTAAATTTTATATTGGCTACCATATTAGATACTATCGACTTGTTGCTCTGTGCCTCTGACTGCATCAAAAATATGTGTCCCTAAGCATGAAAAAAATGGCTAATGCCAGTAATCCCAGCACTTAGGAGACAGACAGGACAATTGTCTTGAGTTTAAGGGCAGCTTGGGCTACAGAGTGAGATCCTGTTTCAACAAAGGAAAGAAAAACAGGAGGAGGAGGAAAATGGTTCTTCTCAGACTCAGTTTTCAAAAGGTTGTAATCCCCTCCACGACAAAGAAGACTAATAGGAGGCAATTATTACAACTCACAAATTTTTATGCTTCATGTTTGTGTAGTTTAATAATTTGATCTCAGTTTAATAATCTAACCTTAAAAGTTATCCTCAAGTCTAAGCAGGATCTCAAGAACATTTTCATTCAAAGGAATGTACATTCTGCTTGACATACAACATTACATGTTATTTGAGATAAAAAGGATTACGATCACATTATTATGCTACAGTCATAGGACCGACATAGATTGACATCACTGCTATTTATTGCACATAAACGTCTTCTGGTTAGCTCACCTCCCATTAGTTGTTCTGTATGTGACTTTTAGAATTTGTTAGCTCAGCAGTTTGGTGAGCCTTAAATACAAGCCTCTGCCATTTAGTAGTCCCCACCCCTACCCCCTTCATAAGGAACAACCCCCCTCCTTTCTTAAGACCTAATTCTTTGCCAAGCATTGTTGATCTTGCCAATTATTTTCAGCCTTTATTCTATAAAAACATAACTTCTTACATTGCAAAGAGACACAGAAGCACTGAGTTTGGCGTTTTAGTATTTTAAATGCAGCTCTAACAGAAACACTTTGTTTGTCACAAATGATGCAGCCTCGTTCTGCTGGGAAGAAAACCTCAAGCTGTCAAAACTTAGGATCTGTTCTCATCCTCTGAATGGATGTGCGGCTCACAGGATGTCACCAAGTTAACCTCTTTCTCTTACAAGATCAATTCAGCTGCCAAATCGTATACAGACTTGGGGGATGGGGGAGAAATGATCAGAGGAAAATCCGGGGGGGCAGCCGGGCCAGCAAAGGAGTGCATAAAGGAACAACCTACTTGTTGTGGTAACTGCTCTTCCCAGAGGGAAACACTGAACCCCAGGGGGCTACTTCAGTGTCTTTGCTATTGAAACCCGTATTGCAGTCCCCTGGCAACAAATGGATGGAAGCTCTGCTGAAAACAGCACACATGTTGGGCAGCGGGGCCCATAAAGGGCTGGATTGTCAGTGGTCCGAACACCTCAGCAATAATCGCAGCTGCACTCCGAGATTTTAGGGGTCTTTGTTCACCAGGAAGGGGTTGAGAACAACCGCCCCTCTGCCTGGGCATAAATCTCCATGCGGTCTGCGTTTCCCTCAGACTTTTTATTTTATTTGAATCTTTTTGGGGGAATCGACAGTTTCTATTGTCTGTTGCATTTTTCTTTAAATCTTTCAGTGGAGAAACTTTAAGGATTAAAGCACTGAGGATTATATCCTCTGGACTCCTGTGTCATCGTGTGCATTTTAAATAGCTTTTATGTCCCTGTTAATGTCAGCTCACATCCTTTTTGTCCCGATTAAGTACCTTAGTGTAAGGAAGACTTCCTGGAAATCTATTTTGTCTATGTAACAAGTATAGATATACACAAAATAAAGAAAAAATTCAAGAAGCCCTATAAAGGGCATAATAGAGAAGGTAATGAATGAACAAATTTAATTAGTATCATATATCTGATATATAGATATAATTATTTTGTTATATATAATTGTTTTGTGTTAGATATAATTATGTTGTTAATTCCGAGGACAATTGGGAGAAATGGGAGAAATAAAGTAGTATCTTGGGCTGAGGGATGTAGCTCAGTGGCAGAGGCCTCACAGAGCTCTTGCAAAGTCCAAGTTCAATTCTCGGCACCACCAAGAACACAAGAAAACAACAGTATCTAATGATGTGAAGACTCATTTACGTCGGTCAGAAGTTTTCTGTTATTTAAAGCAGCTCTCAAAACACAGCATCTGAAAATGATCTAGTTCTTCATTTTATTTATTTATTTTGTTTGTTTGATTTTTTTTTAACAGCCTTTGTCAGAAAATGTCACTCTCATCCCTCATCAAAGAAGCTTCTCTGTGCAGTAGACAGAGACCATTGCAGAAAGACACACTGGTCAAAATGCAAAGAACAACTGTGTGTGTGTGTGTGTGTGGGGGGGTGACCTCAGTTGATACATCTACAGCAGAGCCCCTGAGGCCCAGGGAACGTCACTGAAGGTGGGCAGAAAGATTATGACAGCCAGAGGACCAGGACATCTGCTGCAGGACAGTGTCTCCTACATATAACAGAGAAGCTGCACTCATGGACTTTCTAAACAAGACCTAAATAATGACAGCACCAATTGACACGCCGGTGTGGGTGGGAGAAATTCCTCGAGGCCACACCCCTAGATGAAGACTATAGGTGATTAATGACTATGGAGAGAAGGGAAGCAGTCTGCTCCAGGGATGAGCCCTTAATGGGTCATCCAATCTCAATCACTCAGCCCTAAACACATATGCATATGAGCAACACCAAGTGGACTTAGCAGGTTGTATTGATAAATTTATATGTATACATTGTATGTGTGTGTGTGTGTGTGTAAAACAATACTTAAAGAATAAGAGATAATTTGAGGAGGGAGTGAGGCAAGAGACATGGAAGAAGTTGGAGGGAGGAAGAGAAGGGAAATGATGTAAATACAGTACATATTTATGAAATTCCCAAAAATAAATAAAAGGGTTTTTTTTTTTAATATCCAAAGGACAATCTCATTTATCATTCCTGTTTTAATCCAACTTGGTTTTGCTGTTGTTGTTGTTGTTTATTTTGTTTATTTCTTGAGACAAGGTCTCTCACTGGCCTGGAAGTTGCCACGTAGGCTAGGATGGCTGGTTAGCTAGTCACAGGATCCACCTGATTCTGCCTTCCTAATAGTAGAAGCCCACTAACACGCCTGGCTTTTTAAAGATTAAATGGTGTTATTATTACTACATATGTTTGTGCATGATACATATGTTCAGGTACATATGTGGAATTCAGAGGACTTTTACATGGTTTCTGGGGATTGAACACAGGCCCTACTGTTTGCAAGGTTACTCTTTACTGAGTCCCATGCCCACCTCCACCCCACCTCCACCCCCAGCTATCTGATTTTATATATTACAGGAAGCAGCAACATCTTAGTTTCTTTACACCATTCAGAAGTCTTGAGAATGGATCAGTATTCTTTCCTATCATGGCTGATATGTTGTTATTGTTTTGGTTCTTGTCTGTTCATTTGTTGGAGATGGGTCTCACGATATAGCCATGGCTGACTTGAAACACATGATCCTGTCTAAGCCTCCCAAAGTGGTGAAATTACAGGCATGTACCACCTCCCTGGTTTACATCTGACTTAATTTTTTATAATAAGAATGAATTATATTGATAAAATTATGTTATTGGAAATTCATTGTAATGAAAATGAGATCTATCAAAGGGAAATAGTATTTAAATGAAAATACTCAAAGTTTTGAAAAAACTTGAAGCCATTAATTAGCTTCCTGCAGATGTCAGGAACCATATGGAAGTGTCTAGAAGCCCTGACTACTGGAAGAGGAGCTGCATGTGAGAGCACGGGACCTGGCTGAGAGCTCAGAACAGTGGCTCCAATCCAAGCCACTGGCAGTGCTAGAGACAGGAAGGAACCGTTTTCCACGAAGGGGTCAGAGCTTCTTGTGGCTTCTCGCCCATTAAACTAACTCACAGATAAAAGCAGGATTCAGATCGTATCATGGGTTTCTGTGCATAGTGAAGAGTTTGGATATGTAGTTCCTAGAGACAATATAGATTTGCACCAGTGCCTGTTTTTATTGATGATCAATTCAAACACCATAGTTCTCGGCATTAAATTCTTTCTCTTAGTAATAACAAGCTAACACTTAAATTTTTTACATTTACTTATTTAATGCGTGCGCGCGTGTGTGTGTGTGTGTGTGTGTGTGTGTGTGTGTGTGTGTGAGTGTGTGTGTGTGTTGCATGGCATGGCTCATGTGTGGAGGTCAAAGGACAGCTGGTAGGAGTTGGTTCTCTCCTCTACTATGTGGGTTCCAGGGATTGAACACAGTTCCTCAGGTTGGCAGCAGGTGCTCTCACCCATTTAGACATCTCCCTGGCCACCGAGCAACATTTGTTTCAGTGAGCACAGTTTCTTAAGGCTCAGGGTGCTCACCAAGTAGATGTTATCATCCATTTTACATAGAACATCTAAGTGGGCTTTCCAAGACCATTTCCAAGGTATGCCTCTCTGTTTGTATCATTACATTTTATCTCCGGAAACTCTAGCTTTGATAGATAGAAGAGGGGCTGGGTTGAGGAACCCTCCTCCACTCAGATCACTTTTAGTTTCATAAAACATGCATGCATGCTCTAACACACTTAAGCACCGTAAATAATGGGAAGTTAAGAAGGCGCTTGCCTGGCGTACAGATTGTGGACTATCTCTATTGTTTTCTTAACCTTTCCTCTTTTGCCACACATCCCTCCCCTCCCCCACTTGTAAGCCAGAAGAGTCACGGGGAATTAAGTGAGTTGATAACTGATAAGAGACTTGCTTGAAGTAAAGCTGATTGGACAAAAGGGTAGACTGTGTGACACACCTTGGCTCCCAACGCCACCAGGACCAATGAAAAGGGGCTGGAGAGGCAGGAAAGATGGAGGATGGAAGAGGGTTGTTGTTTGTTCTTGTGTTTTTCTTTTTGTTTGTTTGCTTGCTTGTTTTGGTTTGGTTTGATTTTTAAAAAATTTTCGTTTGAGGGGCTGCTGCAGCGGGGAGGGGAGGATATGGGGGGACTGGGAAGTGAGCAGAATTGGGGTGCATGATGTGAAATTCCCAAAGATTCAATAAAGAAATTATGTTAAAAATTAAAAAAAAAAGAAAGACTTGCTTGAGAAAAGGCATGTGAAATGAATCAGGTTTGATAGAATTGTGTAGTTTTTAGAAATTGCTGTACAAGGTATTACATATCCCTGTGGCATTTTGAAATAGGGTATATTTTAGCCATTTTCCCTTTCCATTACCGCCCCCCCCATGCTCCTGTAGCCTCACCCCAGACACTTCTCCTTCTGTGCCTCAGTGTCCCTTTATCCACCCATCCTTCCGCATCACTTACTATCACCCTGTCTCGGTCCACTTTACAGGCTAGGGTCTTCTGGCAAATACCCAGAAGTCTCCATTTCCTGCCACAGGGACACTTTGCACATCCATGCATACTGCAGCTCTATTCACAAGGGGATGGAGCCAACCTAGAAGTCCTTCAAGAGATGAATGCATAATGAAGAAGTGCTATCTACGCACAATAGGACTTATTCAGCAATAAAGAAAAATGACATCTGCAGGAAACCGGATGGATGCAGAGTTTTAATGCACTCACTATTATTAGTCTACTTTGTTCTGTAATAAAATCCCATATCCTGAGTTGCTCAAACAGAGGAAATCTATTTTCTCGTAGTTTGAGAAGCTAAGACGCCAGAGATGAACATGCTGACCGACTTGGTTTCCCATAAGCTTTCTTCTGGTTTCCTGTCTTCTTGCTGTGTTTTCACATGATGGGGTGAGGAAAGGCAGAAAAAGCCCACTAGCATCCCTTCCTGCATAGACAGGACCCCTTGCTATACAAGAACCCCACTGTTACAAAGGCTGTATGTCTAATGGACTTATATAGGGGCACCCAGTTTCACATAAATGTAGGGAATTCAGAATCTATTTGTGTGTATGTGTGTGGGAACGCTTTTTTATTTATTTTTATTTTATTTTTTTCTGAAATGTGGTCTCATTACAGTTGCCCAGGCTGCCCCTGAACTCCCTCTGTAGCCCAGGCAGCTGTTGA
This sequence comes from Peromyscus eremicus, assembly GCF_949786415.1. Taxonomy (NCBI): domain Eukaryota; kingdom Metazoa; phylum Chordata; class Mammalia; order Rodentia; family Cricetidae; genus Peromyscus; species Peromyscus eremicus. Next base: position 50,356,403 of record NC_081420.1, on the reverse strand, counting down.
ACTTCCTTACATCCGGCCTTAGCCTCCGGAGTAGGCAGGGTTGTGCATGGAATAGATTTTGGTTTTGTTTTTCTGTGCAGATGTGTGTTTGCATGTATAGATGTGTTTAAACCAATACACTTTGTTTTCTAAATGTTTCCTCCTATTTGATTAAAAGCTGTTTTTTCTCCCCAAAGGAGAATCCATTTTGTTAAAAGTCACAAGTTTCAGGGATAATGGGTGATCCTTCTGATAGTAATTCAGCATTCTGTATTGAATTCCTAACAGGAAGCTGCCGCACCAAAACGCAGTTGGATTTTGTAGGCATTGTAAGTATGTTTCCATATTTTTGTTTAGCTGTTTAAAGGCAGCATTCGACAAAAACAAACTGGCTTTGTTTTTTCTCCTGGATCATTTTTCTCTATTTTCTTTTCAGTATGGAAAATTTCAAACATAAAAGCTACGGAAGGGGCTGGAAAGATTCATTGC